>NW_024080945.1:0-155731 GCF_003009895.1 Hyaena hyaena
GACTCTTGAATGCTGACAAAAACTGAGGACTGATGGGTGTGGGGGGGAGGGGGGGATGGGCATGGAGGAGGGCACTTTGGGGATGAGCACTGAGTGTTATGTAGAAACTAATTTGACAATAAACTATTTTTAAAAAAAAAAAAAAAGAAAAAAGAAAAAAAAATAAAATTACTTAACCCATTATAAAGATGACTAAGGTATTACAAAAAGGTATCAGTGACTGGACACTATTTTGCTTTGTTCCATAATGTCATTTTTAGTTCAGGCTCATCTTTATGGGACTCTGGAATAATTTATGTATCTAAATGAGCCTTTCACTTCCAACTGTCTTAAGCTCGTGTCCTGCCTCCATCTCCTTTGCCATTAACAATGCCCCTACTGTTCAACATTTGTACTAATTCCCCCTGCTTTTCAAATAATTTGTGAAACACACAAGCCATGAATCCTCTATGACAGCACTGAGCAATTGATCATTCTGTGGTGGTGGGAAAATTCCATACAGTAGCCACTAGTCACATATGGCTATTGGGCACTAAAATACTTAGGCCTGGGTGGCTCAACTGGTTAAGTATCTGATTTCAGCTCAGCTCATGATCTCCTGGCTCACTGAGTTCAAGCCCCACATTAGGCTCTCTGCTGTCAGTACAGAGCCTGCTTCAGATCCTCTGTCTCCCTCTCTCTGCTCCTCGCCCACTGGCTTTCTCTCTCTCTCTCTCTTAAAAAATAAATAAACATTTAAAGATAAACCAATACTTAAATGTAAGTGTGATCGAAGAAGTGAAATTTAAATTTTAGTTAACTTTAGTTCTGTTGTATTTAAGTTAAAAATGAAACAGTCACTTGTGGCTACTGCTGGTTGCAGTTTTGGACTGGGCAGCTCTAGAATCTTCTACTAATCTCGCAGTTACTAAGATGTTATGTCATTGTCACACCAGCAAACACTGTGATCAAGTGAAAGGCATTTTCTACTGGCTAACAGTTGCATGAGTTTTGAGACTTTACACACACACACACACACAGAGCTGTGAGATGGAGTATATATATATATTCATTTATATATATATATCACAGGATCCTGGAGAAAGCACTGAGTTTGACATCATTGGATACCATTTCTTAATAGTGAAATGACCTTGGATTATTCATGTAACATTTATAAGCCACCATTTCACCTTCTGGAAAACAAGGAAGATAATGCTTATCTTTCTAACTTGTGAAAATTAAATTAAATGCATTAATTTCATGGAATGAGACAGCAGACATGAAGTGCCTAACACACTGCCTCCTGTATGGTGGACAATACAACCAGGGAAGGCAATTACAGACTGAGGTGAGACATCACTGGCTCGTGTACAGTTAGCTTAATTCCTTCTCTGAAAGGTCTGGAATGTAAACACAGAAGACTTAAAAATCAGGGAGGGAGAGTTCGGAACATTTACTGTATTAATAGACTACCAAGAGAGGCTGTGAAACTCTCATGAGGAATTTAAAATCATCTTTTTTGGATGGCTTTTGATAGGTTTCTCTATAGGCACAGAATGAAGCTCCTTTTTGAAACCAATCCTAAAAATGTAAATCTAAAGTACCTGTGGAGGTACCCCAATTTGGGAATTTTGTTTTTCTTGCGTTGTGTGGAAAAAATGGACCTTATACAATTTTCCACATAAGATGTAAGAAAAAGGTAGTTAGAAATCACACACAAGATGTGGGCTTAATCAATCAAGTCCACAGTGATATAATTTCCCGGGAAAATCTTTTCTTAGGAGATTAGGTCACAAAAGGTGACTGGAAGAAAGAATGACATTTTAGGCACATTAAGCAGGAATTGTCTACTTTGTATCCATGTGGATTTAAGTAGTAAACAGTTGGATATATAAATCTGGGTTCTTTTGGAATAGAGACATAAATATGCTAATCATGAGCATATTTGTTACACCTGGAATTAAATTATATTCTCTGCTAAGGAGAAGCATTAAACACTCTTACCCAGAAGTTGAGGAGAGGAAGAAAAGCCACAAAGGAGACCAAACAAGAGGAGGCACAGAGATGAGTGAAAACGAGGAGAATGTGGTGGGAGTCCAGAGAAGAATGTTTCAGAAAGGAGTAAATTGTCCGCTGTACAGAATACTTCATTTTCAAGAAAGATGAGACTGAGCAACACCCACTGAGTTAAAAACAGGGAGACCATTTGTGGCCAACACAACTTTCCATGGAGTAAGGGAAGGCGGGTACCTGCCTGGAATGGGTTAAATGGTAAATAAGAGAGACTGGACCAAATGACACCCCACCTGTTCGCTGTCCTTTAAAGATCAGCTTTGTCTGCATCACTCCCCTTGGAGGACTAATGAGCTAAAGTGAGACTCAATCTGTTTGTCTCTAAAAAAACACATTCGCAACTGAAAAAGAGATGAGTGCTAATGTTGCTTTTGTTGCTATTAATGTTTAAAATATTTAAAAGACCAAGAACGTATTCTTGTGGGAATACAGAAAACTGTTCCCAAGGGCAATCTTTAAGTTTCATGTTTTTAATAGATCTGGTTCCAAAAGCCAGAAGCATTGTTCTGCCTTACCTTGAAAATATATGATCAACAATAAATGGTGGGGTGCCAGCAGGAAAATGTGTGCTCACCCACAGTTTTATGACAGAGCTTCTTTTGAATGTGTCTTTTTATTAATAGCATATTCTAAAAATGGGGTAACATTCCAAGTATTTATAAGCATTTCCAACATTTTCCAAGATGATAAACACAATTGGAATCAGTCCTCCTAGGAATCGTTTCATCTTTAGCCTCATAGTATCACTCAATTATTTCTGAAAGCCAGCACAGTGAAATTGAGTAAGAGAATAGAGAAAATCACCAACTAGTTCAATCCCATTCCTTTTTTTCCCTATAGATCTAGTATTTTATTTTATGGGTATTTGTGTAGTTAGTAATTTTAGGGTATATAGATATCACAGGTAGGAACATTTTTTTTTTAACTCCTCTTTATAAGAGGCATAGAAATTATGACAAAGTCATTATTGAGGAAATTCCATATTTAATTCTTTTTAAAAATTTTTTATGTCTTTATTTTATTTTGAGAGACAGAGACAGAGAGCGAGTAGGGGAGGGGCAGAGAAAGAGGGAGACAAAGAGTCTGAAGCAGGCTCCAGGCTCTGAGCAGTCAGCACAGAGCCTGACACAGGGCTCAAACCCACGGTCCGTGAGATCTTGACCTGAGCCAAAGTCGGATGCTTAACCGATTGAGCCACCCAGGAGCCCCATTTGATTCTTTTTTCAAATTTATTTAAATTCAACTTAAGGCAAACCATCAACAGATACATCAGGTGAGTATCTCTCTATCAATTCTCTATCAAGCCACAGGCCACCCACTGACTCCACAATAAACTATACATGTTATTAACTCAAGTTTATTGAAGCAAGATAGATACATGGCAAAATAGATAATAAAATGCTCCTATTTGAAGTGTATCCATCTGTTTCGACAAATACGTATGTCTAAGCGACAAAAACTGATCAAAATACAGGACATTTCCATCACCCCAAAACTTCCTTTGAGCCCCTTCCTAGTCAAGTACCCTGACATTAAGCAAATACGCATGGTAAGTTTGCTCTGTCTATTCTAGAATTTTCTATGAACAGCATCTATGTCTGAATTATTTCACTTTGCATTTATGGTTGGTGTTGTTTTTGCTGTCTTTTTAGAATTATCCATTACTGGTAATGTTTTTATTAATTTTTATTAAATTAATTGTATTAATGTTTGTCAATGGTCTGTGTTCTTATCACACACAAATTTTATTATAAAATACTATGTACTATAAACAAGACAAAACGTGTTAAGCGTTTGTCTGTTGATGGATACTGAGTTAGGTCTACCTTTAGGTTATTGTGAATAAAACTGCTCTGAGCAGTCATGTAAAAGTGTTGGTGAAGACATGTTAATTTCTTTTGAGTTAATGCTTAGGAGCAGAATTAGCAGGTAATACGGTATATCCTTAAGTTTAAAAGAAATTGTCAAATTTTTCAAAAGCAGTTGTTAAGTTTTACATTTCCACAACTAAAATATGAAAACTCTATTTGCTCTTCATACTCCCCAGCACTTGGTAGTAGTTGTCTTTCTAACTTTAACCTTTCTAGTGTGTGTGTGATGATATCACAATGTGGTTCACATTTTTATTTCCTGGTGACTCCCATACATTTCTCCATTTGTTTAGGACTAACCACCATTCAGCATTTTGTTGTACTTTTCATTATGTGATTTTGCACATAAATATTCTAAATTTATTCTTATTTTATTTTTAATGCTACTGTAATGGTAAAATATTGAATGATTTTCAATTATTTTCTTTTATTTAATTCTAATCATTTTTAATTTTATTTTAGAGGGAGACTGAGTGCATGAGCCAGGGAGAGGGACAGAAGGAGAGAAAGAAAAAATCCCAAGTAGTTTTGATGCTCAGCAGGGAAGACTGACATGGGATGGGGCTCAATCCCATGACCTTGGGATCCTGACCTGAGTGGAAATCAGGAGTCAAATGCCCCTCAAATTTTATTTTTTATTTGTTTCTTGCTAATATGCAAAATACAGTTGATTTTTGGGCCTCTTTAAAGAAACGTTCAAGCATACATTTTACAATAAACCCCTGTCATTACCAATTCTACCACTAATTTCTTTATATACTTGATTCATCACAAAACTATCCATATTTATTCCTATATCAATTCATTCTACCTACTTTTATGTGCGTCTAAAGAATATTGCAGATTTTATTTTACTTGGCCCTTAAAACTTCAACATGTTTATCATTAACTAATTTTAATATATTTCCTGCTTATTTTTATATAATACATAAATTCAAAGAAATGCACAAATCCTAAGGGTACATGCACTGAGTTAGGACAAATACATGTACCTGTATCACTAAAACACCTGCCAAGATATAGAACATTATCATTATCCAAAACAAACTCTCAAACTCTTTTGCAATATACTCCTCCTCTGCCCTTAAAACAACCACTTTTCTCCTTTCTTTTCTTTTCCTTTTTTTTTCTTTTATTTTCTCTCTTTTCTTTTCTTTCACACTGTAAATTAATTTTGGATGTTCTACAATTTCATATAAATGTAATCAAATAGTCTGACCCAGTTTTGTAAGACTTCTTGTACTTTGCATAGTGATTTTGAGATCATCATGCTGTTTCGTATAATAGTAATTATTTTCTTTTTGGGGGTGAATGGCACTTCACTATTGTGAACATACAACTGTAAGCTAGATGCTGAGGCTATCCTACAAGTTGTTGAGACTGTGTTCATGTTTCTTTTCAATCCTTTTCTGTGTTCTTCACAAAGAAAGTTTCTATTAATCTTCATTTTCATGGACTCTTTCTTCTGTCATCTGTTGCTATTCTACTATTAAGCTCATTTTTTAAGTGTGAGATATTATATTTTTCAGTTCTAGCATGTTTTCCATTCTTTTTCACAGTTTTTGTTTCATTTTATTTTGTTTTAGGAAATGACTAATTTGGTCGTTGGGCAAAAGCTTAACATTCCATTCAACTCTTTCAACCTTAGCTCCTTTGAGCCTGTCCTACGCATACATGTTTCAAGGGTTAGTCAGCTATCTGGGCAAACTTCACACACAGATTTTGGTTTTCTGTGACTCTGTCTCCTTTTCAGAACACCTCCCCACCCCCATCATTTTGAGGTGGTTGTGTTTGCCTTGAACACTGTCCCCTTGTTCTTCAGACCAGAGAGGCTGCTAGTTTTCCTTGGCATTTTAGCCTGTTTACATGCTGGTGATTGCAACGTATCATCAGGCTATAGGCCATAAAAATGGGGAGCTCACTCGTATTTTCCTCTGAGTGCTGCCTTTTCTCTGCAGTCTGTCCATTCTTGTTTACCTCCCAGCACCTTCAGGTAGATGGTTTTCTGTACGTTGTCCTACGTCTATAGTCATCGGTAGGAGGGTCAGGCCGGTTGTAAAAATGGAACTGCCACAATTGATTTTTGCATACTGACCATGTATCCTGCAATCTTGTTAAATTCACTCAGTTTGGTAGTTTTTAACAGATACTTTAGAATTTTTTGAGTACATGTTACATCATCCATGAATAAGGAGAATTTTAATCCTTCTCGCCTAGTTTATATAATTTTATTTATCTCATTTGCCTTGATTTTTGAGTTAGAAACTTTCAGAGAAAGTTAATAATAGTGGTGAGAGCAGATACCCTTACCTTGTTTCTTTATTAGGGGAAACATACTCAGTTTTTTACTATTAAGTAGGCAGTTAACTACAGTTTTTCCTTCATGCCCTTCATCAGGTTGAGAGAGTTCATTTCTATTCCTAGTTTGCTAATAATTTATTGTGACTCAGTATTTACTTCTGCCTATGTCAAATATTTCTGCATATTTTGAGATACATATGGGCTTTATCCTTTATTCTGTTAACGTGGTTAATGATGTGATTTTAAAATGTTAAAATCTTGTGTTCCTGAGATGAATTCCATCTGGTCATGGTGTTTTATCTGTTTTATATAGTGCTGGATTCAATTGGCTAGTATTTTTAAAGAGTTTTACTTCTATAGTGAAAACAGATTATTAATCCATAGTTTTTCCTTAGAATGTCTTTTTCTGACTTATGAGTTTGCAATTATTCCCTATTTCTCTGTTATCCAAAAGAATTTGCTTAGGATTGATATTATTTCTTACTGAAATACTTAATAGAATTTGCAGGTGAAGTCAAATGGTTTTGGAGCTTTTTTTGTGAGAAGGTTTGAAAATATGACCTCAATTACCTTAATAGACACATGGATATTGAAATTTTTTTCCCTTTCTTCATGTTTCAGTTTTGGTAATTTTTGAATCTCAAGAAATGTGTCCATTTTGTCAAAGTTGTCAGAAAACTTGTCACAGGGGCACCTGGGTGGCTCAGTCAAATAAGCAGCCGACTTCAGTTCAGGTCATGATCTCGAAGTCTGTGGGTTCAAGCCCCGCTTCGGGCTTTGAGCTGGCAGCTCAGAGCCTGGAGCCTGCTTCGGATTCTGTGTCTCCCTCTCTCTCTGTCCCTCCAATGCTTGCTCTCTCTCAAAAAAATAAAAAATAAATAAGTAACATAAAAAAAAAAAGAAAACTTGTCACAAATATGTTTAAAATATTCTATTATGTTAATGTCCACAGGAAGTGTAATGTTTTCTTCCTTTTCAAACTCCTGATATGGGTAAAGTATGTCTTCTGTTTTCTTCTTGATCAGTCTACCTAGTATTTTGTTAGTATGAATGATCATTCTAAAGAACCAACTTTGGATTCCATTTCTCTTATGATTTCTTCTTTGACCTACAGATTAAGAGTGCTATTTAATGTAAAATATTTGGAATTTTTTCAGATATCTATTATTGATTTATAATTTAAATTATTGTATTGAGAATATGCTTTGATTATTTCAATTATTTTAAATTTATTAAATACTACATGGTCTCTCTTGGTGAATGTTTCATATATACTTGAAAGGACTTTTGTGCTCTGCTGGTTTCGGTAGGAGTATTCTAGATGTGTCAACAAGGTTAGTTGGCAGTGTTTGAGTCTTCCATATACTTTTCGATCTGCTTAGCTGTCATACACAAATACTGAGAAAAGAGTATTAATATTTTTAGCTCTGTGAATTTGTCTATTCTCCTTTATGTTCTATCAGTTTGTTTCATATACTTTTAACTTCATTTATAAGGTGCATTAACATTTAGAAACATTGTGTGATAAGGTGACCCCTTTGTCATTATAAAGTTCTCCTCTCTATTCCTGGTTATATTGCTTTGCAAAAGTCTACTTCACCTGGCATTTTAATAGCCAACCCAGTCTCCAGCATATTCTAATGTTTAGAGATTGCATGCTATATTTTCCCATCATCTACTTTGGACACATCTATATATTTATATTTAATGTGCATTTTTATAAATAGAATAAAATTGGGTCTTATTTTTTATCCAGTATGATAACTTCTATCTTTAAAGGATGTGTTCTCACCTATTCCTTCACACTTCATTGTGTATTTGCTGATTACAGTGGAGCCAAAAAAAAAAAAAAAGGTGAATTATGATGAACAGTTTGTCTCTTGAAATGCTCTGTAGTATAAAAACATTAGTAGGCCATAAGCTTTCACACCACCAATGTGCTGAGTCTTATCACTTATGTAACTTTCTAGATGATTGTGAACTATGGAAATTCCACAGAAGTCCTGCCCATTTTCTGGGCTTTTTGCATGTGTATGGAAATAAATTACAGAGTTGTAAGGGAACATTAGTGCCTCTTTTGTCCAAGCCTCTTAGTTTTATAGATACAGAAAGTAAGCCCAGGGAGGTTAAAGTGGCTTCCTAGGAGCACATAGGAAGTAATATTTCGGAGCCATGATGAAAGTGATGACTATACCACCATCTCAATATATGTTGGGTAAATATTTGTCATTTTTGAGCTATCTAGCACGAAATATCTGTCCTCATTGTGAACCTTGGTGACAGGCAAGACTCTGTCTCCTAGTCTGGAATTGGATGGGCCAGATCATCCTCCTTTCTCCCTAATTTAGCAGCTTACATGTGGGCATTTTACCATGACTCTATCAACTGGGTTCTCCATCCTGAAAGGAAACAATTGAGGAAAGGATGCACCACGGAGGGAGGTCAGGATCCTGGCATTAGCTGTTCAGGCAGCAGCAGGAGGCCTGCAGAGGTGACTGACTCTGTGTTGTGACAATAGCAGTGTTCCATCTATCTAATCGCCCCTGGGTTCTGCTGATTTTCCATGCCTTATTCTCTAGGCTTCCCATACATCCCCCAAATTTCCAGACATAGCTCCCAAGACTAATTCATTCCGATTTGATTTCTGTTGCTTGTAACCAAAAGAGGAGAGTGAAAATTGGGACAAATGTCCTTTCTTTGGACATTTGTAGAAGTGGGAACCTAGGTGCCAATAGGCTGAATTTACCTCAAAGATGTGATGGGTATATTTTTGGTCTACACAGTCAATTATAAAAAAAAGTCACTTACATTAAAAAATAGAGTTCATTTCAAATTATGATCTCTGGCTTATCTTGAAGCAGGATATACAGCATACCACAAGGTATGGCAACAACCCAGGTAGAAATGAGTAGCAAGCCCTGCCCTGTATTGATAACACAGCTCACAGGTCCTCCCAGAGGACCACTTACTTCACTTACCCTACACACTTGCTTGGGGAGTATCTGAGTTGGTGACCCCTCTTCTAATCATCGAGGACTCCTTTGAGTTTATACACATCCTACAATTTCTTATCTACATGGCTTTATCCATGATATACTTTTGTCTCACTCACTTTCTGTGCCTTGAGAATGAATAATCTTCATCATCCTTCCTAATTGTGACCAAATGTTTTGTCCACTTTGAAGTTTTTACTGATTTCCCCAAGAAGGGGTGACATTTTTTTCCTTGAATCAGGGCTGCATCCTATACCTATCTTCTGTTTTATCACAATGATTTCTTTGCACACTTGCTTCTTTCCATCTGGAGGCTTCATAGAAGTCAGAGCCCACTGTGTGTGTGTGTATATGTGTGTGGTGGGGGAGGTTTTCACACACATGCACGTTTTCATCCCAGAATCTCAGGTACCAACAAACAAATGACTATGAACTTGGTAAATCCCTCATCTATTACTTTCTTTATAAAATATTAGTAACAATTTTCTACCTGCCTCACAGGGGTGTCTTAAGATTTGATTCACATTTACAAAGCACTTGGAAATCCTTGGATTTTAGATGCTGTAGAAGTGAACATATTATCATTATTATCAACTTGAGGCAGATAAATTGTGAAGAGAAGGCAGAGGACTGGGATTGCTTGATATTTACAATAATATAGGTCTCTTTGCTGGGAATGCTACCTCCTCAGAAATGCATATTATGAATTACATTTTCTTTCCCTAGAAAATAGTTCTTAAACTCAAGCTAGACCTCTGTGCTGGTTATATTTTGCTTCATCTCTGGATTTATATAGCTCAGAGCAACAAATTATACAGCCTGCTTGGAAACACTTTGGATACTCTCAAGGTATAAATAAGCACAGACAAATAGGAAAGGTAATTTCCTATTTTTATGAAGTAGCTCAATGAAATGTCATCCTTTTATACTAAATCATATAAAGCAAGCTTTCTGGATATTTAAAGCAAGAAATCAGAATTTGTTACATAGGCTTTGTTTTTTATCACAGTCAAGTTGTAGGGAGAAATATGTCTGTGTCTCCAGCACTTTCTCAACCCTCTTTGAAGTTGCCTGACTTAAAGGGGTATGAGATCCTCACCTGACACATCTCTTTTCAGCAACACCCCAAACATTTTCCCCCCAGTGGTTTTCTGATGCTTCACCCCTGCTTCCTGCTCCATCTTGCTGTCAGGGAGGATGGTATTCTAAACTCACTGGCAAGCAGTTCTTCCCTTCGTGCTGCCAATCTATCCCTTGAACTCCCTACATGGACAGTGTTCTTGAAATGCTTCTACACTTTCTGACCTCCCCACTGCTGTGTCATTTCAACTGAATCAGGCCTCCACCTCCTCAACTCCATTGAAACTGCTCTGGCAAATGTTGCCGGTGACCTCTGGATGAGCCTGGATGTCAGGCTTCTGAGCTTTTGCTCCTTCTGTCCTCTCCACCTAAAATGCCCTTATTGATAAATTCTGGCTGTCCTCAATAATCATTATAAGGGGCATCTTCTTACAATAATGCCAGTCACAGCTTATGCCCCCAACTTCCTTCCAGACTTGGCAAAACATCCCTTTTGTTTCCACCGTGTTCATATAATTCCATCAATACTTTATTGTTCCTAAAGGTTACACTTTGGTCTCCTCCTCTACCATAAACTCTTTTAGGAAACTATTACTAATTTCATCTCTGTATCTAGAGTCTCTAATATATTATATACTGGATAAGTGTGGGTTTTTAAGGGGAAATAAATGTAAGGCTAATGGTTGGCATCAGGTTAACATGTTACCTCTGCAGGTATATTTCAATTTTAATAGTACTGTGTGTTGGTACGTATTATATAGTAAATAATCCTGGAAGCTTTACACTGGGAGGAATTTTGCAGATTGACTTCCTCTGACTTTCTCCATTGGAATCCTAGTGTCACAGGTACTAACATTTTTTAAAAAAAATTTTTTAATGTTTACTTTTGAGAGAGAGAGAGACAGAGTGTGAGCAGAGGGGCAGAGAGAGAGGGAGACACAGAATCGGAAGCAGGCTCCAGGCTCTGAGCTGTCAGCAGAGAGCCCGATGCAGGGCTCGAACCCATGAACCTGAGATCATGGCCCGAGTGGAAGTCGGATGCTCAATAGACTGAGCCACCCAGGTGCCCTGTTACTAACATTTTTTTTTTAAATTTTTTTTAATGTTTTTTTTTAATTTTTATTTCTAGGAGANTTATTTCTAGGAGAGAGAGAGAGAGACAGCATGAACAGGGGAGGGTCAGAGAGAGAGGGAGTCACAGACTGAAACAGGCTCCAGGCTCTGAGCTGGCAGTCAGCACAGAGCCCGACGCGGGGCTCAAACCCACGAACCGTGAGATCATGACCCAAGTGAAAGTCGGACGCTTAACCGACTAAGCCACCCAGGCGCCCCTACTAACATTTTTTAAAGAGACTTTTCATGGTCTAAAAATGTGGAGAATGAATGTAGAAAAAGCTAATTCATATTTGTATTATTTTTAACTTCATGATTTCTGACTTTCCCATATAACATTGATATCTAAGAGGGATATATGAGTATTTCTTAAATTTGTTTGAGGGTAGAATCATTTTATTTGCAAAGCATTTCACAAAACTGGAATTCTTCAGAACACACTTTGGACAAAACCAGGGAGACCAATTTCTTCCATTTGACAGAGGAAGAAACTGATGATCAGAGAGATCCAAGGCAAAACCCCATGTGTTATCAACATTAGAACTGGATCTTCCAATATCTTGTCTAGGATTCATTCCACTAAAATATGATGGTAGAAGGACACCTGGGTGACTCAGTTCGTTGAGCATCCAACTTTGGCTCAGTTCATGATCTCACAGTTCATGTGTTAGAGCATCTGCGCTGACAGCTCAGAGCCTGGAGCCTGCTTCAGATTCTCTGTCTCCCTCTCTCTCTGTCCCTCGCTCACTCACACTTTGTCTGTCTGTCTCTCTCTCAAATAGACATAAAAATAAAATTTTTTTAAAAGATGGTAGAATTCTCAGCTCTTTGAGTGACAATTTGTTCTTGGGATTAGAGGTAAAAACAAAAAAAGAGAGAATCAAAGAGAACGCATAGCCTAATGGACAAGATACAAGTGATAAGCACAATGTGGGAAGTATTATAATATAGAAAGACAGATGATGATTGTGGTAAGGTCCTGATGGGAGGCAAAAAGTCATAGAGAACAGATGTCCCCTTGTGCACAGCCATGTGAGGTGCTGCCCTACTGAAGTGAGAGGCTCCCAAGTTTTGGAACTTGGAAGTCTCCCTCAACCCACACTAAAAAGTCAGCCTCTGAATAAGGATGCCTCATTACCTATTTAATGTGAAACCATTACATATTCAGCCTGGTGAGATTGAGAAGCAGATTTGGACACTCCCATGGAGCTGTTTAAAATAAAAAGGGAAGGGGCTCAGTTGGTTGAGCATCTGACTCTTGCCTTTGGCTCAGGTTATGGTCTCAGGGTTCATGGGATCGAGCCTCACATCAGGCTCTACACTGAAAGTTGGAACCTACTTGGGATTCTCCCTCTCTCTGTCTCTCTCTCTCTCTCTGCCCCTTCCCTACTCTCTCTCAAAATAAACATTTTTGAAAAAAATAAAAATAAACCAAATTAAATTAAGAAGGAAAACCGAGATAAACAGATATATATACAGAGCCGGTGTTCACAGAGTAAGAAATTTACAATGGAATCCCAAACCCCCAACACATTACAGCTTTCTATTGTTCATCAATTTAAGAGTCTTGACCAATAGTATTGAAATATCCATTCTGGACAGTAGGTTCTACATATTTTTAAATATGATGAGTTGTAAGCTTGATTTTCCCAAAGATGGCCTATAAACATGTTTAGTTTTCTTATTCCTTCCATACTTAGCTTGGACTCACCTTAGAATCTTTTGGATAAAATCTCTGCTTCCAACACCAGCTGTTAGTTTCCCTTCCTTGAATATAATTCAGGAGAAATCAGAGGGCAGAGTCCAGGTGAAACTAATTTAGGTATTAGCTAGAGGGAACTACTTGTAGATCAATTTTACTCTGACAGATAAATTTGCCTTAGAGATCCAATTACATACAATATTAAGACTAGCATGAATCACCTATCACACTTGGAAACAGCTGCTAATTAAAGCGCAAAAATACTAGAACATTCAGAGTTCTTAAGGATTCAAAACAAAAAAAAGAGAGATCATTGTTTATTTCTGTAAGATCAATTTCAGCAGCCATGTTTGTAAAAACCTATGTACGTTCAGTGATCCACAGTGAAATTCATTTTTATTCTTCTGTTTTCTCTTTAATTTTTTTTCATTCTCATCCTTGCCATACAGTATGAAAATTGTTCATCTTCTTGCCAATGAGCCCATGAAAGTGTTATTTTCCTAATACAAAGAAAGTACAGTAGAGTGGCTGAAAGCTAGGGTCCTAGAAATCAAATTGTTTGGTTTCAAAACTCAGCTCTGCCACTAATCGGTTATATGATTTTGCGTAAGTTACTTAAACGATCCTAGCCTTGGATTTCCATAAAAAACTGTAAAATGGAAATATGGATAGTAACTGCCTCACAGTGCTATGAAGAACATTACATTACATTTGTTAAACACTCAACACAGTATTTGAAAGAAAAGGCACACAGGGACAAACACACCAAAAATACACACACAATTTCTTCTTTTCCACTTGGGTTTTTAGAAAGAAATGAGAACTTTCCACTGTCTTAAATATGTTGATTTTGATTCATGAAAAATTACATTATTTGTTTAGAGTTATGTGTAAATCATCAATTTCTATGGCATTCAAAATCACATGAACAATATGGATGGTGATATTTTATGTTTAGGAAGAACAAGGAAGGGATAAGAATCTAAAATAATGGTGGCTCAGTAAATTCAATGTCCAATTTTTGGTTTCAGCTCAGGTCATTATCCCAGGATCATGGGATCGAGCCCCATGTCAGGCTCTGTGCTGAGTGTAGAACATGCTTAAGATTCTCTCTCTCCCTTTCCTCCTGTTTTCCTCCACTGATTGTACTCTCTCACTCTAAAATAAAAAATAAAATAATGCAAACACATATCTACACTGATTATAACTACCTTGGTGTGTCGGGCATGCTCCACACCCCCCATCATCAATGCCATGAGTATGAATCTTTGGAGCAAACATGCATTCACTTGTTCAACAAGTACTGAATGCTTTCTAGGTGACTGGCACTTATCTAGGCACTGGGTTTCAAAAAGTTTCAAAAGAAATAAAATATGATTCCTTCCTTGAGAACCTAGATCTTGTGATTTATACACACAACTCACTATTTTCCCTACATTCTAATTGTACTGATGGTTCTGTGTCTTCTTAATTGAAAGCAATGCTCATCCCTCTCTGTTTTCTAGTAGGAAAATAGTTCATTGAACACATTTTCTCCCTTCAGCTCTGTAATACCATGCATCTTTGCAGACCAGGGTTTTCATGGAAATATAAATTATAGGGAGATGAGATCACAAGGGGCTTGCTTCACAGGAGGGTACAAAATCCCAAGTAAATTATCTAAATAAGACATTCTGGATGCAGTTTGTGGTTCTGGGGTCAGAGGAGAATGTAGAGGAAACAAAGATATTTTCTTTCTGGGGAAACTATCAAAAGAAACGTCAATATTTTTATATATCCCATGGTAAGTAAATTTGAATTAAATTATTTAGGCATATGATTTAGGAAAAACTATATAAATTTGTGATGTGTGTTAAGGCTCAATGTCCTTCTCATTATTAGAAAAAACATTCAGGATGATCAGCCTTAACAGAAACATCAAGTCTGAACTTCTTAAATTTTAGCTCCTAAGTTAGAAATCCTTAGCTGTCTTGAAGGAGGGTCTGTGACTCAGGTGGTTAAATCTTCATTCAAAAAGAGATCACAATTTGGGCATTGTTATTTGCATTGCTTTTCATGAATGAAATGAACCTTACTTAAGGGTTAGGACATAATCACACATGATTCGTAAACATTGGCGAGAAGATTTTATCACAGATGTTTTTGAAAATCTGCTGGAAGAGGAACATATATATGAAGTTTTGCACAGAAACTTCATGAGATCTCTTCAAAACCACATCCAGAGAAACTAAAGAGACCCATGGATACTTAGAGAAGGAAAGCTATTCAGACATTGTGTGTATGTGTACGGTTGCAACTAATTAGCTTACAGTCCATTTTTGTATTGAAAAATTCCATTTTAGGGGCACCTGGGTGGCACATTTGGTTAAGCATCCAACTCTTGATTTCAGCTTAGGTCATGATCTCAGTTCATGAGATCAAGCATGGTGTCAGGCTCCACACTGACAGTGTAGACCCTGCTTGGGATTCTTACTCTCCTTCTCTTTCTGTCTCTCCCCAGTCGTCGTTTCTCTTTCCCTCTCAAAATAAACAAACACTTTTTTAAAATATTCAATTTTGGTATGTGTGTTAGTATCATTAATTATTCAAAAAGCTTGGTTAAGATGCAGAAAGACAAATACTGTATAATCTCACTTATACGTAGAATCTAAAAAAGTCAAACTCATAGAACCAGAGTAGAATAGTTATTGCCAGGAGCTGGGGGTGTGGGGGACATAGGGAAATGTTGGTCAAAGTGTAGAAACTTACAGTTCTAAGAAGAATATGAATATTATTTCTGGGAAGCTAGTGTACAGCATGGTGATTATAGTTAATAATACTATCCTGTGCACTTGAAATTAAGAGAGGAGATTTTCAGTGTTCTCAGCACGTGCACACACACACATACACACACACACACACACAAATAATAACTATGTGAGGGGATGGATGTATAAATTATCTTGTGTTAATTTCACAATATTCATGTATTAAATCATCACATTGTACACCTTAAAAAATCATGTTGTACAACCTAAATGTACACAATTTTTATTTGTTAATTACTCTTCAATAAAACTGAAAAAAATCAATATCTTAATAAAAAAACAACCAAAAACCAAACGAAACCAGAACAGCTTGGGTTAGCTTCCCAAGTGTCCTACTATAGGCATCATGCACTAATGTAGCTCCCATCCCAACCTAGTCTTCCCTGGAACACAAACATACAGACTGAGTCCTATACCTCCTGCAGGGGCCAGAGCAATCAACCGGTGCCCAGTTGCTCAGCTAGTAACTCAACAAGCTCTCTCAGGAATGTGGCCTCAGGGTTCCAGTTGGGGTTGGGAGCCAGAAAATGGGTACACGCAGAACTGGTTCTCTCCTCTGCTGCATTCGATATTTAGAATCCAAGAAGACCTAAATGGGGAGTGGCTCAGGAAGGCTTAGGAGGGAGGGAGAGAGACACTGCCCAAAACCTAGGAACATTCACTGACCTATCAGCCTAGTGGGGAATTTCTTGTAGGATCAATGTCTGACATTAGGGTGGGAGTAGGGAAGCAGACAGCACACTTGCCACAAAGTAGATGGCGAAAGAAAGTGGCTTATTTTTATTCTCTAAAAATTACATTATAATCCAGCGATTCATAGAGTTGATAACAATTATCTTAAATTGCATAATATTCCATATGGCGGATAATATATTATTTAGTTTTCTTTTTGTTTTTTATATATTTGGGTGATACTTTCACCTTATTTGAAGTAAATAATACTGAAATAAATCTTTAAGGCTCTTTACACAAATGCCTTTTTTGTCCAAATTAAGAAATAGTGATTTCTTGCAAACTGCAGTGTAGGCATGAACAAAAATGTAAGCCTGGCATTCTTTCTGCAAACAGCCCATTCAAACCAATCTCCTAGAACAAAACAAAACAAAATCAAACAGAATGGGAATAAAAAGAGAATTTCTTTTCTTTATGTAATTGATTATGGACATAACATGAAGACAAAAAGTCCATATATCATGTTTTCCTCCTTGACACTACTGGGTCCCCACATCAAGTGTATTTTTGTACATAATATTTATTAGTTAGAAAATGTAGATTGTCAGGCCATCGAGGTGGCTCAGTCGGTTAAGTGTCTGACTTCGACTCCAGTCATGATCTCACGGTTCGTGGGTTCGAGCCCTGCATTGGGCTCTGTGCTGACAGCCAGCTCAGAGCCTGGAGCCTGTTTCAGTCTGTGTCTCCCTCTCTCTGACCCTCCCCTGCTCATGCTGTCTCTCTCTCTCTCTCTCTTTCTCTCTCTCAGAAATAAATAAAAAAAAAAAGAAAAGAAAATGTAGATTGTCTATTCAAAGAGTCTGTGATAGATTATATTTGCCCTCATCTGTGGACACCACTGTTAAGTTTTAAGAGACAGAACTCTGTTTTTGGAATTTGCAGAGAAGTGCTTTCATGGCTTCCAACTGTAACTATGCTAAGGGTATTTTAATAAGTCTTGGTTTGAATCAAACTAAAATTTAAATATATGGATGGGGGAGCAAACCTAAAAAAATGTGCCAATACAAAGCATGAATACATATTTTTTTAAGTTTATTTATTTTGAGAGTTGGGAAGGGCAGAGAGACAGAATCCCAAATAGGTTTTGCGCTGTCAGAGCAGAGCCCTATGCAGGTCTGGTTCTCACAAACTGTGAGATCATGACATCAACTAAAATCAAGAGCTGGACACTGAGCCGATTGAGCCATCAGGTGCCTCAAAGCATAAATACTTTGTAAAGCCACCTAGTTACTCAAATATTTTGCCAACACCTAAGATGTAAAACACAAAAGAATGTAAGTGATACAGTGGTGCCTGGGTGGTACAGTTGGTCGAGTGTCTGACTTCAGCTCAGGTCATGATCTTGTAGTTTGTGAGTTCGAGCCCCACTTGGGGCTCTGTGCTGACAGCTCAGAGTATGGAGCCTGTTTAAGATTCTGTGTGTGTGTCTCTCTCTCTGCCCCTCCCTGGCTCATGCTCTGTCTCTCTCTGTCTCAAAAATAAACAAATATTAAAAATTTTTAAACAAAAGACCATACGTGATAAAAATATTAGACTTCCATGCTGTGTTTATTTGGAAACTAGAGAGACACAGTCGTTAGAATAGAAAACTTCTGGGACAATTTGCCAGAGGAGCTCACAAAGTCAACAGTGATCTTGCAGAAAAATGGAAGAATGGGGACTTTATTACAAATAATTTAGTTTACTTAGGTTAATTGATGCTTTCTAGAATGTTTACTTACTTAATTTTGACATTAATCTATGTACTGAATGCTATATAATCTCTGTTTCCACTCTCTTAATTTTAATCAAATCATGGCCTTATCAAAGTAGTTTTTTGGGGTGGCAGCCAACCCCATTGCCTTTCATGAATGTTACCTGGGATGATTGATAGGGGATAACTATGTTTCTTTGAGTTAGGTTCCCAGAGGTGGGATTAGTGAGGTTATAAGCATTTTTATGACTCTTGACATATTGGTAGCAATACTGCACTTGCAAAGCCTTTGATACATTTTGCTGGATTATTTTCCCAAAGGACTGTACAGATTTATAACGCTGCCAGAAATGCATGAGATGAGTGATTTCCTTTCACCTTCAAATGTTTGGACTTTGCCTTTAATTTTTTTATATTTAAAAGTAGATGGAAATGTGCATTTAAAAACTATTAAGAAGTGCCCTTGTCAGACAGAAGGAGCAAAGAAAACCCCAAAAATTGCTGTTTGAAATTCCATCACATTAAATTTTTAAAGGTCCAGAGTCCTAATGCCAAAGACATCTCTAATCCATGCCACATTGGCCCACCTGAACCACCCGGCAAATTTTAGGGTCTTAGCTGACTCAATGTTAATGTCTGCTTAGATAATATAAGGTTGTTTAAGAAAATGGCCACTAGAAGGTGATTTGTCATGTAAACATTTTAGTTTTATACATAAAATAATGAGTATTTTAATTAAAGGAAAAGAGGGGCGCCTGGGTGGCTCAGTCGGTTGAGTGTCCGACTTTGGCTCAGGTCATGATCTCATGGTTGGTGGGTTCGGGTCCCACGTCGGGCTCTGTGCTGACAGCTCAGAGCCTGAGCCTGCTTTGGATTCTGTGTCTCCCTCTCTCTCTGACCCTCCCCTGTTCACGCTGTCTCTCTCTCTCTCTCAGAAATAAATAAAAAGCATTAAAAAAAATTTAAAAAAAGGAAAAGATAAATATTTTTATTATCTAATTGTTCATAACATATATTTCTGTTCTTCTTCTTGAATAAAGGAGTAGACTGTACATCATATGCCCATGATAAAATCCCCAGTCATGTTGAACTTGGCTATTTCTATAAACATCTAATAAGGCTAAGAAAAAACTCTGTGTTCCTCAAATTCCATTTCCTATTCCTCCTTCCTGGTTTATGGAAAACTACTTCCCAATCCCTTTACAGGTAGGCAAGGCCACATGACCAGTTCTGATCAATGACATTTGAGAAGAAATATGTGTCCTTTCTTTCTTTCTTTTTTCTTAGTATATAAATTTTTTTGAAGTTTATTTGTTTTGAGAGACAGAGAGAGCAAGAGTGAATGGAGGAGGGTCAGAGACAGAGGGAGAGAGAGAATCCCAAGCAGGTTCCGCATTGTCAGCACAGAGCCCCTCGCAGGGCTCAATCTCAGGACCCTGGGATCATGACCTGAGCCGTTATCAAGATTCAGACACTTAACTGACAGGGCCACCCAGGTGCCCCAGTATGTGTAATTTCTGAGCTGTGGTGATGAAAATCCCCTTTGTCATTCTCCAGGCTTTTCGTTTCCTTGCCCTAGCACACCTTATGCAGCAATGTTGACACCTATGTCAGCCTGGATCCTGATGGACCATGTGGAGGAAGACAGCACTGTCCCCCCATTTCTGTACCCCCCCACCCTGAATTGGCATGTGTGAACCTGAAATAAACACTGCAGAGCACCTGGGTGGCTCAGTGGGTTACATGTCTGATGTCTGCTCAGGTCATGATCTCAGTTTGTGGTTTTGAGCCCTGTGTTGGGCTCTGTGCTAACAACTCAGAGCCTGAAGCCTGCTTCAGATTCTGTGTCTCCCTCTCTCTCTGCACCTCCCCCTACTCATGTTCAATCTTTTTTTCTCTCTCTTTCAAAAATAAATAAACATTAAAAAGTAAAGAAACGGGGTGCCTGGGTGGCTCAGTTGGTTAAGTGTCTGACTTCAGCTCAGGTCATGATCTCACAGCTCATGACTTCAAGCCCTGCATCAGGCTCTGTGCTGACAGTTCAGAGCCTGAAACCGACTTCATATTCTGTGTCTCCATCTCTCTGGTCCTCCCTGGCTCATGCTCTGTCTCTCTGTCAAAACTAAATACACATTAAAAAATGCTTTTAAGTAAAGAAATAAACATTGGACATGTTATGAGATCTGGCAGTTTACTTGATTTTGTAGCACGACCTTCCCTGAACAATGGCTCAGATGTGGTCACACACTCTCCTATTAAATATGTTCCCACAGCCAATAGGTAGTGCAAGGATTTCTGGCAAACCTAACGAGGGAACTTTCTACTGCCCAGACAGGCCCTGTTCTAAGGGGACCCTCTGGCTGGTCTCTCACATTTCATAAGCACCAAATACAAATAGAGATATTAAAACATACATAGAAGAAAAGAATCCTCAGAACAACAGTTTAGATTTATAATAACTTCAGAAAACTGATAAAAGCCCATCTGTTCTGTGAAGCATTCCGACAAAACGACCACTTGGCGCTCACTCTTCTGTGCCACTGCCCATATTGTATTGGTGTGTGTGGCTCTCACATCCCCAAGTGTGCCTCAGATTCAGGGCCCTGCAGGCCAGCAGAGTTTACTGTGTTTTCTGCATGGTAGTTCACCTAAGACAAGTAAATAGAGGGAGGAAAGCAAATAAAAGCAAATAAAAACTACCCTTTTCTACAAATGTATGTCCTGCAAGTTAAGGCTTACAAACAAATCAAAGGGCACCTGGGTGGCTCAGTCGGTTGAGTGTTGGACTTCAGCTTGGGCCATGGTCTCCTGGTTCATGCCTTCAAGCCCTGAATCAAGCTCTATGCTGACAGTTCAGAGTCTGGACGCTGCTTCAGATTCTGTGTCTTCCTTTCTTTCTGTCCCTCCCCTGCTTGCTCTCTGTCTTCCTCTCTCTACCCCTCCCCCACTCATGCTCTGTCTCTGTCTTTCAAAAATGAATAAACATTAATTTTTTTTAAAAGAAAATAAAGTTGAAAATAAATAAAAAACAGAAGAGTACATTTTCTCTGTCCTAGCAAATTGCCATTTTATAGGCTTCTCACCCTTTCTATAAAAAGAAACACTCTGATGGCAGACACAGGGAAATAGAGAAATAATCATAGAGCCAGCCTCTTTTCCCTTCTATTCCAGAAATGTATGCTCCACCAACTGTTCTGTCCTAGGGGCTGTGGTTTCAAGTGGGAAGAATCTGTTTTTAGGAGTAAAAAAGACTGTTGATGGAGACTGTTCATGTTACCTAAGGAAAGACAAAGGGAATTCAGGGCCACCTACCTCGTTCCAAGCTCTTGCTAAGACACTTCCATAAATTTCTTCATTTAGCCCTCCCTAAATCCCTAAGTTTTTCTCATCTGTAATGTGGGGATGATAACAGTTATCTGAGAGGATTAAATGAGATTAGACATGTGAGAAATCTTTATAAACGGTAAAGGAACACCATAGAAATGAAAATTATTATTTTCAAAAAGTTGGCTGTTTCCAAAAGATTACCTATTTTGTCTTGGGCACAGTAAAAGTGTTGCTTGCCTTGCAATGCTTAGTAAGTAACAACTACAGAGAAAAGAATATTCCTTTTCAAATATTGCCAGACAGAAGATTTTTAAATGGTGCCTTTATGTCATAAGAGAGAGGAAGGAAGAGAAACATGTAAGAGAGAGGGAGGTGTAGAAAGACAGTAACAGAACAGATAGACTGGCACAGAGGATGGAGGGAAGGAGGGGAGGAAGGAAGGAGAAGGGAAGGGGAGAGGAAGGAAGGGGAGGGGGAGGGGAGGGGAGGAGAAGGAGAGGGAATGGAGGGAAGGGAAATGAAGGGAAGGAGGAAGGAAGGAATGAAGGAAAGGGGGGGGGAAGGGGACAGAGGGAAGAAAGGAAGGGATACATGATGCCTCCATTTTCCTAAGTGTCGATCTGAGCCTCAAGACAAGAGGTGGGATTCAGAGAAAAGCTGAGTCATGGAGGAGCTTCTACTTTCTTTGCCAATGGAAACCGGAGAGAAGCAACAGAGGATGTTGAGGCACCGGCAGACACAGAACCCAGTTTCGGGGAGCCTCCGTGGAAGGGAGGTTGTCAACTAACAAGCTATTAGAACTCTCTGCATCCTTTCCAATACCTGCCTCCTCACAAAGGCAGGAACGTTGGTGATGGCTAAGACAGCTTTGTCCAAACTCTTGTCCTCAAAATCTGCATCTTTTACAACATGGAATAGCTGTTTAACAGAAAGAGGGCTCCGGGTCCAGTACGTTTAGAAGACCCTTCCCACAATATCAGTCCCCTACCAGGATATTCACAATGAAAATTAGCATATTAACGACTATGAGAAGTCCTCACATCGGTATACCTACCAACTTCATTTAATCTGGTATTCTGGAAATACTTTTGTCTATAGAATGTCTCTTTCATTCATTTAATCTTCCCCAAAACAGAGTTTGTTCAATGGACATGTTGTGTAATGGCAAGCTGGTGGAATATTCCTTCCTTCCACAGTTGCTCCTGGGGCTGTTTGGAAGAGATGCCCCTGTGCCTGCCAGACCTCCATATGGAGCTTGTCAATAGCTACAGATTCTTGTAGTCTGAGGGGGACAACATCGCCTGGGGCCAGCGGAAGGCCCAGTGCACCTTCGTAAATGAGACAAAGTTGATGGTAAAGTTTTCTGAACCACTAAGAAGGACACTCTTTGTGATGAAGTTTTTGGGGTGATAGTGGGGCTCATGGGGTCTGGAGCTGACAACAAAGAAAGAAGTTTTGAAGACCCTTTGGTGCAAGAAGGTGATTTTAATGAAACATGGGGACAGGACCTGTGGGTGAGAAGAGCTGCCCAGGGACCATGAGGAGAGACTGGTTATATACTATGGGGCTGGAGGAGGTAAGTCCAGGGGAAGTTTCCGGTGAGATTTTCATATGCTGAAGAAGACTCACAGGATACTGGAGGGCTAGCTATGGTCAGGCTAAGGTTGTTTTTCCCTCTAGCAAAGTATTAGCATTAAGACAGTAAGGAGTTCCTGGAGAAAGTTTTACTCTGCCTGCCTCACGTGTTTGTCACTGGGCTGCAGGTTATAAGGAAATTTAGTTCCATCTACCTTTCCTTCTGCCTTTGTTTCCCACATCACTATGGAGGGTGATAGACACTTAGGTCCTCCAAGACTGTGATCTCTATCAGTTAACCATTTGTTTACCTCTTTGCTTTGTTCTTGGGCAGCCAGGAGTGCCAGAGGAGTATCACAGATCCCACTTGGTTAGTTGGGGGAAGAGGGTTATGGCCTGTCAACTTGCCTTGTGCTCCCTCATCAGTTTCACCAAGTGGGGGGCCCAGTGCCCCATGTGATGGACGCACCAGGGACAAGCCGCCTGAGCAGCCAGCAGACCCCCGGGGCTCGTGGAAAAGCACCCACCCCCTCTGAGCCTCAGTTTCCACACATGTAAAAAAAAATAAA
This sequence comes from Hyaena hyaena, assembly GCF_003009895.1. NCBI lineage: Eukaryota > Metazoa > Chordata > Mammalia > Carnivora > Hyaenidae > Hyaena > Hyaena hyaena. The sequence continues at coordinate 23,819 of NW_024080945.1, forward strand.
TAAATAACACCAAGGTGTTATTCTATACCTATTCTATTGTCATGTAAGCAAAGAAAAAATTTCAATGAATTTCTATTAATTTAATGGGGTGGTATTTTGAAAGAAAAAGGAAGGAAGGAAGGAGAGAGAAAAGAGGAAGGGAGAGAGAAAAAGAGAGGGGAAAGAAGGAGAAAGAAAGAGAGAGAGAGAGGAAGGAAGGAAGGAAGGAAGGAAGGAAGGAAGGAAGGAAGGAAATAAAGAAGAAAAAAAAGTAATGAAAAAATTGTGTATAAATCTCGGGTTTCTCTTACTTATCCAGTAGAAAAACGAACCTGCCAAAACTTAGCTGGGAGGTCACAGAATTTAGCATGGGTCCTGAACCTCATTACCTATAAATAAGTACTTCTTGGAACCTGGTGAATGAAGGGGACCAGATTTTTACATCTGTAACTTTAAAGCATAAATCATTCGAAGTAGAGATTAGTCCAACATTTTAGGTGATTGCATCCATCTCATTTACATATTTTCAGATGTATTTAAAGTAAGAATGGAATGCTAGGCATTCCCTCCTTAGTATTTAAATTGAGAATGTAAAGAGAATCAAAGGATAAAAAGGCCTTGTAACCACAGTCATTATCTCTTCCAAGCTACCTGGGAAACATGATGTCCTTCATGCTTATAGGGCATGGAGTTTTACTCTCCCACAGTATTCTTTGAACTGTGGAGTCAGGTTCAAATATTAATCTACATTTACAAGTAAAGAAATTATACCTCTAGTTTCTCATCATTGTCCACATCCTCAGCCTTAATTGAAATATCAATATCAAAAGTACCAGCATCCTCATGCTCTGACTTTAAATTGAATTAGAACAACTAAAGAGCTGTAGGGTGAAAACATTTTACATGATAGGGTATCATGTAAGCCAAATAATTAAAATTTCTTAAGAAGTAAAATGGTCTATTATAACTTGTCCTACATATTTCAACTTGGCAAAATTAAATTAGCCATTTCCCTATCAAATGAAAAAGTAGTTCCAACATACAAATATTTTTTTGTGAGTTACCTGGGAGTCTATCATTAGGCATGAACTAGATTAAGTTTCTAAGCGTAACTCATCATTTCCCATCACAAAATTTAATATCACTTATGAATAAAAACCCAAACACTGTCATGGTTTGTTGTAGGTCTGTTAGGTATTATTTTACTATATAAATAATATAATTAGCATTTATTTTGCAAAATCAAAATGACATTTATGTTATTCAATAATAACTAATAAATAAATGCTTACAATATACTGACTCTTCCTCACTTGCTATCTTTTTTTTTAAATAAAAGGACCAAGGATCATCTTTGTGTTTCCCCTAAAGCCTAAAAAAAGACCTTGCATATACAAGAGCAAGGAATCACTGTTTTAGAGTGAAAGCAATTGCTGATGTACCTGGTGAAATACATATGAAACTAAGCAGAGTATGGATGGAACAAATCTTATAAACTTGACTCCCCACAAGACTCCAAATAAAAGTTCCTAATTCAACCTGACAGCCACAGCTCCCTATCATGACACAACAAAGCTACCCCAAATTATCAGAGGGTCATAACTACCTATTAATGTCTCTGCCATCAGAAATACTAGTGGGTTGGGGTGCCTGGGTGGCTCAGTTAGTTAAGTGTCCAACTTCAGCTTGGGTCAGGATCTCACAGTTCGTGGGTTCAAGCCTCATGTTGGGCTCTGTGCTGACAGCTCAGAGCCTGGAGCCTGTTTCAGATTTTGTGTCTCCCTCTCTCTCTCTGACCCTCCCCTGCTCATGCTGTCTGTCTCTCTCTCTCAGAAATAAATAAAACATTAAAAAGAAAAAATGCTAGTGGAGCTCAAAGTCCTCCTAGGTAGCTAGAAACTTTTGGAAAAAGATGACTTTCTCCTAGAACAGGTTTTGTTACATGCGACAAAGATGACCTTACAAAAATCCTTTCTTCTCATCTGTGTTCTGACTCAAGTTCAAAATCCAGGCAATGCTGCCACACTGAGCAGGACATGATATCAGTCTCCCCAGGACATGATAGAGAGCTGTGTGCTGGTGGTCGGCTTGATTTAGGCACTGTAGGAATAAAGTGACACAATGTTCCTATCAATAGATTTCTGAAACTAAGATTACTGGTTTAGTCATAGAATCTAGAATCTTAGAATACTGAATGTGAAGAATTTGTATAGATCACTAATGTAAGTCACTCCATTTGAAAAGGAGGAAAACAAAGTTCCTTGAAATGCAGGGACTCAGCTGAGGTCTCAAGGCACAGCTAAGGAACCAGGGCTCCAACCTTTAGAACTCTGGCGTCTTTCCATCACACAACAAAACTTCCCACAAAGCTTGCATTGTTGCCTTACGAAAGAATTATGCTAAGATTGAAAAGGAAGAGTTGATAAAGATGTAACTAAGCCATATACTAATGTAGGCTTCTTTTTAATCCATCAAACCACTTATAGCTCTTTGTTTTTTGTTTTTGTGTGTGTGTGTGTCTCCAGAAAGCTGCACACATCCAGAAGAGACACACACCCACATTCACACATTACTATTTGGGGCTTGCACATGTGGGTGGCTGTTTGCTTAAGCATGAAGAATTTCCTCAATTGGAAATAGACACCTTTGAAGAAACATGACAAGTTTATCTCTTCTCTCATGTCAAACTAAAAACGAATGCATCAGTGATCATTAAGATCACACTCTGCCCACAAGAATCCATTCTTTTTGTTTCAATTTTTTACATGTTTTTACTTATTTCTGAAAGATAGGGCATGAGTGGAGGAGGGGCAGAGAAAGAGGGAGACACAGAATCTGAAGCAGGTTCCAGGCTCTGAGCGGTCAGCACAGAGCCCAACGTGGGATTCAGATTCACAAACCTTGAGATCATGACCTGAGCTGAAGTCAGACGCTTAGCCAACTGAGCCAGCCAGGTGACTGCCAAGAATCCATTCTTTACACAGTGGTAAGAATATGTCACGAGCCACTTAGAAGGGAAGTCATTCATTCAGAAATCCCAAGATATTTACTCACACATTTCTTGGGAATAATCTAAAAGCTACAGAATCTGTTCCCAAATGTAAACTGAGATTTCCTCCTTGAATTTACGTTTAGAGGAAATGAACTTATTCTCCAGGAAATTTCATCTTCTCTAGTACCATAGTGTTGCCTGTCATATGTTTTTACTTCTTGCTGTTTAATGGGAGCTCTATTGCTGTGGAGAAGAAGCTTGTTCTGTATGTATTTGTATTCTAATATGTTGTAATTAAAAAAAACAGCAACAAAATACTGTGTAAAATGGAAACAAAATTGCAACCACAAGCCCAGTTTGGGCTGATTTAGTCCTATCTTCCCATCTCCAGATACACTAAGAAAAGTATGTCTTTCTGTTGCCTCAAGTATTACAGACCCCCAGGCCTGGCCTCCAAAGATTCCAAGCACAGGCAGGGGGAGGGGGTAAGGCAATGTTAGCAGAGTTCAGGTTTTACAACTCCACCACCTTCAAAGGACACAACAAATATTATTCTACTCCCTTTCTTATCTTATCTTTCCTTTCCACTCTAAACAAAAGTTACTCTTCCCTTCTCTGAGCTCCTATTAGGTAGATGTTTGGCTCCCTCATTTTATTTATCTTATACTGCCTTCGGCTAGTTTTTGTGATTTTGCCCCCAACATCCTCTGCCCTTTTTAAGCCTTTCCTGACCTCTGTGTAAAAGACATGGCTCACTCCTAAGAATCCCCCATTGTAAATGAGAGTAACTTGTACGACAGTGTGCATAATACTTTTATTCATCTGCATATCGGTCTGCCTCTCTGCCAATCCCTCTAATGTAAAGATGACACCTTAACATTTAAAGACTTTGGGTCTTTAAATCCTCTTTTTTATTTTTTTTAATTTTTTAATGTTTTATTTATTTTTGAGAGAGAGAGAGAGAGAGCGTAAGCAGGGGAGGGTCAGAGAGAGAGGGAAACACAGAATCCAAAGACAGGCTCCAGCCTCTGAGCTGTCAGCAGAGAGCCCGATGCGAGGCTTGAACCCACTAACGGTGAGATCATGACCTGAGCCAAAGTCGGACGCTTAACAAACTGAGCCACCCAGGAGCCCCTGGGTCTTTAAATCTTCTTATACTTCCCAGTACAAAATAAATATTTGTTTGATTAATTAATTGATGCCATAAATTCCTGCATAGGTAGCCCTCACTCATTGGCTATTTCTTTCTGTTGTTGCTTTGTGACTATTATCCTAAGTGTAACCATCCCCTTTTCGATCTACCATCCTCCTGCATCAGCTACAGTCAAGGGGAACAGGAAGTCTCACTTCACGTGATTGGCACTCAGGTGTGAACATTGTTGTGACTGCAGATAAAGTCAGACAGAGATGCCAGTCTCACACACAGGAAGCAGAAATGCTTAGCTAATACATAGAGCGGCCACTTTGATTAAGAGAGGATCTGGGCAGCTTACATGGTCTCTCCCCCACACAAAGAACAAACTTATATGCTTGGGCTGGCCCCATTTCCAAAACAAAATGGTACTATGATTGTTCAGCCATCTTGCTCGATGGAACATTTCAGTGGCCCAGTGGTCAGACATTGGAGGGGTAAGCAGGAGATGTAAAGCATTCTTTTACACTGGGGACCTCGGCTCATTTGAGAGGGATTTGTTGGAGAATCCATTCCCCAAACAGCTTGTTTTGTTTTGTTTGGCTTCCATTGTATGTGGGCTGATTGTCTTAAGCTGCCAATGCAGGAAATAAATGGCATTAAAAATGTGTTCCTATGAAGAAGAAAATTATCTCTTTTACCCTAATATTCATCGGAGATTTCCTGAAATTTTGAAAACAACACAAAACCATCAGTGGCTTTCTGGTGATTCTTCCCTTGGACTGCAGCTAATTTCAGGCTGTTTCTTTCTGCACTTTCAAGTTGCTAATGTCTGGAGCCGTATGCAGTATCACGCCAGCTTTTAATTCAGGTGAAGCTAAAATTAGAGGTAAACTTGCTGGTTAAGTGGTCTCATATCACATATCACACCGAAGCTCAAAGTAGACACTTAGGGCTAAATTTTTAAAAGGGCTCTCCAAATTTGCATCGACAAAACCCTCATTGGTATGCATGAGCAGCTGTCTGGCTACCCACCCCACCCCACCGCAAGCTGGTGACTTCCTTATCAAAGGCTATACAAATCTGGGGCTAAGGCTATAATTGCAAATTGATAAAACACTGAAACACTGACTACAAAACTGTAACCAGTACGCCCTTACCCATTGTGCTAGAAGGAGCAATATGGACCATCCACCTTTCATAACAAATGCGAACTTTTCTGGGATGCCTGCCTTTATTCGGACTCAGTGGTGCTATGCACGCTCTCATCTGAGTAAGTATTATCACCGGACCATAACAGAAACAACTCCTCTGACACCAAACCCAGCAGCTGTGGAATAAAGCACAAACAACCTAAATCTTCAGAGGCTGATTTGTAAACCAAATGACCTAACAAAACAGATACCATTTTTCCCTCATGCACTCACTCTCCATATGAAGAATCTTCCTGCGCTGAGTGTCCCCCTCCCCGCAAATCCATATGTGGAAGCCCTAACCTCCACAATAGGAAGATATTTGCAGGTGGGGTCTTTGGGACCTAATTAGGGATAGATGAGGTTATGAGAGTGGCCCTCATAATGGGATTGGCGCTTGTATAGAAGTAGACACAGCAGAAAGCTTGCTGCCTCACTCTCTCCGAGCCACACAGTGAGAAGGGCAGACACCTGCAAACCAGGAAGAGAGCTCTCACCAGAAATCAAATTGCCTGCACCTTGACCTTGGACTTCCCAGCCCTCACAACTGTGAGAAAATACATTCCTGTGGTTTAAGTCACCCAGCCAGTGATATTTTGTTACGGCAGCCCGAGCTGACTGAGACAAAGAAATAACTGTGGAGGTGACCATATAGACAAATGCACAGGTAAATACTCATGTTACAGCTGCCGGGGATAGGGCAGCCCTGAACGGCGCCACGTGGGGGTACATCCAGCTGCACATCATTAAGTACATTGCAGAGCAAGTCTTCAGCTGGCAAAAGTTTCTCAATTTAGCCCATTTGGAAAAGGTATTCCCTTTGGGGGGCTGTTTAATAAGTCAAAGACATAACAGAAACAGTGTTGACCTCATTAACATAAGCTCCCTTCTCCTGTTTATAACTTGGTCATAAACCTTCATAACTGCTCAGTAAGAAAACCGTCTGGATGATAATAGTACTCAGAGGGGGTGTTGTTTGCAGATCAGTGGAGCCAGGCCACATGTCCCTCCACCAAAGAGCTTTAAAAGTGCTACTCACAGTGAAAGCAAAGCCACTTTAAAAATTATTAACATATCTAGACTACTATGTAGAGGAGAATGTAAGTATACAGAATATAGAAGAGACTTTTCTTTTAACATCTTAATCAGCCTAATGCAGGCTTATTCACACATGCCTGTGATTCTAAAATGCAGCCAGTTGCAAGGCTCACCTTTCTTTCAAATTTGCTTTTGAAAACACACACACACACACACACACACATGTGCACAAAGATGTACTCACAGATAGCAATACCTAACCTAATAATCAGTGTTATGTAAAAAATTTGTCATACTTTCGCTTAGGTCATGATCTCGCGGTTTGTGGGTTCGAGCCCCGCGTTGGGCTCTGTGCTGACAGCCAGCTCAGAGCCTGGAGCCTATTTCAGAGTCTATATCTCCCTCTCTCTCTGACCCTCCCCTGCTCATGCTGTCTCTCTCTCTCTCTCTCTCTCTTAGAAATAAATAAATAAAAATATTTTTAAAAAATTTGTCATAAAATTGAGTAAATGAGTGACATTTATTTCTCCATTCTCTTTCTCTCTGTGTGTATGTGTGTGTTGGAAAGCAAGGAAGAGGAGGAAAATCTTTAATCTCTGAATTTGCTCTTATGATCTCTACAGTGTCGGTAAGGTGTGCTGTGCGCAACCAGGTGCTTAGGGAATACAGCGAGACAGAAAGAAATAGAAGGTCACTGAGGGGAAAAGAGTGAATCAAAAGGGAGCAGTCTTGATGTGTCTGTTTCTTCTTTAATCAACAATGTCTCATTAGCAAATAAAAGTAACTTCAGTTTAATTTCAAAGATATGTTGAATGCACTCCCCAAGCATCTCATATCTTTTTGTATTGGTTAAATACCTACATTCAGTATTCTCTGGAATCTAAGAAATTCGATGAGTACACATGTCCAAGTTAGAGTCCAGAATTAATTCAACTTAATTATGAAGCATGAAAACCATTTCACAATAATATGCATAGTCCTTGAGTTAGAAGTAAGTGAGGATCACCTTCACATAATAACCAACATCAGTGTCACTAAGGGTGAGTCAACCGGACATGCTTCCCTATGTCTCACCCCTGAGTCTTTCTAAAATTGACCGATGTGAGCCTAGTTTAACTTGTAGATCTAGTTTTCAGTAAACAGGAACAGCAGCTATGAGAGGAGCAAGTTGAACAAGGAAGCAGTCTGAGAAATCCAGCGGGTGGAATTTTCTGCAGGAAAACCAGCCAGCTCTACTCAACAGTACATGGTACACAGGGAGAGGGAAGAGCGGAGGTGCTCTAACTCCTTGTGAAAAGCAACTAAGAGATAACAACCAAGTATGATGTGTGGACCTTAATGGATCCTACTCTGAACACACCAACATTAAAAGGTATCTAAAGGCTAATGGAGGAAATCTGAGTAGGAATAGGATATTAGTTAATATTAAGGATTTGGTGTGATCATGTAATAGTTAAGTGGGTGGTTAATTAGGAAGATAGATGTTGTTATTTTTGGAGAAAGCCTTCTAAAGCATTTAGGGATGAAATATCATAAAGCCTATAATTTATTTTAGATATTTCAGCAAAACAATATATAAAGCAAATATAGTGAAAGGCACATATTCGTTAAATTTAGCTCATGAGTTGTCCATTACTATTCTCTTTACTTCCCTATAGGTTTGAAAATGTCCTAGTAAAACAATTAAAGCAAATGAATCTACATCAACAACTAACAGTCTTAAAGGGGGGGGGGACACTATTTCAGTCTTTTACAAATATTAAATAGGGACATATGGGTGGCTCAGTTGGTTGAATGTCCAACTCTTGATTTTAGCTCAGGTCATGATCCCAGGGTTGTGAGATCCAGCCCCAAGTCAGGCTCCATGCTGAGCATGGAGACTACTTGAGATTCTCTCTCCCTTCCCCTCTTCCTCTCTCCCCTGATCATGCTGTCTCTCTAAAATTAAATAAATACATAAATATTAAATAAAAGAATGTTCATAAATGCACCTGAAGATCTATCATTAGAGAGTTGATCTACTAAAAAAAAAAAATCTGTTATACAATGTCAATCCCAGCTTTATTTCCTCATTGATTTACTTTGTGAAAATACCTTAACAGCTGGGTTCACTAGACACTAGGAGGAATATAATTCTTCCCTCACAGCATTTTTTTGAGAATCATGAAGCAATAATGTTTTATTAACTATGTGTTGCTCCTTATAATCATAACTTATACAAATTCCACTTATAATCCTAACTCTAGTTCTGACTTGGTTCTCTCCTGGTGATCCTTTCCTAATTGCAATGAACATGGTGATCCTTGGCTCAGAAGAAGAAATGTACCCCTAGATTCACAATTACAAATATTCACACTTTCAAATACATTTCCTGGATTTTCTATCATTCAACAAGGAAAGAATAGTATCTTGTTACCAATAAGAGCTACCATATGCATGCACATATATAAAGTACTTTATGGTTACTGAAGATACTTCTCTCAGTATACATTTTCATGTCTCCCCAATTCACTGTACATCCTTCCTGAACACTGTCATGATCTGAGGCCAACCTTATCAAATCAAAAGAGACCACTGTCTCTGCAGCTTAGTGGGGTATCTGCCAAAAGGAATAAGAGCCCATATATGAAACCCTATGTTTTACAGGTTTGGGGGGACACCAAGCGGATGTTCAGCTTCTAAAAATTCTACATCTTTTCATCTCTCTGCTTTAGCTACTTGAGCACATCTTTTTTGTTACACTACCACTAAGAAGAATTATTTTATATAACCCGTCATGTGAAAAATGGCTTAATACAAGTGACCAGGTTTATCAGAAATTAATTTTTCTTCTAGATCATATCTACAGGGCCTTCATATATTTCCATTATTTTTTAAAAATGGTAAATTACCAAATCATAGATAACTGAAATGCATTGCAATGGAAAATTAAATATTTTAAGTGAAAGCAAGCCACCAAGGTATATTAGGAACTTAGAATTCTTGAGTTTAAGGTGAATGTCAGTCTAGAGGATTCAGAAAATACGATGGTTATAATTTATGTATGCATATGGAACTTTCTGTTTGGGAAACAGAAAGAGGTTACTCCTCTGTGCTTATTCAAAGTCTGCCCCTCCCATTCCCATTGAGCCAAACAAAGTAGGTCACAGAGATCTTGCTGGGAAGTAGGCAGAGCATAGCAAGCCCTCACCCCTACCAGGGGCCTAGCCTGGCCTTGACCAAGCAGCCCAGATGTTGATTGGAAGGCAGATGTGGGCAAAGATGGCCTGAAAAAGCCACCTACATACCTCTCCTAGGTCCCCCATAATATCAGCAAGGCAAGGAGAAGGTTTGGAGAAAACCCTATTGCCCTCTTCACCCAGCTGCCCAAGATGGGTAGAGAATTAGCTAAGAATGTGGAGTATGATTTTCAGCAGGGATTTGCCACAGCAAGGGGCAGAAGGAGCTCATAACAGAGGATGCAGGATGTTCAATTCAAATCCAGGAGCCGGATGGATAATGTCATTGAGCTTCAAAGAGTACATGGGAACTGAGACAGGGCACCTACCTGGCTACCCAGTAGCCCAGGAGCCCAAAGCAGTCATGGTACGTTGGGTAGGAACACCAATGTGCTCCCTCAGCCAGGGATGTGTAGGAGACTCAGAGACAGGAGGTGTCTTCACAGAGGCCAGTGAGGACATGAGGACACAGTCTGCAAAACAGATACTTCCTCCTTGTGGCCATGAGACTTCTGATACCCTACTCACATGCTTCCCGGAAGAAGAGAGGAAAATATCTGAGAGAGGAAAATGCCCTGATTGGGATTTTAAACTGACTTAGCAAGTTGGGAGAAAATGGTTGCCAGTTTTGGAGAAATATGGCCACCTTTCTGCACATTTGTGTTTTGACTATAAATTTCAATCCCACTGACAACCATTTAGAACATGGCACCTGATTCGCTCTGTCAGCCTCAAGGAGGCATGCTTTCTCAGCTCCTCAAGGCAAGAGAACTCAGAACTGCTAATAAAGAGCTGAATTCTTTCCCCTTTTCTTCAGCAAGATTTTCACAGGGTAACCCTTCTTCTGACCCAGCTTCCCAGGCTTTCAGAACTATGTAAAATTGTCAGTGCCTGCTATTGTAATGTGTTTTAACACAGCAGGCTCATGAAAGGTGGCAGCTGAAAGCAGGTGTAAGATGGGGGTGGGGTTGGCCAGCTTCTGAGAAAAACCGAGGTTTTCCCGGGGAGGATTTTAAAAGCAAATGTACACTGCCACCTCCAGACTGCACCAAAACCAGGAAACCGTTTTTGACCCCACGACTCAGCCGAGAAGAGTAGGGTCAAAGACGATCACAAACACGAATGCTACAGAAGAATGACACCCCATGTCCACATCAGTGAGGTGGGGACAAGGATCTTGACTCTAAGGGAAAGCTCAGAGATAAATAGTTCTGGGGAGGAGTGTAGTAGGATTCAATCATCAAGAGCAACCCACCCAAGAAGCTGGAATTCAAGACGACATGGCTTTTCAGCAGTTACATAGACTGAGAGGAAAGGAAAGGGGATGTTCCTTTAAATGGCTTTAAATTTTATAACCTTTTTTTTTCCTTTCTGCAGACATCTTAGTTCATTGACCTCAAAGAATTTTCTTTGAGTCTCCACTTGTGATATCTTCCTAGACCCCTCTTTAAGTACTTATGTGAATGAGTGTGTGTGTGTGTCTGTCTGTCTGTCTGTCTGTCTACTTAGGTGGACAAATGCTTATGTGTGTATATGTGTGTGTGATTTAAGCAGTGAATATAAAAGTCTACATATACCCAGTGGTTAAAAGATATTTTTAAAAAATGGCAAGACATACACTATTCCCCACAAAATACCCAGAGCAAGATACCAGAATTAGGGTGTGATTGTAACAAGCAGAATTGGATAATAGGATTTTGCTAACATCTGGTGTTGACCACCTACACACATATTGATTTTTAGAAAAGATATTAAGAACACTTTTTTTCTAAATGTAAATGCAGTTTGCAGAGTGGATTGTCACAGTACCACAGTACATTCACCAGCATATCTGATCTGACACTGTCACTGAACCAGGCGACCGGTGCCCACGACGTGCACCCTTGTTCTGCTTAAGACCTTTTTCTCTAAAAGCTCTAGACCTTTTTCTCTCACATCAACTTGTGCTTCACTTAGTGATGAGATTCCAGTCTGCTGTCCCTGACTTGTGCCCTTTAACTCAAGTTTTGACCCTACGTCCTGAAATATTCCTGACAACTTGACTCCGTAGCATGATATACAGTGGCCCCTCAAATCACACCATTTCTGACCACTCTGGGTCAGAAGCCTGCTTCAGCCCAGCCTGCAAAATTTAGCATGCTTCTCTGAGCCCTTGTAAGATGAAACATGAGGTTTCCATTAATGTCTACCACCATGCTGACTTCTCAGTTTATCTCTGTGACGCGCAAAATTTTGGAGTCTAGGATTCTCTCAAATTAACATTCTCAATGGGTATGAATTATCATACCATCATCAATGAGTATGAATTTTATACTAATTGCAACACAGCTAGTATTCATTCACACTTTACTAAAAAACAAAACAATGACAACAATTATACTGACCATCTCTTATAGACTGAGAACAGTGATAGGCTCAGGGACAGAAGCCTATATTAGAAGCAAAGTTGACATTTGCTTATACAGTGAAATTTGGAAGCATCACTTGCCCCAAATATGTCTTTTCTTTAAATCCTGCTATTGTGCTTGGATTGCCTCCATTCAGATGCAAAGAAAGCAGAATGTCTAAAGTAAATAACTACATTTCTCATCAGCAAAAATAGAGATAGGAAATAATAAAATAAGTAAGTGTGAAAATAATATACATACTAAATTATCCTTTACTTGGGAAGCATACAGAGACTAAGAGAATTTATTATCCATAGTCAAACCTGTCTGAAAAAGTTAGGAATTAACTCATCAAGAAGATGTTGGACCATCTAGGAGACAATGAAGAATGGTCAACACAGAAATTTATCAAATCTGTCAGTAATGTTAATTAATATTCTGAATTAAAAATAAAAAGTAAAGGCAAAACAAAAGTTCTAGGTGAAATTCATGCATTGGGAGAAATATTCACTAGAGAGGCCAAGTATGATGGGTCTTGTGTTCATGAGTAGAGAAAAGTACAGAAACATCCATACAGGTTAAAGGGGACTCTTGATGGGGTCAAAGTGTGTATGTAGTTTCGAAGAAATCATTTTGTAAGTAATGAAATTCTTCCAAGAAAGATTGCTATACATAGGGTAAAAAACAGTAAGTTAAAAAAGTCTTCAAAATCTCTTCTGTGCTATTCCAGTCATTTTTTTTTTTTTTTATATAGCGGGCTCCATGCCCAACATGAAGCTTGAGATCCTGAGATCAAGATCCTGAGCCAGCTGGGAACCCCATATTCCAGTCGCTCTTATCTGCTGTTTCTCTTCAGAACACACTGAGCTCCAACTATGAAATCACAATCAACCTGTAAGAAACGCAGCCAGTCTCTCAAGAACTGGGTGGCAATGCACCATTAAATGCAGTTTCTTAAAACTGTGTTGTTAAAATTTTGGTCTCAGGACACCTATACATGCCTAAAGATTATCTGGGCCCGAAAGAGTTTTGTTTATATGGGTTATATTTGTTGCTATTTACTGTATTAGAGGCTAAAATTTAAAAATGTAAGCATATTTATCTATTTAAAATGAATTATGACAAACTCATTATATTTAAATGACATTTTTATGAAAAATAATTCTAGGTCCTAAAGAAATGGTAATTTCTGAGAAGGGTGGCCATGCCAAGTTCTTTAGATTTTTATAAGTTTCTTTAATATCTGCTTAATCTAAACAGGTGGATCCTCATATATGTGTCCATATTCAATCTGTTGAGCTATGTTGTGCTGGATGACGTATATGAAAAATATTTGACTTCACACAGATATATACTTAAAGTTTAGTTACAATGTGGAATCTTAAATCATTTAAGTAAACATTTTTCCTCTATTATATTAAAGTATGTTGGTTTAGGGGTCCTTGGGTGGCTCAGTTGGGTAAGAGTCCAAGTTCGGCTCAGGTCATGATCTCTCGGTTCTGTGAGTTTGAGCCCCATATCAGGGTCTCTACTGCCAGCCACTTCAGATCCTTGGACCCTCTGTCTCTGTCCTTCTCTCTGCCCTCCCCTCACTCACTCACACACAGGGACATGTGCTCTCTCTCAAAAATAAACAAACACTAAAAAACAAAGAAACAAACAAACATTGGTTTATCTCACACACTGTATAGTGCCTTTACCACACATGGTTTTGTGATATCATTCATTGATAGTTTAGAATATACTGATTTACTGAGTAATGTTGATCTTCCAAATAGTCACACATTTCATGATACAGTATCAAAAAGTTACTTTTGTTAATATCACCATTGGGCTCATCAGAAAACAGGTCTTAGAACTGGGAAGCTCTCAAGCTCAGGAAGGGTAGATACAAGTTTTCAAAAATTTACAGTTTCACCTGAGATTTTAAATGTTCTCCTTGGAAACAAATACTGTAGTTTGTTTTTGTTTTTAATTGACATTTTCAAGGAAATATCTGTGAAATACACAAATCTGAACTACAGTTGGTGTATAAGTAGTTCTTTCAGGGAAAAATGGTACTGCAGGCAAAAGGCCAATAGTTCAGCTCAGAAGTTAACTCAAGACAGCCTCAGTATAAAGCAGAGAAGTTTAACGAAATTTCCCATTTTGTCATTCAAAACATTAAAAAGATGTTTACTGGGGTGTCTGGATGGCTCAGTTGGTTAAGCGTCTGACTCTTGGTTTGGCTCAGGTTATGATCTCACAGGGTGAGTTTGAGCCCCACATCAGGCTCTGCAATGACAGTGTGGAGACTGCTTGGGATTCTCTCTCTCCCCCTCCCCCAGTCACATGGGCATTCTCTCTCCCTCCCTCCCTCTCTCTCAAAATAAATAAACTTAAAAAAAAAAACAACAACAGATGTTTGGAGCACCTGGGTGGCTCAGCCGGTTAAGCATCTGACTTCGGCTCAGGTCATGATCTCACAGTTTGTGGGTTTGAACCCCACATTAGGCTCTGGGCTCTGTGCTGACAACTCAGAGTCTGAAGCCCGCTTGGGATTCTTGGTCTCCCTGTCTCTCCTCCCCTGCTTGTGCTCTGTCTCTCAAAAATGAGTAAACATTAAAAAATTAAAATAAATTAAAAAATAAAAATAATTTTGATATTACATATTCTCTAAACATGTCTCAGGGACCACCAGGGATGGATGGACCACGCTTTGAGAATCAGGGTCCTAAAAAACAAAAACAGAAACAAACAAACAAACAAAAAGAATCACAAAGAGTAGGCTCTAATAAATATTTGCTGAGTGAATAGGGAAGCTGTACGTGTGTGATGTTTTAATGTTTTAAGTGCATTAAGGATTAGCCACCAATCAAATTTGCCAAAATCAGTATTGCTTTCCCACCTGGATACACCTCCCAGGTCCTGTGTAGAGAGGCTAGATTGGACCACCAAAGCCATGGTGAGAGAAAGCTGATGTGAAGAGCCAAAGAGTCTTTCACCAAAAGCAGCAGATTTTTTAAAAAAGAAAATCAAAGAATCTAGGTGAACCTTTAAAATCAGTGTTGAATAAAGTCTTTTCTAGAAGGACCTTATACATGGTCTAAAGGTCTTAAAATATTTCAGCATAGATAGCATATTACAGTCACAGGGTAGTTTTCACATATATCCCAGGGGCAATTAACATGTGATAGATTTCCATTAGGATACTGAGTACAGAGTGTTTAGTTAGCATTTGAAAGAATAATCAAGAGTCCACACTCCTGGAGAGTTACCAGTCTCAACTCTCTTGAAAGCTTTGCCATCACTAAAGGGTTTTATAATTAGCATGAGAAATGGCTTTCCATTGGTGAGATGAGTTCATGATTGGCCAGATATCATATAGGCATCTCTGCCTTTGCAGGACAGAGTGTAAGGATCTGAGGACAAAGGCAACCTACAAACTTTAGAAGGGGGACTCCAGGCCTAGGACACAGGGCCCTGTGTTCTGACTCATAATGAGTGTGTCACCTAACTACTTGTCTGAATCATGAAGTCAGGATCTGTTCTCATCTGTCTCAATGGACTTTTTGCTTGAGTTTGGCAGAATACCTCAACAGGATAGAGCCAAGGCTTTATTGAATTAAAAAAAAATTGGGGTTGGGCTGCCTGGGTGGCTCAGTTAAGCTTCCAACTTTGGCTCAGATCATGATCTTGAGTTTGATGAGTTTGAGCCCTGTGTTGGGCTCTGTGCTGACAGCTCAGAGCTTCGAGCCTGCTCCTGATTTGGTGTTTCTCTTTCTGCCCCTCCTCCATTTGTTCTCTTTCTCTCTCTCTCTCAAGAAATAAACATTAAAACATTTTTTAAAATATTTTTTCTAGGTCACTTCAAAGAGGGCTTGTGGGACCAAAAGCAAGAGCTCTTAACGCTAAAGTTCCACATAAGATGTAATAGTCACTCAATAGCGTTATCTTTTCCTGAAGAAATATAGGACTTAGCTACTTATGTTCATGGTTGGTAATATGGGAAAAGTAAATAAATGTCTGCAAAGTTTAAAAAACATTGGTATGTTTAAAACTTTATTTCTTGCCTCCTTGCTAATAAGGGTTTGTAGGTGTGACAGAATTCAGTCTGAGATTTCTCTTTGGACACAGACCACCCAGTAGCAAGGTTCTCAAGAACGAGATCCCAAATCCTCATTTATTTCAAACAAGAATGCTTGTTTGTTACAAAATATATCTTAAAATTTGGGAAAAAGACAAATTATCTCCCAATAAAGGTGAAGATAAAAGAGTGAAAAAAGAAAGAGGGGCACCTGGGTTGCTCAGGTCCCAACTCTTGATTTCAGCTCAGGTCATGATCTCAGGATCATGGGATCGAGTCCTGAGTCAGAGGCCTCACTGAGCGTGGAGCCTGCTTAAGATGCTTTTTGTCTCTCCTTCTGCCCCTGTCTCTGTGCTTGTGTTCTCTCTCTTTCTAAAGTAAAAATAAATTATAAAAAGAAAGGAACAAAGTAGCAGGTAACAGTTGATTTTGTGAAACAGCTAGATAACCAGACATTTTCAACTGGAAGCACAAAGGACTTATGCAGCGAAGACTTAATCTTGCCCAAAGAAAAGTTTGACTCTCATCCTTGGCTTTTGAAAGGTAATCTCTAAGCTTCTGGAACATCGAGCCTGATGAGAGCATCTGTTTACAACCTTTGACCATGCCAGGCAGTCTGTACTAAAAATGTGATTTATAGGCCTCAGGCTGTGCAGTAACAGCTCAACCTTGGAAGGGGAGCCTGAGGTCAGGTACACTGATGGTCAATCATGTACATGACTGAGCTGCACTAGAACCCTGGACACTGAGGCTGTGGTAAGCTTTGTTCATTGTCAATACTCTGTGTATGTCAACACACATCGTTGCTGTGACAAGTTAATGCTGCCCACACAACTCCACTGAGCAAAGGTAACTGGAAGATTCTTACCGGTGACTCTCCTACATCCTGCTCTATGCCCCTCTCCCCTTGGCTAACTTTAATCTGCATCTCTTTGCCATGATAAACCATAACTGTGAGCATACCAGCTTTCAGTGAGTTCTCCAAGTTCTTCTTGCAAACTATGGAACATAAGGGCAGTCTTGGTTATTCCTGAACTTGCATCTGGTATTGGAGGAGATGGTGGTTGCAGGGACCCCGAATTTGTAGTACCCAATAAGAAATGATGTCATTCCTTCAGAAGCTAAAATGGGATTAAAGGCAACCTCAGAACAGAGAGAAAGAAAGTAAACTGAACTGACCAGATCTTCCCCTGCAGGGCTAGAAACTGAGAGGAGCATCTAAATATCAAAAGGACTGAAAACAGAAGGAAGGAGCGTGATACTTTAACCCAAACTAAAAGTATTAGCTGACATGATATACTATATTCAACTCACCTCAATTGTATATACATGGAATGCTGACTTTCCCCTCACATTTTTTGAACTAGAATCACTCATGGGAGCAAAAAGTGTGGCCCCAGTAGGGAAAGTTTCCAGATGGTAAAGCAAAAGGGTCCCAGAGTCCTTGATGGAGACAGCTCCCCATTTAGCCCTAGGAGATGGCAGCATGTAGTTAAGTTCAGAGCCGCAATGGAGGAGGGGAAAGGAACTGGCTTTCAGCCAATCTGATGACTTGAGAGCTGCTTGTACCCCCATGTCTCACACAACCAGGTCCCCAAGTTCACACCTCATATAATGGCAGAAGAGAATGACAACTCAAAAAGGAAAAACCAGCTCTGAAGGGTCTCAGCGTGGCCAAGGGATATATTTCACATTGAGAAGTGTTTGGGAAACATTATGCTTCTAACATCCTGGATGTGAGAGTCGTATAATATCCCAAAGAACAAAACATCAATTTATTTTCCCTTCAGGATATTCTGTTTTTCTCTCAACAGCTTATGTGTACTGTACACACCAGCTGAGGAAGGACAGGTAGGTGGGTTTCGGAAACCTGTTTTCTCAAAAGCTGAGAAGAGCCACATTCAGAGCTGCATCTGTTGAAGGGTATAAAATTGCCAACAGTGTCGCTCTGTCTGCCTCAGTCACAGGGCACTCCTCTGAAATGGAAGCACGCCCAGCCAACCCAGGAGTCAAACTCCCAATTCCCTTTCATTTTAAAATCCACCCCCTTTTCTACAAAGACCAGGCCTTGACACACTGTGAATACCTAAGATGTGACAACACAGTTTTCAAGAACTTTGTGTTCCAGTTCTCCAAAATAGAATTTGGGGAGAATCACTGGTTTCACCCATCTGAGCTTCTGCTCTTTGACGTTTTCAGAAGACCCAAAGAGGGTAGTGTGTCCCTGCTTGCTCCTTACATCTCTTTACCTTGAACCTTCCTCCCTCCATCAATAAGCTTTTTTTAAGTCATGGATAAGCCCCTCATGAAAATCCATTTTGCAAAGTTCCCAAAGTGCAAATCAAAGGAGTAAATTTTTGTTTCATTAAAGACGCAGGGCTCTGCAATTTATGGATCTGAACATTTTCCAAAACCAGGTGAATCCTGTCGTTTGGCAAGCTGTGAGTATTCCAAATGCTTTTCACACATTGAGAAAATGGGCAAATAAGATGACACCTGGGCTTAGGTGGGACCCGCCATGCTATAAGAATCTGTCCAATGACCCTTGATTTTAAGCAACTTCATTTAGTTGAGTAACAATTAATTTTACCAAGAATATTTACAGAAAATGTATTTTCTATGAAGGCAAACCTTTCCTTAAGTTCTCTGACACCCACCCCTACCATTTCTCTCTCTCTTTCTCTCTTCCTCTCTTATTGTATGTGTGTGTGTGTGAGTGTGTGTGTGTGTGTGTGTGAGAGAGAGACACACACACACACAGAGACAGAGACAGAAAAGAGAGAGAGAGGGAGAGACAGAGACCATTCCTTCCAAAAGCCTACAAAGAAAGCCAGATAGTTTCCCTCATTTTGGATCACAGCTGGATTCTATACTATCTCAGGAATCCAAAATACAATCAGAGAAGATCTAAGAGAGACTGATACCCATTCATCCCTTAATATAGTCACTCTCATTTAAAAGAATATTGATCATTGGGGATAAAATGGTGTAGAAGACTGTTGTGGTCTCAACTCACATGAAACTTAGCATCAAATGAAGAAAGGAGAAATCTAATAAGGCATCAAGAGCCAGAGTGATATTAGGTTTTATAGGGCAGGTATGTGGTGCCTTGGAGACATAATGGAGGGTTTACTACCAAGAGTTAAGGAGAGGAATGGGATATCTAAAGTGAAACCCGAAGACTGACTAGGAGCCAAGCAAGGTAAGAGGGGAGGGAAATCTGTTCCAAGGAGAAGGAACCAGAGGTGAAGAATCATGGGTAATTCTGGAAGTGATGGAGACCCTTTGCAAGGAGCATCAAGGAAAGCAGCAGAAAAGATTTGCATCAGCTGGGTTCTAGGCATGCCACACCGAGGAGCTGGGAACGTCCGGCAACATTGGGCTTTCATTAAAGGATTAATGACAAATTAAATTAACTTTTCAGTGGCTTTAGGTCAAACCTAATCCCCTTAACCATGCTGATATGGCAGTAGGAAGTATAGCATCAGGAACCGGATACCCTGTCAAGAGATGCCTAAAGTTCAAAGAAGAGAAATTCAGTTTGGGGCACAGCATTGAACAAACACCTCATCACAGAGGGGAAGAGGGGTGATGGGCATGGAGGAGCCCACTTGTGGGAATAAGCACTGGGTGTTATATGGAAACCAACTTGACAATAAACTATTTTTTAAAAAAGAAAGAAAAGAAACCTGAGTTACTGGAAAACAGGGCCACCAGTTCAGATCATGTCCAGCAAAAGGAGCAGCTGAGCTCCATCTCCTGACAGGATTCCTTTTACTCCCTGTCCTAGATTAAAAAGTCTAGCATGAAGCTTCACCTAGAGTGTAGGAGACTCGGTTACAAAGATTAGAGGAATTAGAAGGATACAGAGCCATCAGTTCAACAATTCATTCTGTCCTTTCTGCATTTATTCATCCAACACTCATCCATAGAGAACGCCATTCTAGAAAAGCATCCATCTTTGCTCAATAATTCAATACGGATGTAAATGAAATACCAGATTATGGAAAACACCTAAAAACTAAATACATGTACAATTTGTTTCAGGTGCCTCCCTAAGGTCAAATACCTGACACAATATTAGTGAGAGACAAATAGAGAACCGAGCAACGTTTATGGTCAAAACACCAACTTCACTAGCTGGGAAGACTCTAGAATACGATGGTAATATCAGAATCAACCTAACAACCAGTGTGTTATTTGAATCATTATTGTAGCAGCCTGCCAATCAGGGTATTCTCTTGAGCATCTATTATTACAAGGCAGATTTGGAGCTTAGGGATGGAGAATTAAAGAAGACTGAGTGATGCTGACCCTCATCTCATGAGGTTATAATCTCATTGTAAAACACCTAAATGTACAAGGCAGGAGAATGAGTGCTGACGGAGCATCTCCGCAATGGGAGCAGTGTGTGTGCTGTGCGGGACTTTCGTCAGGACAACTGCCTTGGAAATGAGGGGCTGGACACAGGACTGCAGAGAGGGGAAGTTATAGGGCTTGGCAATGGCAGTCTCGCTACAGCTGGACAAAGCTGCTGGTAAGAGGTCTTCTTACTTCGTTCTAATAAAAAATAAAAAGATTCCAAAGTCAACTGTGTGCTCGAGTCCTGACCCAAGCATGCCATTGGCAATGCCACTGTCAGCCTGTTCCCTGAGCTGCCATACTTTTCAACTCTAACCATCATGATCAGACCCAGCAAACTAATAATCCTCCTTATCAATTCTAACTACTCCTCATCTACTCTAACACATTTTCTGAGATTGAGATGCAGATATTGGGTGTTTTCCTTCCTCTCCCAAATAATGCTCAGGAGCCTCTGAGGTTGAAATGTTTTCCTACAGTTTCAAGCTCTGATAGCTTACAAAGAGCTATTTTAGGGGCATTCTTAATGCCATCGAGTGTTTTAGATGATGGGGTAGTTTACCAGTAGCCTGAAATTTACTTGACTTTTTTTTTTTTTTTTTTTACATTTTTAATGTTTATTTTTGAGAGAGACAGAGAGAGGGAGGGGGGAGGGAGAAAGAGAGAGAATGCAAGCAGGGGAGAGGCAGAGACAGGAAGACAGAGGATCTGAAGCAGGCTCTGTATGGACAGCAGTGAGCCCAATGTGGGGCTCAACCTACAAACCATAGATAGGATCATGACCTGAGCTGAAACTGGATGCTGAACCAACTGAGCAACCCCACACCCCTGCTTGACCTATTCTTGAGAGGATATTTCACAGGGCAGTGAACTTGGGGACACTTCCTGACTCACACAACCTCTTGGAGGGCAGTGGTGACTCCTAATACTCTTAAGTGATATCTCCATCAGGTTCTTTGTCTTCATGTGTATTAGAGATTCACTCTTCAGTGACTAACAATTGCTAGTATCAGACTCAAAACCACTGCTATCTTTTATTGTTAGGTCCTTATCAATCACTCCCCCATTCATTCCCTTCAGAAGGCTACACTGGAGAATGTCTAATTTTCATTCTCTATTCCTACTAAGTTAAAGTCTCGATGCTATTACTGCTTCTGAGTCGACGTTTAAGGAGCATATGAACCCTGATGCAACAGCCTTTTACTTTCTCATGAATATTTCCTGAGCATGGCCTCTCCCTTGCCATGAAAACAGGCAGACATATTTTTGTGCACCATGTCCCAGCATTTAGTGTTTATTATTTTATGTGCACAGAGTTCAAGACAGATCTATGAACAATAGCAGCCAGACCTTCTGTGGGGAAAAAAAAAATCTAAAGGAGGGGCAGCATTTCTATATTTCACAATACTGTTACAAGATCTCCTTAAAGAATATATTTTGGATCATTAAGAACTCCAGGAGAAGAAAATTTATAATACCATTTTGGGGATAGAGTACAAAAAGGATAAAATTTAATGAACCTTCATTTTATGTAAATACAACAAAACTTTGGATTTATAGAACTGATAACATCAGGGAGCTCATTTAATTTTATGTAACCCAAGGTCCCAAACTTAAGGAATTCATCTGTTAAAGTTATTACTATGTTAGTCTAAGGGCCAGTAACTTCATGAAATATGTATGCCAAGACACCAACCTTGAGTGGCAGAGAGCAGATCAAAGTTCCAGCTGATACAATATAGGAGAAAATGGTTTTCTCATAAATGGAAGAGGGGGAACTCACTTGCAACAATGTCCCGATTGTAAATAAGAAAAGAGATGTGTGAGTTGCTCACTCTTAATGCAGTTGGAACTTGCTGGAAAGCTATCACTGGTGCCATGAAGGAGGCAGGCTCACGGAACTCTGGGCGGTGGTCTCCAGGAACACGTGGAAAGAAAGCGACGTGATTCCCAGCATGACTGAGCCCAGGGAAAGCAGCTAATTTTGCACCAGCCTCAGAGCTGAGGGTAACATGAAAAAAAGCTGGCAAACCAAGATATAAAGGCTGCAGACGGGGTTAAGAAGGAGAAGAGCCTGAAGAGCAAGTCAGAGGGTTGTGAGAGAGAGCAGCCGAGTGGAACAAAGTTGCAGGGCAAGGACTCCAGCTACTTGAGCCTTTTGCACCTGTTTTAGTGTGGAGCTACTTAGGCGGGGAGCGGGGCCAGGAAGAGGCAGCTGACACGCTCAAATGATGCTAATTTGTAGAAGGCGTAAAAAAGGAACTATTTGCAAAGATGTGGGTAGGATGTAAGCAAAGTACAGGAAATAGCACAATACCCTGCCAGAGGTAACAGCACAGCCACGATGACTCCAGGGCTCACTGGAGGGAGGCAAGGGAGCAGTCACTGGTCCTCAGAAGCAGCAAATCATGGCTAGAAGGCTGCCTCGAGAACCTGAGACCTTATGTTGAGGGATGCAGACAACCTTGAAGCAGCTCATCAAGGAGGAAGCTAAAGGAATAAATAACCAGACCTCAATCTTCTCCTTCTAATCTCCCGCCAGGGCTCCCCATTGACTGAACCTGACCAGAAGCCAGAGGGCACAAAGGCTCCTTTGCGGAGTTCACATGAATCAGCCTCCCATAGCACAGGCTGGAGAAAGGAGGAGAGAGAAGGCAGAGACTCCGACAGAAGCTATTTCAAATGTCAGACCCCCATTCGAAAACTTACAGCATACCAGGTAAAATCATTCCACAGCACATCAGCCCAGGGGAGAAGGCTGGAGTCCCCAGGAGGGTCCAGGAACAATGTTGGGTTTGGTCAGTCCAATATACGTCCTCAAAGAGTTCATGAAATTTATTCTGTGCTCACTCAGCGCTACAAACTGAAGAGACTGTCATAGTTCCTGTTTCCAAGATTCTTACAATCTAGTTTGTCCAAATGATTAAACAAATACTTGTTAAATTTCTTATATATGTTAAGATAGGAGATATATTACAGTGTGCTTTTAAAGGTATTATGTAACAGTGATTCACTTGAAAATCTTCAAGAGCAAAAAAAAATATTATTATTAGATGTTGTAGTACCAACTCTAAGAACTTTATGAGTTCATAAAAGAGGAGGAATACATGCACAGAAAGGAACATCAACCATTCCCAGGCACCATACTTGATCCCTTATCTGTCACTGGGACTGCCATTGTGACTGTAGCACTTTGAAAGGCTACAAAGCAGGGTATGGACCTCATAGTCCCTGTCCCTTTCATTTAGGCTTCAGACAATCTTTCAAGGCTGTATCTAGTGCATTGAGTGCCTTTGAGAAAATTGGGAAAAATGGGTAGACCCGTTAGGAGATTGCTCCTCTTCCAGGGTACAAGCAACTATCTACAGAGTACTGGGTTAGGCAACCAGTGGGCAAGATAAGCTTCAGCTCCCATTTGTGCCCACTGGCTGGGCCTCTTGGGTAGGATACAACCTGCATAGTCATAAAAGGCAGTTCTGCATTCATTCACTCAAGAAATTTTATAAAGTACTTACCATATACCAAGATGAAAAATTACTTTGTAATATTTTAGTTTCCCACATATGCTATAAGTGGCAATAAACGGCTATGGTTTGGGAAAGATATAAACTAAACTGAACTAATCCTTATGCAAATCCTTTCTTTTTTTAAATTTATTTAAATTCAAGTTAGTTAACATCCAGCATAGTACTGTTTCTGGAATAGAACCCAGTGATTTGTCACTTACATATAACACTTAGTGCTCATTCCAAGTGCCCTCCTTAATGCCCATCACGCATTTAGCCCATCCCCCCCACCTCCCCACCAGCAACCCCCAGTTTGTTCTTGGTCTTTAAGAGCCTCTCATGGTTTGCCTCCCTCTCTGTTTCTTATTTTTCCTTCCCTTCCCTTATGTTCATCTATTTTGTTTCTTAAATTCTACATATGAGTGAAGTCCTATAATATTTGTCTTTCTCTGGCTGACTTATTTCACTTAGCATAATACACTGGTTCCATCCACATTGTTGCAAATGGCAAGATTTCATTCTTTTTGATCACCAAATAAGATTCCAATGTGTGTGTGTGTGTGTGTGTGTGTGTGTGTGTGTGTGTGTACACATACCATATCTTCTTTATTCATCAGTTGATGGACATTTGGGCTCTTTCCATAGTTTTGCTATTGTTAATGGCACTACTATGAACATTGAGGAGAATATGTCCCTTTGAATCAGCATTTTCCTATCCTTCGGATAAATACCTTGTAGCACAATTACTGTGTCATAGGGTAGTTCTATTTTTTAATTTTGGGGGAGAACCTCCATACTGTTCTCCAGAGTGGTTGTACCCATTTGCATTCCCATCAACAGTATAAAAGTGTTCCCTTTTCTCTGCACCCTCACCGAATCTTTTGTTTCCTGAGTTGTTAATCTTAGCCATTCTGTCAGGTGTGAGGTGGTATCTATCTCACTGTGGTTTTGATTTGTATTTTCTTTTTTTTTTTTAAATATATTTTTTTAATGTTTTATTTATTTCTAGGAGAGAGAGAGAGAGACAGCGTGAGCAGGGGAGGGTCAGGGAGAGAGGGAGTCACAGATTGAAACAGGCTCCAGGCTCTGAGCCAGCAGTCAGCACAGAGCCCGACGCGGGGCTCGAACCCACGAACTGCGAGATCATGACCTAAGCGAAAGTCGGATGCTTAACCGACTAAGCCACCAAGCGCCCCTTGATTTGTATTTTCTTGATGATGAGTGAAGTTGAGCTCCTTTTCATGTGCTCTGTTAGCCATCTCGATGTTTTCTTTAGAAAATTATCTATCCCTGTCTTTCTGCCCATTTATTCACCGGATTATTTGGTTTTTGGGTGTTGATAAGTTCTTTACAGAATTTGGATACTAACCCTTTACCCAATATGTCATTTGAATATCTTCTCCCATTCCATTGGTTGCCTTTTAGTTTTGTGGATTGTTTCCTTCACTGTGCAGAAGCTTTTTATATTGGTTCATTTTTACTTTTGTTTCCCTTGCCTCCTGTGACATGTCCAGTAAGACGTTGCCGTGGCTGAGGTCAAAGAAGTTGTTGTCTGTTCTCCCTTGTAGGATTTTGAGGATTTTCTGCTTCACATTTAGATCTTTCTTCCATTTTGAGGTGTTTTGTGTGTGTGTGTGTGCATGTGTAAGAAAGTGATTCAGGCTATTTCTTCTGCCTATCGCTGTCCAGTTTTCCCAGCACCATTTACTAAAGAGGCTATCTTTTTTTCCATTTTTTTTTCCCATTGTATACTCTTTCCTGCTTTGTCAAAGATTAGTTGGGTCCATTTCTGGGTTCTTATTCTATTCCATTGATCTATGTGTCTGTTTTGTGCCAGTATCACACTGTCATGATGATGACAGCTTTGCAATACAGCTTGAAGTCTGGAATTGGGATGCCTCCAGCTTTGGTTTTCTTTTTCAGGATTGTCTTGGCTATTCGGGGTCTTTGATAGTTCCATACAAATTTTAAGATTATTTGTTTTAGCTCTGTGAAGAACACTGGTATTATTTTGATAGAGAATGCATTGAATATGTAGACTGCTTTGAGTAATATCAACATTTTGACAATATTTGTTCTTCCAATCCACGAGCATGGGATGTTTTTCAATTTCTTTGTGTCTTCTTCAATTTCTTTCATAAGCTTTCTATAGTTTTCAATATACAGATCTTTTACCTCCTTAGTTAGGCTTATTCCTAGATATCTTATGGGTTTTTATACAATTGTATCAAATGGGATTGATTCCTTGATTTCTCTTTCTGCTGCTTCATTATTGGCATATGGAAATCAAACCTATTTCTGTACATAGATTTTATATCCTGTGTCTTTGCTGAATTCACCTATCAGTTCTAGCCGATTCTTGATAGAGTCTTGGGTTTTCCTTGTAGAGTATCACGTCAGCTAATGCAAACTCTTTCAACATAAAACTATTGGCTACCAGGAACCAAAGAATAAAGGAAGTTCAACAGGCAACCAGATTAACAGAGAATTACTGTGCTGGTCCCTAGCAAAACCACCTTTTCCTTTCTGCGGTTAACCTCATTTTCCCACAAAGACATTTCCAAATTCTGAAGCCATGGGCTGCTTGATGACCTTATTCTATTTTATGCTATTTGTGAGCTTCCCATAATCCTCTTTTTAAAACATACTTTGGGCTTCTCCCTGATGTGAGTGCAGGGTCATAAAACACCCTGATGTGGCCCCATTAGAGAACCCACTGAGAAAAGCATGCTGGAGGCAAATGCTACCCTATTGATTTCTGAAAAATTCAGTGGGATAGCAGACATCAGAATTGGGTGTGACATATGTTCACTTAACTAACTTAAACTACACTGAGACAACACTTCTCTGTGCCTCAGTTTCCTCATCTGGACAATGCACCTTAGATCAGTTGGTTTCCTTTAGCTCTTTTCGTGGTTCTCCTATGATTAGAAAAAGGAATTGTGATTTTTACAGGAAGGTGCCAGACTTTCTATTTTGGGTATTCTCTTAGGATATCTGTACAGTTAGCATTACTGCTTTAAGCTCTGTCCCCAGTCTCTGAAATCAGGCACCCCAATGTCATTTCCTCTGTTGTTTCTTATAGCTGAACTTCTACAATCCCCCTGGTGAAGGAGTTTTCCCTCTTGCCCTGTAAGCCACCTGCTAATTGGCATGTGATAGAGCATCCCACCTGTATGATACCTCTCTCCTGCTAATAAATGACACAAATTAAAATGATCACACTTATCGTATATTCCACTTGAGATTAAATAAGGGAATGTTTTATTCTGTGTAAGTATCTTCCAGCTGTAGGAAGAAAATGTTAATCAGACATTAAAGATGCCAAGAAAAATAAATTCAATATGTAAATAGCTACTTTGAGTAATTAGCTATTTACTATTTAATAAATGCTAAATAAGATCTCCCAGTTCACCACAACACTGGAAAGAAAGTACTTCGAAGGGCACCATAACAGGTTAGTGTTGTCAAGAGCCTACAGCCCCAATGAAAGGTCTAAAAGTTTAATCACGTTATTGGGGTAGTAAAAGAACTTGGGGTAGTAAAAGAGCCCAGGATCTGAGTTTGATGCAAATAGAATTGGTCTGGGTGGTAAGAGAGAAAGATAAGGGGACAGCTCGCACACTGACTGAGTGAGGCCACCAAATATATGAGGATCACAGAAGCCCTTTCAATGACACCTAACTGCTGAGGGAGCAATGAATGGATCTGAATCCTGACAGTGGATCATTACTTGGGTGTGAAAGGCAAGCTCTGATCAGATTGGTTAGTGTATTTAATGTTACCTTGCTGGTACGACCCTGACATTTACTGGGTGTGATGGTTAATTTTATGTGTTAGCTTCAGCTTGCCTAGGCTAAGAGCTGCCCAGAGAACTAGTAAGACATTATTTCTGGAAGAGACTGGATTTGAATCAGGAGATTAAGGAAAGAAGATCACCCTCACCAATGTGCGTGAGCATCATCCAATCCACTGAGGGCCCTGATAGACAAAACGGCAGAGGAAGGGCAGGTTTGCTCTCTTTCTGTTTGAGCATCTCTTTTGACCTCAGGCATGAATGCTCCTGGTTCTGCAGCTCTGACTCAGATCCAAACTTACACCAGCAGTCCCCTTGATTCTCAGGCCTTCAGACTGGGACAGAAATATACATATAGTTTTTCCAACTTGCAGATAACAGATCACAGGACTTCTTCATCTCCATAACTGTGTGAGCCAATCCCTATAGTCAATCTCCTCTTATGGGTATCCTATTAATACTGTTTCTCTGGAGAACGTTTAAAGTCTAGGATCTCACATCACGACATTGCAGATAAAGGAAGGAAAACCATGAGAGCAATAGCTTCAACACAGATTTTTACAAATGGAAGTGGGCTAGAAGGACAGAAGGCATAGTCTCACTGGCCCATCTTGATGCCTGTATCTCACTGGAGATGAAGACCTGTTACCCACCAGTCACCCCAGTAGTGAATAGCTTCACATTCAGTGATTTCTCCTAAGTAAGACCTCCACCAAGTATTCCCTTCATGAACCATTATCAGTGTCTAATAAAGCATCCAACTCCCAGAGGTTTGTAGGGTTAGCCATGGAGCTTTTTTTCCATCCACATTGGTCTCTTCTCAGAGGAAGCAGGCAAAACAAAACTGTAAAATAAACTAGGCTAATTATTTTCCTTCTGTCAAGCAACTGTGCATATTACTTGCCTGTAGAATGAGAAGATTACTTTGAAAAGGTTTTTCTCTCTTTCAGACTCTTGTTTCCCATTTCTTTCATTAGTCGCCTCACCTGGTAGTACTGGATCTTTGCTGGTCCCAAAGCTGTTTTCCAGAAACCACCGTATTACATCGTGAAATGGCAATAAACCTTATTTCCAGGTGTGGAATAGAATAAGGAAACTGGGGAGACAGTGTGTGTCATGGTTATTCTCCGAATCCACAGCCAAAGTGCTGTTGAGTAACCAGCTCAGCTTCTGTCTCCAGGACCTCAGAGTGCAAGACAGATAGATGTAATTATGGTACTCACTTCGTAGAGCTGCTGTGAGGATGCAAAGAGTTTGTACACATGCAACACCAAGAATGGTGTCTAGCACAGAGTCAGCAATTAGTAAGCACTTGCTACTATTGTTTTCTTATTTTTGTCTTGTTTAAAAGAATTGTTGATCATTATAAAAATATGAAGAAATAAAGAAAAGGCAACAGTGAAAACCATATGTACTCCTAATGTCCAAAGATATCCATGATCAATATTTTGGAATAGTTAGGAACATACTGATATGTGATATCTACACAGATATTTTAAATTCTTTCAATAAAAATGGCACCATACTACATAATTTTGCTTGCTACTCTTTTCACTCAATATTATGACTATTTTCTTTTGCCCTTAGTATTCTTCCAAAGCCTGATTATAATGGGTATTTTATACACTGGTATATGGCTGTACTATGATTTGTTTTGTCTGGCTATGTAGCTTTAAGATAACCTTCAGTCTTCTACTATTACAAATAAGGCTGCAGCAAAGAGAACTGAGTTATTTTTATTTATTTAGTCTGCTTCACAACTGCATCTGGTATAAAAAGTGGGAACTGAGATTACTTCAGGTCATCTCTATCATCAGGACCTTTGTGATCAGGGGATATTGGCCCAGTTTTCTGTTTAATACACATTCCAGTCATTCAACGAGAAGCCAAAGGTGTGGGTGCAGGGCTGGAGAGAAGGTCAAGACACTTCCTAACTGCCATCAGGTGAACGGCAACACTCTGCCCCATGAAGCCAAACAGGATCATAATCCAGGCACCTTCTTGGCCTGAGAGTCGAAATGCATTCCCGATTCTGGCAACAGGTTTTCTGTTCTGCATTTGTCTTTGTTTGCCAACATTAGCATTTTGGTGGAGAATTGGGAGTTGCTGTGTCAAGAAATGTCAGTTGATCTCTGATTTCTATTCTTTGTGTAATTCATACCGTGTCATCATATGTTTGTGACCCACAGACACACAGAATCATATCAACCATACCTCTTGCTCCTAGGTAGCTACTATCGGTTGATGTAACTCCTCCTTCCCCCTCTCCTATCTCATCTTCTTCCTCCTCCCCTTCCTCCTCTTTTGCTACATGTTCTTTTACCAAATCCCATTCCCTTCCCCTAAGACACCTATTCTCAAGTATGTCGGGTATGTTTATTCTATGTAAATTTCAGGCCCTTATTTCTTACATGAGTGGCTATGAAAATATATAACATTACAGTCTGTGTACTTTTAATGTAGACAAATTTCATTTTGCTGCTCATTTCATATTTCTTATCTGTTATGATGGCAGCATGCTTCTGAAATCTGTGTTTCCATACCTAGAGTTAGTTCATTCTGCCTTTATAGTCTTACTTTTTGTGCACATTCCATATTTCACTATTCTGTGCCTCACAAGGTGGCTGCCTACACTGTCTTCATCTCTTTGCTACTTGCTATCAGTAGCACTTCAACAGAGTATTTCATCCTTGTACAGATTCTCTTGCAGAAACTGTTTGTACAGATCTTGCCTGTAGAAAAATCCAGAAGAGAATTATTGAAGCACAGGGACATTTTTACCTTAATTTCACTTGATTGCTCTCTAAAAGGGCTCCACCAGACCTCATGACAATTAGCAGCTGCTGGGGACATGAGTTTCTCTACAAGCGCACCAGCACTTGACATTGTCCAGATTTTTCTTTTGCTAATCACATAGACGCCAGCTAGCATTTTATCTTTATTTTCATTTCTCTCTTTGTCTGTGAAACTGAACACCTCTTCATATATTTCTCAGCCATTCAGGATCCTCTTTTGTAAGTGAATTATCTGCCCACCTATAGGATTTTCTTGTTTTGCATAATTCGTAACCATTTCTGACCTATTTTAGGTTAAGCCTTTATCAGAGATGCTGTGAATAACTCCTTGCAACCAAGCACCCAGCCAAACTCTATTTTAAATCATTCATACTTGTCTACTATGGGAGAAATTCTAGTTAGCGAAAGACGTGTTGTTGAAAATCACAGACACGTGGCTCCCTCATTTCCTTGCCTTTCTAGGACCTCTGAAACACTCTATTCTTCTATTTCTAGATTTTATTTTTCAAGCAGAAAATAACCTTTCTGACTGTATGACATTATAACTCATAGCATTAGCAGTAATGGCAATAGTAATCATAACATGGCCTTTATTACAACCTTCCACATAAGAAAAATGCCACAAATGGGAAACTATAACAGATACACCATTTGCATATTATGGCTTTTTAGGTGATGGAAAACAAAAGATTATCTGCATTTTCCCATATCATTTGTGTTGTGAAATATTAATTTGTTTCTTCTCATACCTATTATTTTATGTAGCTTGTTGATTTTTTTTTTATTCTAATTCTTACTGTCCTTACTCTTTAAGGTCTTGGTGATTTTGAAAACTGGTCAGGTGACAGAGGCATGCCACGCCCTCATTCACCACAGCCTCTCACAATTCTCGGAGAAAATTACAGCTGGGAAGATAATTACACCCAGCCCTGGTTTAGGCCCCCAGCAGCTATACTGCACTGGCTCTACCTTCCCTTGCACATGCAACCATGTCCAGTGAGCAATGTCATTTAGCTTACGTTAGGGTTAGGCTGTACACTTTACAGAGGGTTCTTGAACAGAAACATACATTCCAGACCAGTGAGTGTTTAAAAGTATATGCATAGGAAAATATATGCTCAGGATGTGTGTGAGGTGGTGGTAACAGATGCTTTCTCTCACAATGAGGTCCCTTCTATACAGAGGTCTATAGTATACAGAGGTATTCCCGGCAGGCACCCCTACCTACTCTTTGCTTTTCAGCAGAAAATGAAGTCACTTACTAATGATTTGGAAAGGAGGAGGAGAAACATGGCACATTAGGCCAAATGATTATGCCACTTCCCTGAGGACTCGAGATGGCCTTAGAGAACTTACCTGCCTCCTCCATTGCAGAAGTCAGTGGACCTGTGGTGAGGCTCACCTGGCCCAGCACTGCCTGTGACCAAGGGGACGCTTTTCTAATTCTGGAGCTCAATGTTAGAAACGGACCTTATTTACAGATATAAATGACCTCCCCCAGCTTAAATCTTAAAAGCAGTCAGTGCAGTATGGTGAGCTCTTTTTTCTTATTTCTCAATTGATTTAGAACTCAGAAGAGGGTCACTGAGTCTCCTAAGAAGAATAAAGTTTGTTAAATAATACAGGCAATTAAATTTAACTCCCAAATATTTTGATTTAGTAGGTCTAGGGTACAACAGCTTTTGGAAATCTTCATTTATAATGAGATTCCCAAGCATGAATGCAGTAGGCTTCCATAATGACCTTGGAAACAGCGTCTTAAAGGTACTTAGGATGGGGTGCCTGGGTGGCTCAGTTGGTTGAGCATGTGACTTTGGCTCAGGTCATGGTCTCAAGGTTCGTGAGTTTGAGCCCCATGTAGGCTCTGTGCTGACAGTTCAGATTCTGTGTCTCCCTCTCTCTGTGTTTCTCCTGTTCACGCTCTCTCTCAAAAATAACAAACATTAAAACATTAAATGTATTTAGGAGTGGCTGTTATATCCCAGCATCAGGACAATTAATAAAAGTATAGCTCTTTTGGACCCTGGGTGGCTCAGTCGGCTACACATCTGACTCCTGGTTTCAGCTCAGGTCATGAGCTCACAGTTTGTGGGACTGAACACCAGTAGGCTTTGCCCTAAAGCACACAGCCTGGTTGGGATTCTCTCTCTCTCTCTGCTGCTCTCCTGCTCACACTCTCTCTCAGGGTAAATGGACAAACTTAAAAAAAAAAAACCTATAGCTCTACAAATTCATGTAATAGGAATTTTATATTTTTTATTAAATTTTATGTAAAACTTTTATAGCATAAGTTATATTTATTGGATAGCTATGTTTCAATAGTCACATCACCATAGGCTTAAGATACATTATTCCACCCCTTATAGAGGCATGAATTTATTACTACAAAATTTTCCAGATAAGGAATCCAAGGTTCAGGGAACTTTCATAACTTTCCTAAAGTTTTATAAGTAACTACATGACAGATGAGGTTTGGACCTACATCTTTTGGATCAATGTGTTTTTCCACTATTCTGCTTTTTTATACCTACATGTACTCATAAAGTGAACCATTAATCTGTGGGCCTAAAAAACTGGAGTTTCTACCCACCTTTAAAATGTTACCCCAAAATTACTGTTTTATTCCATTATCAGACTGTTGTCTCCAGACCATGTTTCACACTTACAATTCTCTCCACATAA
The DNA here is from genome assembly GCF_003009895.1 of Hyaena hyaena. Classification (NCBI taxonomy): domain Eukaryota; kingdom Metazoa; phylum Chordata; class Mammalia; order Carnivora; family Hyaenidae; genus Hyaena; species Hyaena hyaena. Next base: position 56,965 of record NW_024080945.1, read on the forward strand.
TAAGCTTTCCTTGAGAAAGTGTATGGATAAATGAAGGGGAAATAAGTACATGTGAGGTAACCCCATATTGTCTTCCCCTTAGTGCATAATGGCTACTTATTCATGACCTAATTTCTATATCATCATCAAAAAGGCATTGGGGGGCCTGGGTGGCTCAGTCAGTGAAGCGTCTGGCTCTTGATCTCGGCTCCGGTCATGATCTCATGGTTCATGGGTTCAAGTCCCATATCAGGCTCTGCGACGATGGTGTGAAGCCTGCTTGGGATTCTCTCTCTCATTCTCTCCCTGCCTCTCCCATGCTCATTCTCTCTCTCTCTCTTAATCTCTCTCAATAAATAAATAAACTTTAAAAAAAAAGGTATTGAGTGGAGAGTCAATGAAATGAATAGAGAAATTGGAGCAAGTCTCCCCATATTCTAATTTTATCTCTTTTACTTTCTGGCAAGTCCTTTACACTATTTAATCTGAGGTTTTCTCAACTATAAAATAACAGGGTTCATCAAGATTAAGGATGTACACCACCATTTCTCCCATTTCTATTTAAAAAACTATGTTAACTGATCATGATATTTTTGTTCTCAACTGACTCACAGGCAGAGCTACAAAGGCTTCTCATTCCAGGGCTCTCAAAACCTGCAACCCATTGACTGGAGTTGGCATGCACTCCGAACCCTCTCTACCACCGCATCCTTTCCTACCTGCAGTCTTTCCAGCTTTAAGGCTGCTGTCAGTAGGGACCAAGACAGTAGCAATTGGTGAAAAAGCCTAAGCCAGAACTTAACACCTTAATGAATTTGAGGAAGACCATCTTTTGTTGGATATACTCACTTTTTTAAGAGAGAGAGAGAAAGAGCATGCAGGAGAGGGGCAGAGAGAGAGAGGGAGAGTATCCCATGTAGGCTCCTCACTGTTAGCGCACAGTCCAATGCAGGGCTCGAACCCACAAACCATGAGGTCATGGCCTGAGCCAAAATCAAGAGCCAGATGCTTAAGTGACTGAGCCACCCAAGCACCCCAGAGATAGTCATTTTCACAGCCATTTTCCACAACCAGTGTTGTTTTGTTTTTGTTTTTCTTCCTTTCTGAAAGAATGTAGCTTGACTTCTGGGTGACAAAAACAATAGAACTCTGCTTCCCTGATGTCTCTCCATCAGGTGGCATGAAGCAATATAAGCAATGCCTGCAGAGTATTTGTTATGAAATCCAGAAGAAGAAAAGCCATGCAATAATCATAATCCCATGTTGTTTCAAAGCCCCCGGGAGAAGGAAGGACCCAGCATCTATGACTCTGCTTTAGGGCAGGGTAGGGACTATCCTGCTGTAGGGAGTAACCAGGCAGGGCCACCAGGGCCTTGTTAGTGAGAGAACATCAAGCTGTTATCCAGCAATACATCGTCTTTCTCCTTCTCTCCCAGTTAAGTTACCCCTTCTAAAAATCACACCTCGTTGGTCAGGACTTCTGAGCAGAGAAACCTCAAAAATCATGAACAATCTCGAGATAAGCGAGCTCTCAGGAAATGTTTTTCCACCAGGCAGACACCCTAAAAAATGGTTACTCTAAGAATCAAGAATCCCCACACCCAGATCTCCACCACCACACCAAACCTAGTTTATGACATTAAATGATGGAGGTTTCTAAAGCATATTTCTTGTGTTAAAATTCACAAGGCACTTTTGGGAGTTGATCAAGATTTGTGGTTCATGTGTTCATCATTTGCATGTGAACAATGTGTAACTTGTCTGTTCTCTCTAACCTCTCCAAGACACTTACCAACCTGAGAAACAGTATCACATGTCCCACTTCTGAGTGTTCCCCCTGTGATACATAGTTTCCCTTTGCTGATAATAGATGCTTCCTGCCACCTGTGACCCAATAGGTTTAAGCTGTTTGTTTGCTAAACAACGCGAAGCCCTCTTCCATTTAGCCCTGGTCTTGACCCTCAACGGCTTCAGATGCGAGAGTCTAATAATTTCCCCTGAGTTCTAGTTACAGCACGCACCTGGTGCTTCCTTGATTACTAGAAGCTTTCCTAGCTGCACATCCTGTGCTCCATCCAAAAGAAGAGAGCCACGTGCTTTAAGGATGAAAGTCAGGCATTCACAAAATGTAGAATTCAAGAATTCCCTGTCCTTCCCTGACGTGCCATATCCACATAGAACGCTTCATGTGTGCTTTTCCTGACAGTTTGAAAGGGCCTTGGAGGTTTAATCGGCAGATAGTGGCAAAAAGGATAACACACTGTTCATAGTGGGAATTCTTATCTTAATGCTCCTGTCGACAGAACACTAAAGACCACATGCTTTGCGGTTTATTTAGCTGTAAGGAATAGGGGTTAAGGTGATGCTTGGGTTACTATGTATAAAAATACTACTTTCTCAAGTCAAAAGTGATCCCAAGGCAATATGTAACAGCAAATTGTAAGAAGTTCAAGGTAAAATATTTCTTTTAAAGAAACACATTCCTTTCCCCTATAGATTGCGTTATAATAATTCCCGAGTTTACTAAACTCAGTCCTTTTTAAAAATTCCTTCTTACATTTATTTTAGAAAATGATCATTCCTAATCAAGTTGATGCAAAATCGAAAAGTAAATCTCTACTGATGCACCAGAAGAAGAAAAAAAAAAAATCCATGACTTACAATGACTCACCAAACTGGAGCAGTTAAGACCTAAAATCATAAAGACAATTCAAAACTTATGGGAAAACACCTGAGTTTTTAAGTATAATAGTTGTGTATTTCAACAAATTTACTTTATATGTTTTATATAATTTTTGTTTAGGGTTCTAACAGAAATGCTACTTAGCATTCCAATTATTTTATTAATTCTCCTGCAAAACATTGTAAACTGCTTTCTGCTCCTAATGGGGGTCCCTGGACCTGCAGCTTTGGGGTCACCTCAGAGGTTTTTGACAATACAGTATTTTGCACTCCACCCCAATTCAGAATCTGAATTAAAAAAATTTTTTTAATATTCATTTATTTTTGAGAGAGAGAGAGAGAGAGCATTGTGTGAGCAGGGGGAGGGCAGAGAGAGAGAGGGAGACACAGATTCTGAGCTGTCAGCACAGAGCAACACAGGGCTTGAACCCATGAACCACAATATCATGACCTGAGCTAAACTCAGATGCTTAACCGACTGAGCCACCCAGGCGCTCCATGAGAATCTGAATTTGTAACAAGACCCCTAGGTGGTTCAGATGTATGTGAAAATATAAGGAGTTTGAGCATAAAGAAATGAACTTGGGTTTTGAGACAAGATCTCAGATTCAAGTTTCAAGACTTTTGAATTTAGACAAGTTTTCAAATTGCTTTAAACATCATATCCTCTCTTGCAGAAGGAATACAGTAATATATATATATTATATTGTATGTATATATATATACACACACACACACATATATATATACATACATACAACATATATGTATTACAGGGTTGTTAAGAAGGTGAAGTTAGTTAATTCATATAAGGGAGTTCATTAGGATAAGATTTAGAGTCCAAAAGTTTTCAGAGAATGTTCCTTGTCACCTTTCCAAAGGTTTCCCCAAAATAGAATAATACAGGGTCAGGTCCTTGCCCAGCACATGTGATCTACAGAGCTCCTCCTCTCATGCTTCTACTCAGAATTACTACTGGGACATTTTAGTGGACACTCTTATTTCTTTGTAGACCATCTCAATCTTGATAAAAGAGAACTAGATTAATACAGGAACTAGATTAAATCCAACCTTTTAGATGATGGACCATTCTTTATAAGAAATAGACAGGCACTTGGGCACTTGTTAGCTGTGCTGACAGCTCAGAGCCTGGAGCCTGCTTTGGAATCTGTGTCTCCCTCTCTGCCCCTCCTCTGCTCATACACACGCTCTCTCTCTCTCTCAAAAATAAATAAAAACATTAAATTTTTTTAAAGTAGAGAAAAGGGGTGTGCTAACCAACGTTTGTGCAAAAGTGCTATAGATTAAGTCACTAAGTATTAATTCCTCACCATGTATTCATTTACAGTACATTTATTAAGTGACTACTCTATATTCTATGCTATCCTGGATACTTAAACCACTGTAAACTTTTAAAATATGCATCTTCCTTATCCTTTTTCTAAACAGGGGTGCAGTTGGAGCCCACAGGATGCACTCTATGGCTTCAGGGTACAAGGTGAAGGTCCTAGAGGAAGGGCAGGGAGAGGAGAAGCTGAGATGCCCTGAAGTTAGGGGCAGCCGGAATCAGACCTGAGGCTCGGGCGCCAGAGGTCTCTGGGGACCAGGCAGTGGAGGCTGGGATGAAAATCGCCTGGCTGCCCCAAGTGCTGGTGGGCCCCTTATGCCAGCCTCATCTAAGGGGACTGTGAAACCCCAGTCCTCACCCATGGTTCACTCCCCACCACTTCCCCTTTAAGACAGAGTCACAGTGAAGGGTCACCTCTTCCCAGAGGCCCAGCCAGGTGTAATCCAAGTCTTTAGACTTTCACATTTAAAGTACAAGAAAACTGGGTGGTCCAGTTGACTAAGTGTCCAACTCTTGATTTCAGCTCAGGTCATGGTCGCAGGGTTGTGGAATCGAGCCTCATGCTGGGCTCCGTGCTGGGCATGGAACCTACCTGAGGTTCTCGCTCCCTGTGCCCCTCTCCCACTCAAGCTCACTTGTGCTCTCTCTCTCTTTCTGTTTCAAACAAATAAAAAGAAACAACTGCATGAAACACATGATTCTGGGTTGAGTCTGAACCAAAGGGGAAAAAAAAGAATTTTATAAAATGTTGTTGGGGACACTGAATGTGAATTAGACACTGCATCACAGAAGTGTATCAAGGCTAAACATCCTGGTCGTGGTCATTGAAATATAAGTCAGAAACTGTGTTTCTTCTTAGGAAATACACAGTGTAGTAGGACTGAATACTGGCTCCTCAAAGTGTCTATGTCCTACTACCAGGAATCTATGAAATAGGTTACCTTACACCGCAAAAAGGGCTTTGCGGGTGTGATGAAGTTAAGGATTTTGATTTGGGAAGATGATATTGGATTATCCAGGTTTGCACACTGTAATCCCAAGGGTCTTAATAGCAGAGACACAGTAAGGTCAGACAGGGAAAAAGGTGTGATGGCAGAAATTGAAGGCAAAAAGGTGGGTATGGGATTCAGGAGCCAAGGGGTGTGGGTAGCTCGTGAGGCGGGAAAAGGCAAGAAAAAGGATTCTCTCCCCAAACTGCGAAAGGAGGCAGCCCTGCTGACAATGATTTTAGCCCTCTAAGACGCATCTTGGATTCTAGCCTCAAAAACTCAAAGAGAATAAATGTGTGTTTAAAGCTTATAAAAATAAAATAAAATGAAAAAATTTAGAAGGAAAGTAATTAGAGAACATTTTAATAAGAACTATTCTTAGTTGGTGAATTTCATAGAACTCACAGTGTTCTTAAAGATCAGAAAATTGAGATCCTTGGGTAAAGAGAAAAAAGATTCATTGATGGCACGAGAGAGAAGTTACTTTTGGAAGATGACGCAGAGTGTGAATATTCATTGACACGGGGTTGAAGGAAACATTCATATAGAGACATAATATGATATCTAAGGTTTCAAACGAACTGCGTATGCAAATGTTTTACTATTACATCTAATGTAATTTCATTTGCATTTGAGTAACTCAGCGAATTGGTAAAGACAAAGGCTGGCTCATAAAGTGTACATATGCTCCCTAAAAATGCCAAATTTCATCCCAAAAGCCTAGATAATTAATTTTATTCTCCATACTATTTTTAAGCTGTAAGGAGCTAAACACATATCCAAGGCATGGTATCCATATTTTTAAGATTCTTTTCTTTTTTTAAAAAAAAATTTTAATGTTTTATTTATTTCTGAGCGAGAGAGAGACAGCGTGAGCAGGGGAGGGTCAGAGAGAGAGAGAGAGATACAGAATCTGAAACAGGCTCCAGGCTCTGAGCTGGCTGTCAGCACAGAGCCTGACGTGGGGCTCGAACCCACTAATTCGAGATCATGACCTGAGCCGAAGTCAGATGCTTAACCGACTGAGCCACCTACGTGCCCCTTAAGATTATTTTCAGCATTTGTAGTAAAAGAAATAGTGTGTAAACTATTTACATTAGCTAACAATACAGATGAGTGCAAGTCCTCCTTTGTGCATTTCATTTATGAGAGGCTATATTATACCACAGTGATAGTGACAAATAATTTCAAATTTCCAGTGGGTTAGCCCAACAGAATTTATTTTTCTGGGTATGAGCAACCATCCAAGTTACTTCTCTTTTTCTCAGTATTCTGGCTGCTTTGATCTTTAGATTACTGTATGTCAGCACATGATTCCACAAATACCAAAGCAGGGAAAAGGAGATCACAGAAAACATTATAGCAGTTCCTACTTGCTTCTAACCAGAACATGTATCATTTCCATTTATATTTTCCTGGACAAAGCAAGTCACATGGTCATGGCTAATTTCAAAGGAAGAATAAGTAAGGTGTTCGTGTATGCCAGGGAGGGGAGAAAAACTGTAATTTTTAAAATATTTTTATTTATTTCTGAGAGAGAGAGGGAGACAGTGTGAGCAGGGGAGGGTCAGAGAGAGAGGGAGACACAGGACCCAAAGCAGTCTCCAGGCTCTGAGCCTGACGCGGGGCCCAAACCCACGAATCGTGAGATCATGACCTGAGCCAGTCGGACGCTTAACCGACTGAGCCACCTGGGCGCCCCAGACTGTAATTTTTTTTAAATGTTTATTTTTGACATAGAAAGAGACAAAGACAGAGTGTGAGTGTGATAGGGGCAAAAAGAAAGAGAAACACAGATTCTAAAGCAGGTTCCAGGCTCCTCACTGTCAACAGAGAGCCTGACACAGGGCTCAAACTCACAAACCAGGAGATCATGACCTGAGCCGAAGTCAGACTCTTAATCAATTGAGCCACCCAGGCACCCCAGAAAAACTATACTTTTGAGCAAAGAGTTTAATGAATAACACAATCATGTAGTAAAAACAAAAACAAGTTTGTCTCCAGGGGTAACTACTATTACTTGTAGACACTTTCCTATGCCTTTCTAACAATGTTTGAGTACATATAATTAAATATAGGTTTTACTTTTATGATTGTATCTTAAATGGACTTTATCATTCCATATGCATTGTTCTGAAACTTGCTTCTTTGATCTGTTTAATGTATTTTTTTGTAGCTATAAATCTATCTCATTCTTTTTTTTTTTAATGTTTTTTTAATTTATTATTTCTGAGCAAGAGAGAGACAGCGTGAGGGTCAGAGAGAGGAGATACAGAATCTGAAACAGACTCCAGGCTCTGAGCTGGCTGTCAGCACAGAGCCTGACGCGGGGCTCGAACCCAGGAACCACAAGATCATGACCTGAGCCGAAGTCAGAGGCTTAACTGACTGAGCCACCCAGGCGCCCCAGAAAAACTATAATTTTGAGCAAAGAGTTTAATGAATAACACAATCGTGTAGTAAAAACAAAAACAAGTTTGTCTCCAGGGGTAACTACTATTACTTGTAGACACTTTCCTATGCCTTTCTAAAAATGTTTGAGTACATATAATTAAATATAGGGTTTACTTTTATGATTGTGTCTTAAATGGACTTTATCATTCCATATGTATTGTTCTGCAACTTGCTTCTTTGATCTGTTTAATGTATTTTTTGTAGATATAAATCTATCTCATTCTTTAAAACTTTTTTCTTCATGCTAAATCTGAAGTATGGAAATGCCAAAATATGTCCAATTTGATGAATATCTAGTTTATTTCCAGGGTTGGGTTTTTTTTTAATTTATATACATTTTGACTCTACCCTTGTAGTATTATTTGGTAGTTGGTAGAAGTAGAACTCCACTGGATAGTTATATTGAACTTGTAAGCCAGAAACTTGCTAAATTATTAGCTCAAGTATTTTAAATGTGAATTATTTGGATTCATCTAAATTCACAATTGTGCTGTCTTTCAATATAACAGTTTTATTTAATAATCCTTGTATCATTTTCCCCTAGCATTATTGCACAGACTAGGACTTCCAGATCATAAAGAATAAAAATCATGAGGGTAACATCCTTTCTCATAACACATCCCAGAGAGAAATATTCAGTATTTCACCGTTAAATAAGATAGTCTCTGTAGATTTTTTAAGATACTTTTGAAGTAAATTAAATTAAGGAAGTTCTCCTCCATCCCTAGTTTGCTAAATGTTTTCAGCTGAATAGATGTTGAATTTAACCAACTGTTTTTTCTGTATCTTTTAGGTGGTCATACAGTTTTTCTATATTTGATGAATTTATGAATATTATATTTAGTACAATTTATTGTAATTAGTTATAATTATAATTCAATATGGATATTATATTGAATTTTTTAAAAATATTTTTATTTATTTCTAGGAGAGAGAGAGAGACAGCATGAGCAGCGGAAGGTCAGAGAGAGAGGGAGTGACAGACTGAAACAGGCTCCAGGCTCTGAGCTGGCAGTCAGCACAGAGCCCGATGTGGGGCTCAAACCCACGAACTGCGAGATCATGAACTAGGCAAAAGTCGGACGCTTAACCGACTAAGCCACCCAGGCGCCCCGATGTATTGAATTTTTATTTTATATCAACTATATTAATACTTTATTATTATTAATCAGTTTATATTATATTAAATCAACCTTGCATTCCTAAAATAAAATGAACTTTACAATAATATATTATCCTCTTATTTATAAATTTGAATTGCTCTTTTTTGTTTGCTTTAGACTTTCTGTCTTTATATTCAGGAATGAAAGTTTAGCTGTAATATAGCTCAATAGTGTTTCCTCTTAACATATCCTACATGAGGAATATAGAACTTCAAAATCTATACTTTGATGTCTTTAGTCAGTCTTGGACGTTTTTCAGTTATTTGCTTTTTGAATAGTCTTTTTCTCTTTCTTGGACTCCTGCTACGCTTGTTTTGAACATACATGCCCCACATATCTCTCACATTCTTTCCAGAATGTTCTATCTTTTTCTTCAGGGCTTTAGTTTTAGTTATTATAGTTTTAAATTTCTATTATGTCTATTATTTCTTTTTGATTTAAAACTTAAAAAAAATATTTTTTAATGTTTATTCTTTTTTGAGACAGAGAGAGACAAAGAGCAGGAAACCAAATAGAAAAAATGGGCTAAAATCTCTATCTCTTTACCAAGGAGGATATTCAAATAGTCAATAAGCATGGAAAACCTGTGCTTAACTTCATCATCCAATAAAAAAATGCAAATTAAACTAAATAATTTCTTCATAACCAGTATAATACCAAAATAAACATAACAGGTGGTTCCAAGTCTTACTGGGTTTATCAGTACATTTAAGTTATATCCTTATAATTGTTTCACTTTTGTGTAAGTTCATTACATTTTAATAAAAAATTAATTCAAAATAATTGCCCATTCATATTAAGCTCTTAGCAAACTGGGAGTGTTGAGGTGGGAAGAAAGTCCCTTAACCTGATTAGGGATAGATAAATGATACAAACAATCAGCACATGTTTAATGGTGAAATACAGAAAATTTTCCCTCTCAGATATTAGATGATTGCATCTACTTGGCATTTTATTAGAAATCATAGATAGCTAAAAAAGTAAAAAAAAAAAAAAAAAGTAAGAAGGAAGGAGAAGAAAAATAAAACCTACAGAAAATACATAAAAATCTATGTACAAACCATTGGAATTAATTTAAAAATTTAAAAAGTTTACTAGACAGAATATAAATTTTTGTTTTTTAATATATAAATAAAGCTTAAAATCAATTTCTTTTTTATTTATTTTTTTAATGTTTATTTTTGAGAGAGAGAGAGGGAGAACAAACAGGGGAAAGGACAGAGAGAGAGGGAGACAGAATGTGACGCAGGCTTCAGTCTCTGAGCTGGCAGCATGGAGCCCAATGTGGGGCTTGAACTCACTAACCGTGACATCATGACCTGAACCAAAGTCAAATGCTTAGCCGACTGAGCCATCCAGGTGTCCCATCAATTTCTCTTTTTAAAAAATGTTTATTTTTGAGAGAGAGAGACAGAGAGAGCATGTAAGAGTGGGGGATAGGGCACAGAGAAAGGGGATGGAGGATTCAAAGCAGGCTATGTTCTACCAGCAGCAAGTTCCTCATGGGGCTCAAACTCAGAAACCATGAGATGGAGACCTGAGCAGAAGTCAGATGCTTAATCGACTGAGCCACCCAGGTGCCTCAAGAGGGTAGGTTTAAATTTCTAAAATTAGGCAACCCATCATTTTTTAATTAGCAAATTACACAAGCAGAATATTCAAATGGTCAAAAAAGTCAAGAATCTGTTTTCAGTCTCATTACAAGTAAGGCAAACAAATTAAAATCTCAAGAAAATACACACAAATCAATCAGAGTATAATTTAAAAAACTGATGAAATACATGAAAAAGAAAATGTCTAGCAGCTCTATAAGTAAATGCCAAACTATGGATATAACCCAAATATCAAACAGATGGTAGAAAGGATGTATAAATGAATTGTAGCATACTAACCAGTGGGTATACAAAGAGGATTCTAGTAATAAAGAGGCTTTAACTCTATCAGTAACTTTTTATTACTTGGTTTATTTTTGGTTATTGGGTATGTGGGCATTTGTGGTATTTTCCTTTAAATAATTTTGTATTTAAAACTTCAAATACTTTTTTTAGTAAGCCTCACCAAAATATGCAAATATCTATTTATAGCTCCCAAAAGAGTAGGCAAAATACAAAGTAAACAAAAAACAATATGGGTGTTTAAATGAAAACATCATATCCAACAGGAAACAAAGAGAGAGAGACAACGAGAGAAAGGGAGAGAGAGAGAGGGAAGATGGGAAGAAATTTTGCCTTTTGCTGGGAGATGCTGAAAAATACCATGACTGGATTTTTCCTTTTAACCCAGTATGTAATGATATATTTATTAACGTGGAAATATATTCATGGAATGCTATTCTATGAAAAAAGCATATATCTAAACTCTGAAAAAATTTTTAAGCCAGGTACTAGTTTTATAGTCAGAAAGTCAATAATAAAGATATTATCATTGAAAATACAGATCATTGTCATTGTCCTTGAAAATACATATGGCTTCCAACAACTTCCTGCCCAGCTCTCACTTCAGCCCATACTAAGCATAGAGTAGGATCAGACACCACAGTCCGTTTGCTAGTAGTGGTTATAGTGTACTACTCCTCCCTGAGTCTTGCCTTTTTTTTTTTTTGGATTTTCCATATTTTCTTCATATTTGGCCTTATGAATGTTTTTGCTTCTCTTTTTTACTGGATTTCTGTGTTTAAACTCTAGCACGTGTAGATGTTTGGTGCTCACTAGGCCTCCTGAGATCAGGCAGATCTGAGGTCCCTCTCTGTAAGACCTCACTCTATGCTGCACTTGTCCCATTATGACCATTTTTCACGTCTCGATTCCCCCTCCTTCCCACCACTCGCCCCTTAAAGTCACTTGAAAGACATAGGATATTTCTTATTGTTCCTCTTTCAGAGACACGATACCATAGTCAACAGTGAGGTCTATTTATGATTTCCAACTTTATTTTCCCTGATAGACACTGCATATATGTGTAGTTACATAAGAAAAAAAAAATCTGTGAAAAATGTTGATAAGAAAGAATTGAATTTGAACTCTGTTTCTTTTATGATCTGAGCTAATATTACCTTGGTACAAATACAGCATTATCTGGCAGAGGTCTTTTGGGGTTCTGATTAAGGGTCCAAACAAATCACAAGGCAATCCATCATGTTCATAGATAGTCAGCTTTGGGTTGACTCACTTGATTGTCCTTGAAGGTGCCATTGCATACTTTTATTTTTATTCCAGCTATTACAGAAAAGGTGCATTGTATGATGCAGGCAATCGCATTTACTAGGAAATGCCCTTGGCTTGCTTCTTATGTGCTCAGAGGTGAGGGAAGAAAAAATAAACTTCACTAGTTATTTCCCTCAAACTTGAAAAGAAAAACAAAATTAATCTATTGGAGCTTCTTTCAATAGGTTTCCCTGTATAAAATCCACTGTCATGTATTTGGCTACTAAGAGGGAGAAGTCTGACCATGAATAAGCACATGAAATGCATCCATAGTTGAGTCAAGTTGAGTTAAGATCTCAGGAGCTGTGTCTTACCCAAATTTCAAATATGCTTATTACGGCTTGCTCAAATCCCATGTGCTGTGGGGTATGATAATTCCTGAAAAAGCAGTTCTTCTGGCAGATTAAGAGAACAGTTTGCTTTTGCCTCAGGCCATTAACATTTTAATAAAACGGTCGTCAACTGTGATAACAATTCATCTTTAGGGGACTTTATCTATTATTAACCTTATTAAATAACAAGTTTATTATTGCTGACATGTAGATTTCCTAGCCTTCATCAAGCATGCTTCTCACTCCAGCTCTCTTTCACTCTCTCTCTTTAAAAATTTAGTTCAATTAAGCTGAATTTCTGTGCCAAGTGCATATTTACAAGTTTGTTTGGTTTGTTTTCCTTTGGAGCAATTCGAAAATTATTCTCATTTCCAATAATAGTTGATTAAGCTAAACACATTTTATGCACTTTGTTGAGGACCACAATCTGTTAAGCAGGAATAATTTACTACTTTGATTTTGGAGAAATTTACAGTTGTCAGTCTTAAGAACATTTTATTTTAGGAAAGAACAGGCGGTCAAAGATACAAGTTAAATTTTATTGTCATATAGCGATAAGGTGTTATAATATGCAATTATGTTCCTTACCCACAGTGTCATGTCCAATATATTTTATTGAAATCATCCTAAACACCCTACTTAATCTACAATTGACCAAGGAAAATAAACCCAGGAGTGATATTCTAAAATGCATGAAGAACAAAGGTATAGGAATATGATTGCCCAGGATGCATTTGGAGACTGAAAATGATCCACTATAACAACAGTCAAGGAGAAGGAAAGAAAAAAAAACAGACAAAGGCAACACAGTGTAGGATAAAGAAAGGTTTTGGAACCAATTTTCAAGTACAAAAAGTCATAAATATTTTAAAGTAAAAAGAGGCTCTGATCGATACTTGTCAAAAAAGGGGAAATCATGATTAGAGTAGGGTTTTTTTGGATTTTTTAATGTTTATTTATTTTTGAGAGAGAGAAAGAGAGGGACACAGAGTGCAAGCAGGAGAAGGGGAGAGAAAGAGGGAGATACAGAATCCAAGCAGGCTTCAGGCTCTGAGCTGTCAGCACATCACCTGATGCAGAGCTCGAACTCACAGACTGCGAGATTATGACTTGAACTGAAGTCAGATACTTAACCGACTGGGCCACCCAGGTGCCTCTAGGTTAGGGTTTTCAACAACTCTGCCATACCGTACAGAGCACTCCAGTTATAAGTTTGGGAGGCAGGTAAATTCTACTGACAGCAGTTGCAAGAGGCTACCCAAAAGATGGTGAGGACTTCAACTTGGTAGAGAAGGTGGCAAGGAGACACATGTGACATACAACAGTCATTTCTGAAGAATGTTCAACAGAATTTGATGAAGGTTGGATGATGCTTATGAGAAAAAAACATAAATCTAAATCTGAGATTTCCAGTTTGAACAGCTAGTTGACGATGTCATCAACCATCATTTGGGGCCTCTTTGCTAGGTTTCTGCATGTATATGACATGGTACAATTTTAATCCTCAGTAGACTGTGAAAGATTATATATGTACATCATATTCCCTAGATCAATCAATAGAAAATAACGCAAAGAAATAGAACCTCAAAAGTCAAGAGGAAAATTAAAATACTTAAAAATATTCAAATAATCCCAAAGAGAGGATGACAGTGGGAAATGAACAGAAGAAAAACAGAGGAGAAAAGCAGAAAACAAAACATCAAAATAGTAGACTTCAACAGAAGCAAGTAAGTTTTACCCATCAAGAAAATTTCAGAAAATTAAAAATAGAATTATTATATGATCCAGTGATTCTACCCAAGTATATACACCAAAAAACTGAAAGGAGGAACCTATATTTTTAAAAATTTTTCTTTCATAGTTTATTGTCAAGTTGGTTTCCATATAACTCCCAGTGCTCATCCCAACAAGTGCCCTCCTCCATGCCCATCACCCCCTTTCTCCTCTCCCCTACCCCCATCAGCCCTCAGTGTGTTCTCAGTATTCAAGAGTCTCTCATGGTTTGCCTCCCTCCCTCTCCCCAACTATTTTTTCCCCTTCTCCTCCACCATGGTCCTGTTAAGTTTCTCCTGATCCACTTATAAGTGAAAACATATGGTACCTTTCTCTGTCTAACTTAATTCGCTCAGGATAACACCCTCAAGTTCCATCCACGTTGCTACACATGGCCAGATTTCATTCTTTCTCATTGCCATGTAGTATTCCATCATATAGATAAACCACATCTTCTTGGTCCATTTGTCAGTGGATGGATATTTAGGCTGTTTCCATGTTTTGGCTATTGTGGAGAGTGCTGCTATGAACATTGGGGTCCATGTGCCCCTATGCATCAGCACTCCTGTATCGTTTGGGTAAATTCCTAGTAGTGCTACTGCTGGGTCATAGGGGAGTTCTATTGTTAATTTTTTGAGGAACTGTCACACTGTTTTTCAGAGTGAAAGGAGGGACTTAAATAGACATTTGTACACTCATGTTCACAGCAGCATTTTTCACAATCACCAAAAACGTGGAAGCAACACAAGTGTCCATGGATGGATACACAGATAACCAAAATGTGGTCTACACAATAATTTCATTTTATCAGCCTTAAAAGGAAGGAAATTCTGATATACGCCACAACATGGATAAATTCAGAGAACATTATACAAGGTGGAAGAGGCCGATCATGAAAAGAAATATTGCATGACTCCACCTATATGAAGTACTTGGAATAGTCACATTCACAGAGACAGCAAATAGTAGGGCAATGGCCAGGGGTGGGGGCTGGGGGGATGATAAATGGCTGCTTCACACGTTTCGTAAGATAGAAAGAGTTTTGAAGATTGGCTGCACAACAATGTGGATGTACTGACTACTGAACTATACACTTAAAAATGGTTAAAATGGGGGCGCCATTGGGTGGCTCAGTTGGGTAAAAACCCAACTCTTGATTTCCATACAGGTCATGATCTCACAGTTCGTGGGATCAAGCCCATGTCTGTGGTGACAGTGTAGAGTCTCCCTGGGATTGATTCTCTCTCTCTCTCTCTCTCCTCCTCCTCCTCCTCCTCCTCCTCCTCCTCCTCTTCTCCTGCTTGTGTTCTCTCTCTCTCAAAATAAATATATATTTAAAAAAATGGCTAAGATGATAAATTTTATGTTACCTATATTTTACCACAATTTAAAAAATCTCTTCCAATTCATAACAAGGATACAAACAACCCAGTAAAAATGATGGGGACTCCTGGGTGACTTAGTCAGTTAAGCTTCCGACTTCAGCTCAGCTCATGATGTTACAGTTTGTGGGCTCGAGCACCGCATTGGGCTCTGTACTGACAGCTCAGAGCCTGATGCCTGCTTGGATTCTGTATCTCCGTCTCTCTCTGCCCCTCCCCAGCTCACACTTTGTCTCTCTCTCTCTCTCTCTCTCAAAAATAAATAAATATTAAAAATATTTTTAATGGTGAAAATATTTCAAAGTAGTCTCTACAAATGAAGACACACAATTGGCCAAAGAATATCAGCAACATCACTAGTCATCAGAAAAGCACAAATTCAAGCCATATGAAATATCACTATATCCCATTATAATGGCTAAAATTAAAATTACTTACCATACCAAGCACTGGACAGGATGTGGAACTCCTGTGGAAATATACAATGATAGAAATAACTTAGAAAACTGGTTTTCTTAGGGTGCCTGGATAGCTCAGTCAGTTGAGTGTACAACTCTTGGTTTTAGCTCAGGTCATGATCTCACGGTTTGTGAGTTTGAGACCCATGTCAGGCTCTGTACTGATAGTACAGAACCTGCTTGGGATTTTTTCTATCCCTCTCCCTCTGCCCCTCCCCCACTCAAGCTCACTTCTCTTTCTTTCTCAAAACAAATTTTTAAAAAATTGTTTTTTTAAAAAAAGTTTAATATACATCTGTTACTCCATTTCAAGATATTTCCAAAATATGTGTTTGACCAAAGACTATGCAGTTAAAATATATATACTGTGTATATTGTTCAAGTAATAAATACTCTGATTTTTAAAAAAAGTACATCTTTATATATCCATACACATTATTTTGTTAATTTTCCTCTTAGCACTTAATATTCTGTTTTAGGTGACATAATTATACCAGACTGCACTTATATCAAGCTTTTGAATAGTAATTTGTTAAATAAAATTAGAGCTGTGGGGCGCCTGGGTGTTTCAGTCAATTAATCATTCAACTCTTGATATCGGCTCAGATCATGATCTCTGGTCGTGGGGGACTGTGTCAGGCTCCATGCTGAGCATGGAGCTCTCTTAGGGTTCTCTCTCTCCCTCTCTGTCACTCCCCTGTTCTCTCTCAAAATAAATAAATAAACATTTAGAGAAAATAAAATAAAATTAGAGTTGCAAAAACTTAACACCACTTATTAAAGGCCTACTATACACCAGGTCTCTAACACACATTGTAAAATTTAAGCCCTATATTAAATTATATTTGGCTAAGACAAATTGAACACTTGCTATTTGCTAAGTACTTTATAAACAGGAAATCTGAGGTAGGTATTAACATTATTCTCATTTTAGTTGTCTTATGTACAAAGAAACAATTACAGACTTAACAGCTTATAGTCCAAAATAAAGTCTTGCTCAGAAGCCTTTAGACCAGTGGCTCTTACTTGGGGACAGTTTTGTCCCCCCAGGGGACCTCTGGCAACCTCTGGAGATACTTTCTGGTTATCACAATTGGTGGGATACTACTGGCATCTAGTGGGTAGAGGCCAGGAATGCTGCTGAGCATCGTACAAGACCCAGTCCTGTCTCCTACAGCAGAGAATTAACCAGCTCAAAATGTCAATAGTGCCACCAAGTTTGAGGAATCCTATAATCGACCCATAATCCAAAATTCTTGTCTCGACTAGGATTATTCCCTACTCACTTTTTCTGCTCAGATCCCATCCTTCTCTGCATGACTGTACAGATACAGCATAAAGGAGAAAGAGAAAGGAAGATGGGGTCTATCTCTACCTTCCCTAATCCAGAAAGCTGCCTTCATGCAACTCCTTCCAGAATTTTCCCACCTTAGTCCTTTCTCCCATAGATGGTGTGGCATATTTAGCACTTCTCCCATAGTGTATTTAGCATTTCTTCCATGATGGCTAAATTTCTACATCTCCACATCTCCCTTCTCTGTATGAATACTGGGATTTTGGTATGCAGCTATGAGAGGCTGTCTGGCCCTTTTAGCATTCTGCTGTGCCCCACTCTTCTTTGTGATTTGACCATCAGCCTTCTGCAAGTGGCCTCCATCACATCTTGTCTTTGTGCACTAACCATTAAGAAAGCTGATAAAATCATAGCCCTAAAAAGTATAAGAATAGGAAATGGGAGGTTGGTAACATATTTAAATCTAGACAGCTCATTCTGAACCATTAACCCATAGTCCATCTTCTCTCCTGTCCAATCAAAATATCCTTAGTACCCTTTTTGGCTAATCTAGTACTGGCTTTGCTTTTTGTTGGGGTGAAAGCAGCAATAATGGATTTGAAAGTGGAACAGAATATTCTATGTCAAGATCCTGTTTACTTCATTTTTATACATAAGAGTCCTCAGGATTGGAAGATAATTTCTTGAATGGACTATTATAAAGTCAGTATTTCAAGCAGTTCTTAGCTTTTTTCCAGGTCTTCCAATCTGCAGAAGGAAGTAACAATCTTCTGTAATAGAACACTGCCTCCACCTGCAGTTAGAAAGACATTCACAAGAACCCAACTCCTAAAAATAGTTTTCTCTAGCAAAGAATTGGGGAAGAAGATGGTTTATTTAGAAGACAACCTTGAATGCTGAGTCCAATTTATGCATTTCAATGCTCCAGTATGACTTCTAGAAACAATTAATAATAAGCTAGATTTCTATACTCTGTTTGATGGACCATAAGTGTGTTATTGCTCCTGTTTGGGCAAAATAGAAATTGAAGTCAAGTGAAGTTTCTAGAAATTATCTGAAGTATCCCTGCCTGTGTTCATTCAATATTATCCTCATCAAATTATCTTTACTACAGCTCTCCTTACATTTTTCAGTGATTGACCTACAAGTCTTATCTGAGTTGTTTCCATAGCTTTGTCTTTGGTCTCTCACATCATTGTAGATACGAGACTTCTGAGAAGGAAGCATGAACCTTTGAATTGTACTTTTTTATTTAATCATGTTTCTTTCAAATGTTCATGCTTATTTGCATTCCTGGATTGTCAAAAACTGGTTATTAGTGAAATCATGAAAAATCTAAAAAATATAGGAAAGAAATCTGAGAGCTCAGGAAAGACTCTGGACAAAGTAACAGTAGTTTTTGCTCATTTTGAAATGTTTTCTTTCCTTCTGACTTGAAATTTGTCCTTTTAGGATGGTACAACATCAATGTGATCATGGGAATAAACTAACTTGGGAGAGAAAAAATAAATTCCCTATCTGGCTTCACCCAAGTCTTATTAGCAAGTGAATAGCCAGAAAGCAAAGATGAAGGATGTCTCAGAAGGGCACAGAGTGATCACAATGGGGTGTCTAATCCAAGAAGGGCAACTACTGAAAGCTTTAGATAATAAGCTTAGAACTATCTCCTGGCTACAGTAGCTGTTACTCTGATAAGCAATACTGATATTCCAGGCGCAACCAGCCCACCTGGTGCCCAATACGGGTTTCTAGTACCATTCTCCAGTGAAGGGCAATCTGGAGAAATGAATGCTTCTAAGACTAGAGAAGGAAATACACATGATATTCCTGGACCATCTTGTAGTGTGAGAAAGTTAGAATGTGCTAAAAACAAACAAACAAAAAAAACAAAACAAAAACTCCATATTAACACAAATGTGTCAAAGGAACAGAGGGACCAACTGTGTGAAAGAGCTCCCAACGGCCAATGCTGGAATAATTTGAGCAACAAAATAGATAATGGTAATACTGAATTGTAACCCATAGACTACAATATACTTCTATGAGTCCCTACTGATATAAATAAGTTACTGAATACATAAGTGAGTCCCTACTGATATAAATAAGTTACTGAATACATAAGTAAATAGGAAGAACAGATCAATATTTTCAGGTAGAAGAATTCCAAATAATTTATGTAGCTCTTTCACACTTACAGAGATACAAGTTAACTCCTCATTCTTTAAGTGTGAGCAGTGCACAGTGACTTTCTTCCCAAGAGTGGAGTATGGAAAGGGAGGAGAAAAAGAGTAACTTAATAGTGGAAAACTTGAAAAACACCACCTCATACCAGATGATCATGGTCAATATCAATAGTGAGAAGTTATATTGATGCATTTACTCTTGATGTGATGTGATAAGAAGGGCATCTGACCTCTGTGGTTTTTCTCCCCCAAGCCCACAACCCAGTCTAATCACAGGAAATAGATCAGAGAACTCCCAACTGAGGACATCCTACCAAGTACCTGACCAGCTCTCCTCAAAACTCTCAATTAAAAACAAGAAAATGTGAGAAACTGTCACAAACTAAGAGGAGCCTTGGGAGACGTGACAATTAAGTGCAGTGTGATGAGATCCTGGGACAGAAAAAGAACATTAGGGAAAATCTGAGGAAATCATAATAACTTCTAGGCTTTAGTTAATATTAATGTATTAATATTAGTTCATGAATTGTAACAAATGTGATATGCTCATGTAAGAGAGATGTTAATATGGGAAACTTACTATGGGATGCATGGGAACTCCCCATAGAATCTTCAAAAGAATTCTACAAATATAAAACGGTCCTAAGGTGAAAAGCCTATTTTTAAAAATAATAAATTTCGCTATACAAATAGTGAAAATAATAAAAGAATTTACAATATGCCTACAAAAGTGAAGTTGACCCAGGCAGAGACAAAGATAATGAAAGCTGTATGAAATGTTAAATTGACCACCTAAATTCTTGCTCCAGGACACAATCATCAGCCTAAGCTTGGTATCCATATCTCAGCACCCCTTCTCCCACAGGGCTTGTTACCAGTTAACAGAATCCTCTCTCCATCCCATATTACTAGCCCCACACCAGAACTCAGCAAGTTAATCCAATAAGAAAATCTATGGTAACAGAAAACGGGAAAAGAATAATTAAGCAACACATCAGGTGTGGTCATTTGGAGGCAAGATGCTATTGTCCTTGAAGACTCTCAAAGTGGGGTTGTCAAATAAGAATGGGGAGGGACAGTGTCCAGCAGCACATGCTTATTAAGATAGGTGATGCTCTGTCTCTCTTCCTTTATGCATAGCTATACACTTAAAGGAGGTCTTACCTTTCTGGAAAGGAAGTGGGAAGTCAGTCACCAGATTTCCCATAATACAGAGGACCAGCCAGTAAGAACTCATAGAAATAGCCATGAAAAAGATCAAATTGCATTAGTCTTCAGAAGACAGTGTCATAGACCTTTCCTATTTTATGAGCTTTCATCTACCTGGGAGATCACTGCTGCGTGTGTGCTTTCTATTAAGTTCTTCTATGAAATCATGTCATTTTCTATTTCCTCTATAAGGCCCATGACAAAAACAGCTTCCTGGATGAGCATCATATTAATATACTAAGGAGAAATGGTATTCAAAGGACTCTCTGAAATACCAGGGCCAAATTACATTGGCTTTTGTGAAGCAGGCATACCTCATCCATTTCATCTCTAGCTAGTTATTCCAGTAGCTGCCTCTTAAAAAATCATTTAAATCAAACCATACTTCCCCTTACAGACAGACGAAATCACTTGCAGCTAATCCATCTCCTACTTTATTGCCCATAGAAATGAAGAACAGGTTGCAAAAGCACACTGGCTGGGAGACAGCAGCCATCCGTTTTCTTATAGTATACAAGTTTGATCGTGTTTGCCTAATTATCCCATTAACCTGTACCTAAAGATCCAATTACTCCAGCTGTGGGTGATTGAATAAAGGGCAATTGCAACAGATACCAGGCAGGGGACATGTGCATTCCTCATCTGTAAGGTTTGTAACTGCTGGTTCAGTCTTTCACCAAGAAATTCCTATGGCGCAAAGATAACTGAAGTGTTTGCAGAGTGCAGTTTCTAAACTGGTAAACATTCATTTAAATTCTAAATGTTTTATGATGAATCAAGGTACTCCTTCTTCTTCTAAGTTCACATTTGTGCTATTCCAATCACTTTCCTCAAAGGATTTTTAAAAATCAAGCCTAGTGAACCGTATTCTTCCCAAACACTGTTTCTCCAATTCAGTTATTTACCATCAGATAAAGAAAGGTCTCTAATTCAAGATAAGGATGTATGAACCAAGGATCTAGGCTTTCTTTGGGTGTGATTAAGTGTAAATTATTCACTTAAGCATAATTTTCCTATAAAAATAATTCTGTATTACATATCTAGCATAAATATCTGGTTATGGTTCCAGATATCAAATGGACCCTCAATGCTGGTCACAAATCCTTACATTTTTTCCAGTTAGAGCCGCACAGAAACTCACAAGCTTTTTGTCCCTTCACCTTAATTCTCAAACCCCACCATCTCTACTGGCAGTCTGAACAAGGGGCTCATCCAACCTCATAGTGAAGTAGACATCATCATCAAAAGGCCATCGAGTGTCTGCTACACCACTTCAGCCACACCTGGTGTCTCCTCCTTGTACTTTCATCGAAGACTCATTCATTACCTAAATCTTAGTCTCTCTTATCTCCCCAGACACCTCTTTACTCCATTGATTATCTCCTCATTCCTACATCTTCTGCTACTACCTCTCCCTCTCTATCAGCTTCTTTTCATTAACATTTATATAACCTCAAGACATTGCTGTCATTAAAGTTGTTTTTTTATGTCTTCATTTTATTTTGAGAGACAGAGACAGAGGGCGAGCGGGGGAGGGGCAGAGGGGCAGATGAATGGCTAAACAAAATATGGTGTATACATACAATGAGATATTATTCATTCTTAAAAGTAAGGAAATTTTGACATATGCTACAACATGGATAAATCTTGAGAATATTATGCTAAAATAAGTCAGTTACAAAGATAAATACTGTATGATTCCACTTTTGTCAGATAGCTAGAGTCATCAAATTTACAGAGATAGAAACGAGAATGGTGATTAACAGGGGTGGGGGGGAAAGAGGAATGGGGTGTTGCTACTTAATAGATAGAGCTTCCATTTTTCAAGATGAGAGGAGTTCTGGAGATTGGTTGCACAACCGTGTGAATGTACTTAATACTATTAAACTAAATACTTAAAAATGGTCAAGATGGGAGCGTCTGGGTGGCTCAGTCAGTTAAGTGCCTGACTTCAGCTCTGGTCATGATCTCACCGTTTGTGAGTTCAAGCCCTGTGTTGGGCTGTGTGCTGACAGCTCAGAGATTAGAGCCTGCTTTGGATTCTGTGTCTCCCTCTCTTTCTGCTCCTCTCTGCTCATGCTTCCTCAAAAATAAACAGTAAAAAAAAATTGTTTTAATAGTCAAGATGTAAGTATTGTTATGTATATTTTACAATTAGTAAAAGTTTAAAAACTATATATTTCCTTTTCCTCTTCTATTTTTCTCCATAGCATTTACTACCAACTATTATGTATTTTACTTATGTGTTTTGTTTATTATCTGTCTCTCCCCACTAGAATGTAAAGCACATGAGGGCAGGGATTTTCCTCTGTTTGGTATACTGGTGTATCTCCAGTGTTTCAAACAGTGTCTTGTGTGTATTGGTTAGTAACCAGAAGTCTTTGAATTTTGAGTGCTTTAATACATTTTCTGTACTTTTTCTGGTGCTTTCCCTAAATGTCAATTCAGTTCTGTCATTTGTCCTCTTAACATCTCAATCTGTATGATCTCTGTGGGAGCTCTCATTCATTTTAATTACTAACAAGTTCATACCTCTAAAAAAAATGTACCTACAGTTTATATTTCTCTTCTGGGATTTAGACCCTTATGTCTACTAAATATCTGCATTTGGCTCATGTCCCATTCACCTCAAAGTCAACAGCTTTAAAACAGAGCTCATCTTCTCCCTCAGATCAGCTCTCCTTTCTGTGTTCTTTTGCAACAAATTTCCCTCAGTTTCCAAGATGGCAACCTGACAAACATCATGGACTCCTCATTCTTTTCTATTTTCTACATAAAATCCCAAGAAGGCCTGTAATGTATACCCTCTAGATATTTATTGAATCTGTTCATTTTAGATCTTTTTTCAAGTTTTGAGCTAGTACTGACAAGGCTGCTATGAAATTCTTCTCCATTTCTTTTTGATGAATAAATAAATGAACTTTTAAGGATATGTAAATAAGAATAGAATTCCTTGGTCATTAGATAGCTGTATGTTTGGCTTTAGTGGATACTAATGAATTCCTAACATGTACCAAAGTATACTCCCTCCAGAACTATATGAGAGCTCCAATTGGTCTATATCATTTCAATTTGGTATCATCAGTCTTTTTAATTTTTACCATTCTAGTAGGTATATAACAGTATCACTTTGTGGCTTTATTTGTATGTCTCCCAATGACTAATAATATCAAGCAAATTTTGATATATTTGGGGACCATTTGTATATCTTCTCTTGTAAAGTGCTTGTTCAAATTTTGCCCATTTTTTACATAGCATGATCTGTGTTTTCCTTAATTTACAGAAGTTTCTATACATTATAGATGCAAATTCTTTCCATCTATAGTGCTCATATGAAATACATGGGCACTAATATAATCTCCCATTCTATTATTGCTTTTTCACTCTTAATGATGGATTTAATGAAAAGGGGTTCTTAATTCTAGTGTAATTCATTTATCAATTTTTCTTTTATTGTCAGATTTTTCATGTACTGTTGAATACAATTTTGATTATTCAAAATCTTAAAGATATTCTCTTATTTTATCATCTAGAACCTTTATGTCTTCCTTTCCCATATACTTACAATCTACCTAGAATTGATTATTTTATATGATGTGAGGAAGAAGTAACGATTATTCTTTCCATATAAATATCCAATTGTCCCCTATCTTTTCTAGGATTCATCCTCGGACTTATTGACTTCTTACTTTTTTTCTATCTTTACACAAATATCAAACTGCCATACTACCAGCTTTATAATATATTTGACAAGTAGCAGTATAGTTCTTTCAAATATGTTGCTTTTATTTAAAATTATTTTGGTTACTTTGGGTTCTTTCAAATTCTGAATAGACTTTAGAATCATCTTATAAATTTCTATAAGAGCTGCTTCTATTTTTCTTGTTGCTGAATTAAGTCTATAGCTCAATGGTTGACATACTTCAATACTGAATCACCTAATCATGAGTATGGCATGTTCCCCAATTTATTTAGGTATTTAAATATATAGGTCAATAATATGTTATAGGTTTTTTTGTGTAGAATTTTGAATGTCTTTTAGTAGATTTGTTCTTTGGATTTGACACATCTTTGTTATTGTAAATGTGCCATTTACTTTTATGTTTTAATTTCTTTCAGAATATAAAAATACATTGGTTTTAACTTGCTAAATTTCCTTTTTCATTCCAGTAGGTTACTTGTAGATTTTTAAGGTGATTTTCTACATTTTAATTATATTTTCTATGAATAACATAGAAATAGGCCTTAAATTTTTTTCCTTATCTTATTGTACTGAGACTTACAGTAAAATGTTGAACAGAAGTTGTGGTACCAGCCATCCTTGTTTCTATTTCCAAAATAGTTTTCTTGAATGAAAAACTTGCACAGAAGATAAGATTTCATGCATCTTAAAGCATGCCCCTTCTCTCTAGGATTTTGAAGCCTCAAATCCTGGATATCTTGATAATTCTCTAGTGCCTTCATACAGAGTTTTTCTTTTTTCTTTAATTTTATTTGAGAGAGCACACACATGTGCGAGCAGGGGAGAAGAGCATAGGGAGAGAAAGAAAGGGAGAGAGGGAGAGAGAGAGAAAAAAAAAATCCCAAGCAGGCTCCATGCTCAGCACAGAGCTCAACACAGGGCTTGATCCCACAACCCTGGGATTATGGCCTGAGCAGAAATCAAGAGTCAGCTGCTCAACTGATTGAGTGACTCAGGCGTTCCCATACAGATCATTTTTCTATTTAACCAGCTTACTTAGCTGTTCTTACAAGAAATGTGGCCAAATATAAGCTATCCCACCATTACTGGAAACAAGAATGTTAATAAGTTCTTTTGACCCTACATTACTCCTAAAGAAATCATGCTTCATTTTCCCATCCTGGGCATTTTAAACACAAGCTGAAGATAACTTTTAATTGAAAATATGTGGAACACACCAATATTGAAGCCTCAGGAAGAGAAATCAAGGAATCAATCCTATTTCTAATTATACTAAAAGCCATAGAAATAAACCTAACTAAGAGGCAAAAAATATGTACTCTGAAAAGTATGGAACATTTATAAAAGGAATTGGAGAAGACACAAAGAAATGGAAAAGCATTCCATGCTCATGGATTGGAAGAACAAATATTGTTAAAAGGTCTATACTACCCAAAGCAATCTACACACTTAGTGCAATCCCTATAAAAATAACACCAGCATTCTTCATAGAGCTAGAACAAACAATCCTATAATTTGTGTGGAACCACAAAAGCAGTCTTGAAAAAGCAAAGCAAAGCTGGAGGCATCACAATTTTGGACCTCAAGCTATATTACAAAGCTGTAGTCATCAAGACAGTATGGTAATGGAACAAAAACATACACATAGATCAGTGTAACAGAATAGAAAACCCAGAAATGGACCCACAACTATATTGTCAACTAATTTTTGACAAAGCAGGAAAGAAGACCCACTAGAGAAAAAACAGTCTCTTCAGCAAATGGTGTTGGGAAAACTGCACAGCAACATGCAGAAGAATGAAACTGGACCACACATAAAGATAAATTTTTACACCACACATAAAAATAAATTAAAAATGAAAGATTTCATGTGAGGCAGGAAATCATCAAAATCTTACAGAAGAAAATAGGCAGCAACCTCTTTGACCGCAGTTGTAGCAGCCTCTTACTTGACATGTCTTCAGAGGCAAGGGACACAAAAGCAAAAATGACCTATTAGGACTTCATCAGGGTAAAAAGCTTCTGCACAGTGAGGGGTGCCTGGGTGTCTCAGTTGGTTAAGCGTCCAACTTCAGCCCAAGTCATGATCTCACTGTTTGTGGGTTCAGCCCCCAAGTCGGGCTCTCTGCTGACACCTTAGAGCCTGGAGCCTGCTTCGGATTCTGTGTTTTTCTCTCTCTCTGCCCTTCTGCTGCTCCTGCTTTGTCTGATTCTCAAAAATAAACAAACACTAATTAAAAAAAAATTTTTTTAAGGTTTCTGCACAGTGAAGGAAACAATCAACAAAACTACAAGGCAGCCTACAGAATGGGAGAAAATATCTGCAAATGACATAGATGATAAAGGGTTACTATCCAAAATCTGTAAAGAACTGATACAACTCAACACCCAAAAAAAACAGATAATCCAGTTAAGAAATGGGCAGAAGACATGAACAGACATTTTTCCAAAGAAGACATCTAGATAGCCAACAGACACATGAAAAGATGCTCAACATCACTAATAATCAGGGAAATACAAATCAAAACCATGATGAAATACCACCTCACACCTGTCAGAATGACTAAAATTAACAACGCAGTAAACAACAGATGTTGGCAAGAATGTAGGGAAAGGAGAACCCTTCTACCCTGTTGGTGGGAATGCAAACTGGTCCAGCAACTCTGGGAAAGAGTATGGATATTCCTCAAAAAAGTTAAAAATAGAACTAACCTATGACCCAGCAATTGTACTACTTAATATTTACCCAAAGGATAAAAAAAAAAATACAGATTTGAAGGGACACATGCATCCCCAGTGTTTACAGCAGAACTGTCAAAAATACCCAAATTAAATAGCCAAACAAGAGCCCAAATGTCTGTCAACTGATGGAGAAAGAAAATGTGGTATATATACACAATAGAATATTACTCAGCCATCAAAAAGAATGAACTCTTGCCATTTGCAGCGATTTGGATGGAACTACAGTGTATTATACTAAGAGAAATCACTCAAAGACAAATACCATATGTTATCATGCATATATGGACTTTAATAAACAAAACAGATGAACATAGGAGAAGAGGGAAAAAGACAGGGGAGCAACCATAAAAGGCTTTTAACTATAGAGGACAAATTGCTGGTTAATGGGGAGGAGGTGGGGGATGGACTCAACGAGTGATGGGTATTAAGGAGAGCATTTGTGTTGAGCACTGGGTGTTATATGTAAGTGATGAATCACTAAATCTTACTCCTGAAATCAAACCACAGTATATGTTAACTAACTAGAACTTAAATACAGTTTTGAAACAAAAAAGATGCTGAAAAAAATTTTTTGGTTATTTACCACCTCTTATCATCGTTAATATATATGTGACCAGTTGCATGTATATAATTTAATACAATCACATGAAAAACAAAAGAAGATATATGGGAATTGTTCCACACCATTTAATTTTTAATTTAGCTTATATCAATGAATAAGTTATGAATTTCTATGAAGAAATTTTGCTAATAATTGGCTCATAAAATATCTTGAAATCTTTTCTCATGTTCCATCCATGAATATAAAGCAGGTTTTAAAGACTGCTGTCCATTTTTTACTGAATCTGACAGCAAGGAAGTCCACATTCTATTTTTATCATCACTAGTATTATAAAATATTTACTGTCTTGGATAAGTGTCACTACACAAACTGAAAATAAAGCTAACCCATGGTGGTTTTAATTAAAAAAAAAAAAAGGAAAGAAAGAAAAGAAAATGCTCCTACATTAAGCCCAAATCCTTTGCTACAATCAAAACATCATCCTTTTGGCATTCATTGATCTCCCATCTCTTGACAGAGACAGAATACTATGAGAAGACTTTTAAAATTATTTTCTAGGAATTGTCTGACTCCAGTATGAAAGAAACAATAGGAAGTGGTGTGCTTAGCCCTAACATTATTAGATTTTGTTAATTTACTTCTCCAAACAGCCCTGGTATCCACATATACAATCTAAAAGTACATGAACCTTATCCAGATCAATAGTTCATTTACGCACAGAAGATGGAGAGAATAAAACACACTATCATATAGTTTAAGTTCAAAAGGAAGGTATATTCATATAGCACTTGAGTTTACAAAGCCACTCCACACGTCTTAATTGAATTGGTTTTGACAATTACCTATGAGATATATTTGACAATAATAATAACAACTAACATTCATTGAGGACAGTTGCCTTCTACTACAGCATGTGTCTTTATAATACCAGTTGCTCCTAGGTAATTTGCAAACACAAGTACAATAGCACTATAACATGAAAGTACTTGTGATCGTTCTAGTACCTAGGTCATAAGTAAGATCTGGTATAACAGGATTATAACTATAACCAGAAGGACTGCACAGAAATCAGAAAAGACCAAAAACAATGGCAAAAAAAGAAGAAAAAAGTCAAAAGTCTCACTTTATCACGTTTCAAAACTTACTATAAAAACCACAGTAGCCAAGATGCCATGGTACTGTTAAAAGCGAGGCAAACAGGTCAATGGAATGGAGTTCCATTGCATAGGGTTCAGAAATAAACAAACACAAATACAGTCAAGTGGTTTTGACAAAGAATCAAAGGAAATTCAGTGGAAATAGTGTAGTCTCTTCAAAAATAGTACTAGAACAATCTGATGTCCATAGACAACAACATTAGCCTCAACATATGCCTTATACAAAAAATTAACTCAATATAAATCATAGACTGAATATAAATCATGTAAAATATAAAATTATAAAAATTCTGAAGAAAAGTACAGGAGAGAGTCTGCATGACTAATGATCTGGAGAGGAGTTTTTAACAACCTCATAGACCCAAACCTTAAAACTTAAAAAAAAAGGATAGATTTTATTAATATTTAAAACTTCTACTCTTTAAGAGACCCTGTTCAGAGAATGGAAAGGCAAACCACAGAATGGAAGAAATATTTACCAATCACATACTTGGTAAATAACTTGTATCTAGAATATATAAATATTCTAAACCCAACAATAAAAAAACAAAAAGAATAAAAACAGGCAAAAGATTTAAACAGACACTTAACCAAAATTTGGCAATACATGTGCAGATGAGCATTTGAGAGATTCTCACCATCATTTGTCATTTGGAAATTGAAAGTTAAATTCACAGTGAGATACCAATCTATATTCATTAGAATAACTAAACTACCTTTTAAAAACCTAACAATATCAAACACTGGGGAGGATACAAAGCAACAAAGACTCTCATCACGGCTGGTGAGAAGGCAAAATAGTATAGTCATTTTGGAAGAGACTTTGGTGGGTTATTATCAAGTGAAACATAGATTTACCATTTGATCCAGTAATTGTGTACCTAGGTCTTTATTCAAGTGAAATAGAGGCTTGTATTCACAAGCTGTACACGATGTGCACGGCAGCTTTACTCACAATTACCCAGAACTGGAAGCAACCAAGATGTCCTTCAAATGATGAGTATGTAAACAAGCTGTTACATCAATACAACAGAAATTACATAATAATTAAAAGCTCAGAGCTTAAGGAAATAGGAAAGGATGGCTTAAAAGGGAGGCTGAGGGAAGTCTTTATGGTAATGGAAATGTTCTCTGTGGTTCTGGAGTAGTGGACAAAACCTGTGGAAACATATATGCAGAATGAGTGGACATTAATACACACATATGAAAAACACAATCAAACAGAATGTCAGGGGGAATCCCAGGATGGAATGCAGAGTGTGACAAATGGATCTGTACTACAAATGTGTAACTAACCTCAGTGGAGGGTCAGTGGGGAATGAAAGGGCTGAACTTGTGAAATAACTTTGAAAATAGTGTTTGACTAGAGACTGTGAGGTTAAGTCCAGACAGAAGGAACTTTACATGAAGACTGTACTCTAGTTGGTAATTTTTTTCTCATGACAGAATGAGTTAGCAATATGCCTTAAATGTGCAGTAGAGTCAAACAGATTAGTAAACGGATGGTGGGTGGTGACAGCCAGGTTTCTCACTGTCAAAGAGAGAAGTTACAGATAATCACGGGTAAGAGGGAACTAGAATGATCCATGTGGTAATAAATTAGAGTCAGAGATATAAATTCATGATTAGTTTATTATACGTACAGATGACAGATGCAGAGATAATTAGGGATATAATACACAGATTAATATATACCCATATATTTCATAATTCCACCTAAAAGGCCTAGAAGGAGTAACAGCGTAGTAGCAGTGAGCACACTCAGTACCCAAATCTTGGTTTCTATGTACTATTCTCCAATGACAGGAACCAGAGCTTCTTAGATGAATAGTTTATTCTAGGACTGTAACAGGAATATTATAAATTGAGCCCAGAGAACTTTTAGGGCCAGAAAGTAAGGAGATGGTCAAAAAAGAACATCAAAGGACACAAAAGCCAATCTGAAAGTGCTCCCAGTCGCCAAAGCTGAAAGAACTTGAGCAAAAAAAATAATAATAATAAATAAATAAATAAATAAATAAATAAATAAATAAATAAAGCATGCTGTATGGTATTATACCTCAAAAGATAAAATAAATACTGGATTCATCAGGTGAATCCATACTGATGTAAATAAATAATTACAAAAATAATTAATGGGGGTAAAGAGCCAAATTTTCCTTATAAAAGGACTCCAAATAATATATGAAATAGAACTTAATTTCCCCCCTCCTCCTGACTGTGGGCTGGGATTAGTGTTTTGCTTCCAGAGGAGAGAGCCTGTAAAGTTACAGTGGAGAAACTGACAAACACATGGGTTTGTCACATGGGTAATTTGTGTCCCTGACATATGATGAGAAGGGCATCTTGCCCTGTGGTATTCTTCTCCCAAACCTATAACTGCTGTCCAATCATGACAAAAACAGCAGGCAAACTCAACTGAGGGCATTCTACAAAATACCTGACCAATTCCTCTTAAAAACTCCAAGGTGGTGAAAAATAGAAAGACTACGACACTGTCACAGACCACAAGAGGCTAAAGACACATGAAGAAGGCAACATGGTTGGGAGCCTGGAACAGAAAAGGACAGGGGCTGAAAAATTGTTGAAATCTGTATAAATTATGAAATTCAGTTTATTAAAATATACCAGTGTTTTCTTGATTATGATAAGCATATCATAGTAATGTAAAATATTAACGCAAGGAGAAACTGAGTGAGGAGTTTGGGAATTCTGATTATCTTTGCAACTTTACTGTAAATCTAAAATTATTACAAGATAAAAAGATCATTTTAAAATATCTTAGATATAGTTAAAAATAGGAAACTAAAAAATTCAACTCTACAAAATTATTTTTAACCTTCTGATGTTAATTGAGTATAATTTGTGATTTGCCTTGTATAAATTTTTTAATTTAAAAATATGAGAAGATAATAATTTTAATTTTATATTTACTCTGAATTTTATATTTGACAAAAATACAAATTTGGGGAACTTAAAATACATTCAGCTTATTACTGGATAGAAGATATTATGTGAAATTCTTGATTACAAAGGCAAAAAAACATTTTGGTAGGGGGGAAGGGAACTGGTCAATACAAGGGCTGACAACTTCCTGCTTCTCTGCCTGAGATCTTTCTCTAGTGCCATGGGATCTTGCTCAAACAGTGCACAGAACAGCCCAAAGCATGGAGAATGTAATACTCTCAGAGACAATCATCAACTAAAGAGGGTCAGCATCAGTGAATAAATCCCCTCAGCTTTCCTGTCTCACTGTGCACAATTCTTACATGTGGACTGCACTAATGAGGGGCACTAATGAAAATGCATTCAGGTTAATCAGCTATTATTAGAAAGGAGAAATAATTTCAGAAATGCTTCAGAGGAAAATAAACTAATCAACCTCCAAACGTGCCTTTGGCATAGAAAATTAATTTCCTGTAATAGAACTACATATTAAAGAGAAATAACTTTATCATGAACACGTACAAAGGCAAAAGTGGGTTTAGCTTTTTGGATTTTGTTTTCTTTGTTTTGTTTTGTTTTGTTTTTAAATTAGAGATATTTGTCCAAGGGAGACAGAGTCCCAGTTGTCCATATTGGTGAGCTCTTCTCAATCATCTACTTTTTGGCTTTTTCCCCCCATTCCTGTCTCAATTCCTTGCTCTCTTGTGCTTCCAGGGATAATATCCTAAACAAGTTACTGATACCAACGTCCTTTCCTCAAGGCCTGCTTTGGTGGGGAAACATCACTGTACAAGCAAGAGAACACTCAGATATGGGCAAAAATGAAATTCATCCAGCTCTGCTCTGTTGCGAATTTTTAATCATACTACGGCCCATCGATACTTTTATTTGTAATTTAGCAAACTTGTTAGCTAGATATATAACTTTAAAACTATGTAGACATACAATGGGTGGGTTGTCTACTCCGAGCTGCAAAATGTGTGAGACAGAACTGTCATCAGGGAGCACTAAGTCATGTCTAGGCTTCTGACTAGCAGGGAGCCTCTTTATCCATCCACCAGTGAGGAAGCATCCATGGGCCCTTTCCAAATTTCAGATTAGAGTTTTATAAAACATATTTAGTAGTAGCTCCTCATTGGAAGAATAAAATTAGGAGTCTTTTTCTGGTCATCAAAAGAGGGGAGTATTTCACTATGCCATTCTCCTAGGAACCAATGGCAGCTGGGTCAGCACTGTGTGTCTCATAGCAAAGAAACTTCTGGAAAACCCCATGTCTCTCTCTAGTGCAAGTGCCCTATATCTATCAGGAAAAATGTGCTGGGTATCTCTTTTGAGGAGGTAATAAAGTTCTGGCTTACTGACTAGAGTTTTACTGATAACACACCCCCTTCAAGCCACGTCTCTAAAAGAAAAAATGGCAGTGTAAGAGCTTTCTATTGACAACCATTTCATTCATTCATTCATTCATTCATTCATTCAGTATAGACTCATACATTCTTATATTATTTCTATTTTATTCAATGGATTACAATCCATAACATTACTGGTTTTGTGCTCAAACTGTGCAAGGTTAGTGGAGCTCCCTCAAGCCAGCCCCAGTGTCATTTTGACACATCCTCATCTTTCTCAAGAAACTCCATGCTTTCTTGTTCCACAAGACAGTCCAAACTTCTCTTGCAGTTTCCCATCCCCAGCCCTGGAGTCAGCCACTCTTCAAGAATCCAGGCTCTTCATACTAGAAACTAGTGTTCAGAGCTAATTAATAAAGATGGAATTATGGAATTAGAAAATCATGATTTGGCAACCACTGTGGTAACAAATGCTTGAGACAAGAATCATCAGTGGATGCTAAAATGACTATGTGAAAGTCTGGTGAGGGACAGAACAATTACATATGTCCCCACGAAATACTTATTAATGACAGAGAAAAAATAGTAACCTTAAAGTGACACCAATAGCAATAGGAGAAATATGTTAGACATCATCTTAATGAAGCGATAAAAACTACCATCATCCAGTCATGTTCATAATGACCTCATGGGCCTCCTAATATACTTTGCTGAGAACACAGTTTCACTTTTATGACAATCTTGCAAAAACACATAATCTAAATCAAATAATGAGGAAACACTAGACAAATACAAATTGAAGGATATTCTACAAAATTGCTGGTCTGTGCTCTGAAAATATATCAAGGTTACGAAAAGCAAAGAAAAATCAAGGAATTGCTCCAGAGTAGAGAAAACAAGACAGACTATATAATGCAACTTATGATTGAATCCTGGTGACAATTTTTCCCCATAAAAGGCATAAATGAGATAATGGCTGAAATTTGAATAAATTCTATAAGTTAGTTATTCGTATATTATCAGTATTAATATTAGATTAATGTAATCATTTTCACCCTTGTACTATGGTTTTGTAAGAAAACATGATTCTTAGCTAATATATGCTAAGATGTTTGGTGGTAAAGGGCATCATGTGTGCAACTTACTCTCAAATGGTTCAAAAATACTGCATATGTTTGTTTTTATGTCGCCACACACATACATAAGAATTGGAGGAACAAGAGAAAAAGAGAGAAGACAACAAAGGAGATGTGATACAATGTCAACGATTGCGGTATCTTAGTGAGGGATATATGGGAGTGCTTTGTTCTGTGTTTGCAACTGGCCTATAACTGTGAAATTATTTCAAAATGAAAACTTATAAAGATAACACCAAAAAAACCCTCAAAATGGATTAGAGACATGAATGTGAGACTTGAAACCATAAAAATCCTAGAAGAGAGCCCAGGCAGTAACATCTCTGACATGGGCTGTAGCAAGCAGTGCTTTTCTAGATGAATCCCTGAGGCAAAGGAAATAAAAGCAAAAATAAACTATTGGGACTTGATCAAAATAAAAAGCTTCTGCACAGTAAAAGAAACCATCAGCAAAACTGAAGAGTGGCCTGCAGAATGGGAGAAGACATTTGCAAATCGACACATCTGATAAAGGGTTAGTATCCAAAATATATAATGAACTTAGCAAACTCATACTCAAAAAATAATCTAATTTAATAATGAATAGAAGACATGAACAGACATTTCTCCAAAGAAGACATACAGATGGCCAACGGATACATGAAAAAATGCTCAACATCAATCATCATCACAGGAATGCAAATTAAAACTATAATGAGATATCAACTCATAACTGTCACAATGGCTAAAATCAACAACACAAGAAACAACAGGTATCGGCAAAGATGTGAAGAAAAGGGAACCCTCATGTGCTGTTGATGGGAATGCAAATTGGTAGAACCACTGTGTATGTGGAGAACAGTATGGAGTTTCCTTAAAAAGTTAAAAATAAAACCACCCTATCATCCAGTAATTGTACTACTCGGTATTTACTCAAAAAAAAAAAAAAAAAAACACAAAAACACTAATTCAGAGGGATACATGCATCCCTAAGTTTCTAGCAACATTATTTACAATAGCGAAATTATGGAAGCAGGCCAAGTGTCCACCAATGGATAAATAGATAAAAAAGAGCTGAGGGGCGTCCGGGTGGCTTAGTCGGTTGAGAGTCCGACCTCACGGTTCATGGGTTCGAGCCCCACATCGGGCTCTGTGCTGACTGCCAGCTCAGAGCCTGGAGCCTGTTTCGGAGTCTGTGACTCCCTCTCTCTCTGACCCTCTCCTGCTCATGCTGTCTCTCTCTCTCCTAGAAATAAATAAAATATTTTTTAAAAAAATTAAAAAAAAAAAGAGTTGAGAAGAGGGGACTATTACTCAGCCATAAAAAGAAATGAAATCTTGCCATTCATAATGACACGGATGGAGCTTAGTATTATGCCAAGTGAAGTCAGTCAGAGAAAGACAAACACCATGTGATTTCATTCATGTGTGGAATTTAAGAAACAAAACAAATGACTAAAGAGGAAAAAAAAGAAAGAGTGAGAAAGAGAGGCTGAGAAAGAGAAACCAAGAAACAGACTCTGAACTCTAGAGAGTTACCAGATGGGAGGGGGGTTGGGGGGATGGGTGAAATAGGTGAAGGGATTAAGAGTACACTTATCTTGATGAGCACCTGGTGAGGTATGGAGGTGTTGAATCACTATATTGTACACCTGAAACTAATATGACACTGTATGCTAACTATACCAGAATTAAAATAAAATAAAGTTGTTTTTTTTTAAAAAAGCTACAAAGATAAAATAATATAGGTTGTGCCAAGACTATATTCTGTACTAAGAATCCCTAGGGAGGCTTGGAAGAACTAGCCTAATACAAAGTCTCAGAGAATGAGCACTTTTGACTCAAATATCTCACTGGGCAGTTCTTTCATAAAGATCACAATGAGGAAACTAAGCCTACAGTTGTGCAACATGGCAGTACCTTTTCTACCACACTCAAAAAAGTGGAAGAAATGGCACTTATATTCATGTTTCTTGACCCATGATAAATTTAATGCCTTTTCCCATTAAACCATACCCCTTGCTTGAAATTGAGTTTCAAGATTTTCAGGTTCCTAATCCTATAGCATTTGAATGTATCTGAATGAAATTTTCACGTGAAAATAAAATACCAACTTCTTGAATCATTTTTAAAGGGCGAATTAGGGAACAATGATTTATAAGCTCACCCCATAGTGTATCTGTATTCATGTTATATAAGAAATCTTCTCAGCCCTAATAACTCTGTGGGTATCTGACAAGTTCTGGGGATACATAACAGATAGCCCTCTAAGAATTTATGCAGGGACCAAGACAGAGCTCTGTGAGTATTCATTCAAGTTAACCAACTATTATTAGAAAGGAAAGGAATTTCAGATATGCTTCAGAAGAAAATAAATGAATAGCTTGTAAACATGATTTTGGCATAGAAGTTTAGTTTCCTATATCAAAGTGAAGCAACTTCTTTGGGCAAAGAAAGCAAAACTGAGTTTTTTTGAGTTAAACACGTTCCTTGTTTCTAAAAATATTGTGGTGTATCCTACAAACAATCATGATTAAAAACTTCCTAGTGGTTAGACAGTCACTCAAAGCCCAAGTAGATCGGCAGTGCCTTTACAGGTTGGTCAGGGAAGAATCAGAACACTTCCTATTTGTTGTATTTCCACTTTCATTCACTTTCATGTTAGACAGAAGATTTCTGGTCATAGGCGTGCCATTTTCTTTACTATTTCCTGAGAAAAGAAAGCTTCTCTGAATTTTCCAGGCTTGCAGGAAGCATTAATAAATCAGATGGCAATGGTAATGCATTTTAAATACTCATTAACCCTCCCTTTCTCCGCCATCGTGGCGTGTGTGGTTAACTGTTCCCCATCATGTCTTCTCACATGACTTTTAGGATCAAGCCATTCCTGGTCAAGAAACAAAAGCAGAATCATCCCGTTCCCCAGCGGATTTGGATAAAAACTTGTAATAAAATCAAGTACAGTTCCAAGAGGAGACTTTGGAGAACCAAGCGGAGTTTATAAGGGATCACACAAAAGATGGCGTATATACTTATGCTGCATGAAGGTCACATGCTCATTTCACTCTGTAAACATCACTCCTATCTGAACAATAGACATGTTTTATTGGGGAAATGATTTTTCTGTTACTCGGCTTCTGCACCAGTGGTTTGGGTTCAGTAATTCATACATGAGACTTTTTGTTTGAAAATAATAATAAAAAATAAAGTAAAATCACTCATTAAATGCTCTTTCTTCAAAGAGAGGAAGGTTTGAAACTATATTCTCCACTGTGAATTCCCTAAGACTAAACTGTGTGCAATGATTCTCACCGGAGGCTCCAAGAAAAAGGCCATTTTAGGCCATTTTCTCTTGAAACAATTTTAGAACACTATGTTCTTTCATTTTCTTTGCCTGCCTGTCATCTCATGCTAGTCCTGTAATGATTAAATTTTTCCTCTCTCTGCCTATATCACCTAGCTCTGTTCCTGTAACCATTACACTTGTTTTTCACCCTTGAACAAAATCCCAAGTAGTACCATTTTATCCTGTTTCCTTTGCACTTGTTATAAGGAAAAGAATGATTAACACTAATGCATCTAACTCGGGGATTTTGCTAATAGTGGTACCTGAAGCATTAAAATTTTAGTATTAATAGGATCAGCAGTTGTTATCGATGGAAAATGGGAGCATGTTATTAAAAAACAACTGCTCTTTAAAAACCAGCATTGCCTACTTAGAGGTTGAAACCATATTTCCCATCTCAACGAGTCTGTTCAAGCACACTCTTCCTGAAAATTGGCATCATTTACATTTCATAGTTTAAGATTTGACTCTTACGAGGGTACACCAGGGTATTTCCAGGTTTGCTACCATATGTGAGTCATTGGGCTCTATTAATGTTCTTTGCACGGGCCTTGAATGAGAGACAAGACTCGTTGTTTAAGGCAATGGTCGTAAGTTGGGAGGGGGGTAGAAATGATTTTGCCCCTCAGGGGACATTCGGTCATGTCTGTGAACATTTTTGCTCATCACAACTGGGGGAGGGTGCTACTGGCATCTAGTGGACAAAGGCCAGGGGTGCTGCAAAACATCCTCAATGCACAGAACAGCCCCCCACAGCAGGAATTATCCTGCCTTGGGGCGCCTTGTGGACTCAGTTGGTTAAGCGTCCAACTTCAGCTCAAGTCACAATCTCACAGTTTGTGAGTTTGAGCCCCACAATGGGCTCTGTGCTGACAGCATGGAGCCTGGAGCCTGTTTCAGATTCTGTGTCTCCCTCTCTCGCTACACCTCCCTCACTCACGATTTGTCTGTTTCTCTCAAAAATAAATAAACATTAAAAAATTAAAAAAAAAAAAGAATTATCCCCCCCACCAAATGTCAATAGTGTCGAGGTTGTTGATGCAAAATGAACAAACCCTTTAGAATTTCTAAAAGTGAAAAGGAAGTTTTTTTTGAGCCCAAGTTAGGACAGCTTCCCAGGGAAACATGCTCTTCACAGGGAAGAAAGTGCTCCAGGAAATGAACAGTTTTTATAACATTATGTACTCTTTACATCTTGTAAAGGCTTGAAAAATTATAGGCAGGAATCACAAATTTTCACACCAAGGAATGCAGAGTGTAGGAGCATTGATCTGTATCTTAGGGTCTAGATTGTTTTCCTTTAAGCCAGTCACTTACAAAACAGGTGCCCAGTGTATGCTCAGTGGGCCAGAAATCAGGCTTTTAGTTTAAATACAGTTTTTGTACAGTCATGGTGACTTAGAAAGAAATCTAAAATGACTTCCCTTATATCTCGGGCCTTTAGAGAGTTTTACTCTCATTAAAGTTGAGGAACTCTAAGGAAAACTCTAAGGAAACTTAGGTTGGAGGGATCCATAAAACTCTCCAGCAATGCAGAGTACAAATGCTGTGGGTTGAGAGAATATATACTGAAAAGGAACAAAGTATATTTAGCTGCTATAATTCTACCTATTGAGTCCCACCCAATTGTTGAAAGAAAAACTTGCAAAAGTCGGGACATATAACATGACAACCACAGGCAATTTGCATGTGATGATATACTAGCACACCGTGTGTTATCAAACCCCAGGTATCCACAGAAAATTACACAAATCATATCCGCAGAGTTTTACAAGAGTTGTCTATTTGGATACCTACCCTGCTCTCTGAGATTAGTCTGGAAGAAACTCACTGGCCTCCTGAGAAAAATTTCAGGATACCACCACTAGTCAAACAGTGTTGGAAAAAACATCCAATAGTGGAGCTTCATATAGTTACACGGAAAATATAGAGAAAGCTTTTCTTTCACAAATACAGACATCTAGCCTGTACTTCATTTCTTGTACCTAAAGCCATAAAAGAGTCATTCACACTTATTCAGAAACTGACTGAACTATTGGGTATTATCCCATGAAGCACTCCAGGTATTTTCTTGGCCAATGTCCAGCTATTTAACAGACTATAGCATTCAGTGCAAAGTGTGACAAGCAAGCCCGGGCATGTTTTTATTTGTATTCATGTTATTTGAATAAGATTCAACTACTGTCACTTTCATTAATTAATGTGAAACTCATTAGTCCTGGCGCTATTATTAGAAATGTTCCCCTTCCAAGGCATTCAAACAATGTGTTGTCTCACTGCTGCTACTCACTTCCAAGTCATCACAGCAGATGACAAGGGATGAAGCAGCTGAGTACCAGGCCCCCAAAGGGTCTGTTCTCTTTTCAAAAGACTTTCCACAATTCCTATCTCCTGGAATTTCTTATGTCCTTCCTGGGTGACCACTGGGTGTGCAGAAAAGTGGTCTTTGTCCAGTGGAAAGCACAGAAGATCCTTACTGTACAGAAATAGTGAAAACATCATCAACAGTGATGCCTAATTAAGGATAGGAAAAAAAAGGTATTCAAACTTTAAGATGTATTTTAAGAACCTTAACCTCAACTATGTAGTCGAGTGATTCTTACAGTTAAAATAGAACCGAAAACGCAACACCTCTTTTTGACACAAGGCAAATGCGAAATAGGACACGTTATTTATCAAGTACTTCTTGATAATAAACAACTTGTTTCTTAGTTCGGGCATTAAAAAAAACTGTCCAGTCTAAGTATCTCTGCCTCATAAAGGGAAATAATCAGAACTTTAAATTCCTATCCACTATAGAAGTTTCAGGTATAGAAGATACATAAATTCTAGAGATCTGCTTGTACATCATGCTTGTGGTTAACCGTACTGAATTGTGCACTTAAAATTTTGTTAGGAGGGTCAATTTCATGCTAAATGTTCTTACTGTCATTAAATATATATATATACATATTCATTCTCCCTCCTTTAGCTGAGGCCTCCTTCAGGCTGAGAAACGTAATGTCAGGGGCATGCATAGCTTCTTTCCTCCCTAACCCTAACCCTACTTCTAGTCCTACGTCCTTCAGTCACTAAGTCTTGTCCCTATCCTTCCAGGGGACAGACTGCAATCCAGCAGCTGGGATGAAAAAAGCATAGGCACTAAGGGGCAGTTGTGCCCCCGCAAAAGAGAGGCAGCGGGTCCTCCAGAAATGAAACCTGGCCATGTGTAGCAACGTGGATGGGACTGGAGAGTGTTATGCCGAGCGAAGTAAGTAAGGCAGAGAAGGACAGATACCATATGTTTGCACGTATAGGAGGATTAGGAGGAACTTAACGGAGGACCGTGGGGGAGAAGAAGGGGAAAAATAGTTGGGGAGAGGGAGGGAGGCAAACCATGAGATTCCTGAATCCTGAGAACAAACCAAGGGCTAATGGGGGTGGGGGGGGAGTTGAAGGGAGGTGATGGGCATGGAGGAGAACACTTGTGGGGATGAGCACTGGGTGTTATATGGAAACCAATATGACAGTAAGCCATTAAAAAAAAAAAATCAAACTGCCCAAAGGATGGACTCTCTTATGGACATCTGCCATGGCACAGTGGCACCAAAGGGCAGATCACAGGGGCACCAGGCAGATAAAGACTCTTCTGCCTAATACCTTCATTATCTCCTTCAAAGCCAGAGGCATCCAAAACCACAGCTATGAAGGAGGAAGAGATGCCACCACTCCTTTTTCTGGACTCTAGAATGGCGGTCTGGGTCAGGCCCAAGTTGGGGAGGGTTTACCTGGATACACATTTGAAGTGTTGACTAAGATTCTGGACAGGACTGGAGTTGTGGGATTATTAGATCAGACTGAAGTTCTAATCCCCAAACAAGGGACGGTCTGTTTATCCCCTGAGAGGCAAGACCTGCCCAAGAGTTCATCCAGGGTCAGGAGCAGAACTAATCCACAGAAAGGGCCTGTAGGAACTAAACATGTGATCTGAAGGGAAAACTAAGCTGTTCTCTGCCTGTACTCTAGAGAGCCCCGATTATTCACTGACCTAGCTACACTTTTATTTCATTTTTGGATGGAGTGCCTGCCAACCCAAAATGAAAGCGTATCCCCTCTTCTTTGTACTCAGCCATCAATATCTCCCCCAAACTCCTTTGCACAGAACAACTCCTTTAGGAACCCACAACGATCTGC
Source organism: Hyaena hyaena (assembly GCF_003009895.1). NCBI lineage: Eukaryota > Metazoa > Chordata > Mammalia > Carnivora > Hyaenidae > Hyaena > Hyaena hyaena. The sequence goes on from NW_024080945.1 coordinate 98,507, forward strand.
CTTTATAATAATAAGGGACCATTTGAGGCTAAGAACTCCAATGGACTGAGTGCATGAACACTATGTAAATGCACAGTTGTGAAGTTTAAGGCTGTCTATACGTTTGTTGTAGAGTTACCATATTTACTACAGACATTAGGCTAAACAAACACTAAGAAATCACCTACTCAACTGGACCACATTGCAGTGAGGAAACCGAAGCTGAGCTAAAGAAAGATGCTTGACAAAGCATGTACAGTGAGGGCTTTTCACTAGGACCCGGCCCTCCGGTTTCCTAACCTAATAACCTTGCTTCTACTCCCTCTAGTTCTTCAGATGCAGCATTTAATTTTTCTCTTCTCTTTGCTTTTTGCTAGGAGCTTTCGGCTAGACCACGCTAGAAGAAAACTCCAGACGACAGAACGAGCGAGTGCACCGATGCAGAAGCAGAGACGTACTGATATGCTCATACGTGCGCACGCGCATTGCACACACTCGTGTGCTTCCTTTCCCTTGATTTTGACAACTAACATTTTCAATGCATCATAATGGAGATGTGTTTGCCAAGGGAGAACTCACTATGCAAAACCCACTGAGCCCTTGTGCTCAATATACCGTCACTACGGTAGCAGAGTGTGCATGAGGCTGCCATTTAAAACACAATACATGATGTGCACATATGATCGTTTCTGCACTGGGTACACTATAAATCCTGCCAAATTAGCCTTACTTAGTGCCAAGTTGATAGGTATTGCCAATTTCTCTCTCACCCTGGAAAATTATAAGATTTTTTTCCCCGATGAAAGAAAGCACTCTGGTAAGCAGAATCATAAGCACCTGCATCCAGCTCCTGGCCTGCCTCTTGTGCTGAGAACTGCTCTGGCTGGCCTGCAATACCTCTGGGTGCTTCAAGGACCAGGGGCTCTATGGACATGATAATATCTATCCTACCTGCTGTTTTTGGAAAAATTAAAAATACAACCTGCTTAGAGGAGAAATTATTTCGTTCAAATAATTGAACATCTGGGGATTTTAGTGGGGCATTTGGTACCTTTAACATCTTCAAATGGAATGCCTTCTCCCAGTTCATTACTGAAATAATATGCACAGCAATTTATAAAGTGATAACAGAGCAGCTATTATGCTGGGAGACAGAATCCTTGATTGGATAAATAAGTAGACCTGAGTTTAGTGCAATGTCAGTCTTCCTACTCTTTAATACTGTAAGCCACTGATCTCTTGGACATCTTTAAATTTTCATGTATTTGGACTGGGGCCATTTGGTTCAGGTAGCCTTGTTAAAAAGGGATTTTCAGGTCTTTGCAGTGTTACAGCCCTGCCAAGTTAGAATAACTCAAGACAAGGTCAATGTCTAGGACTCTCTTGTATTAAATCAGCAAGTAAGCTTATATGCATTGCAGATTCCTTGCCCATGAGATCTCTTGTCTAAAGCAATCTGCTGAAAGGTGATAGGGTTGAAGCATGGGCTAGACAACATGCATATGGCAGAGTTTGTAATTTTCTAAGTGGCATCAACAGAGACCCCTGGGTCGAGATAGAAACAGTATTGGTAAATCAATAGTTTAATCCACCTGAGACAAGACTATTTATCAAAACTCCTTCTTTTTAAACAGAATTCAGCTAAACAAAGTCCTTTGCTGACTTAGCTGGCAGAAGCCATCTTGCATCATAGGGCAGATCCTATCCACACTAAAACAGTAATCAACAGCTATAATGTACTGTATTTCTGCTCCGACAGAAGGTTTGCTAAACAGACCAAGTGGTTCCCCTTATGCTTAGGCACATGGCTATTAAGTAAATTTTGACAAATTGAATTGTAATTATGGAAGATTTGGAGAGCAATGACATTGTTCAAATATTAAGTCATACCTAAAATCATTAAATCACAGGCACATTCAAAAAAATTTTGCTGAAATCTATAACTCACCTGTAACTTTAAAAGAAAGTATACAGGGAGAGAATTTTAAAAATAGTCTTTATATTGAAACCTACCTGGTTTTATTAGCAAATGAAAAAACAAGGAAATTAAATAATCTATAGGTTCTCTTTGAGTTCTAAAATATTCTATGAGTCTCCTGTAAAATGAATGAAAAATACAAACATTAGTTTTAATATATTAGAAACCTTTCCTGAACTTCCACCTTTTGTAGAAAATGAAGGGGAGCTTTAGTGAGATAACAAAGAGAATCCTCCCTGGTGACCTTCTACACCATGGAGTCTATCCACATGGTGGCTCAAAGTAGACTCATCTCCTCACATGCCACAGCATCTTCCACTCTCCACGCCTAGTGCTGGGACCTATAATCCTGGTTGAGGGAGGGACTGTGGTACCTTCTCCAAGGTGTCACTCTACAACCAGCAAAACAACCACAGTAACCCCTATAACCCTAATGTGGGACAGCTATACACTGAGCTTCATACATCATCTTTAGAGCTTCAACCCAATAAATATGTCTCAACAGGTGCCAAGGACACAAGATTTCTAGGACACTGGGAAGCTGAAGGTGGGCATGTTTGCTCAGGGGTATTTTAACACTAACTCTGCACTTGCTACCTACAGAAGACCATGCGTGCCCTGGTAACACAGCTGGTTCAAGGACCAGAAGAATGTGCTGTTTTAAAATACTCTTTTCAATAGAAGTCAAAGGATTAACATTGAGTTCATCAACAATGGAGATACTGAAGATATAAGCCTGAATATAAAAGGGCAAGAGCTAGTGAGTATTCATCTACTTTCTCAGTCCTGAAGGATTTTTTTTTACCTCCTTGGGATGTGTCAGCAACCAAGGAACATGGAGAAAGAGAAAAAGCCTTTGTCACAGAATAAGCTGCGGCTCACTGTAGCAGTAGTGCAGTTAAGAGGGAAATACCTTGGCCACAGACTATTACCCACTGTATCCTACGTGATATTGTCTCCTTGCTCATGGGAAGCCCTGTATCTTTGGCAAAACAAGCCAAGGATCCTTAGCCTTTTAGGCTAAACGTATACGTTTGTCATGATGGCTCTCTCTTCAATCCATAAACCACATACCTTGCAGCAGTGGGTTAATATTAAGAACACTAGAAGGAAAAACTGGTCCAGAGTCCTGATGCATCCTTGAAAAGAGGGGTGTGAAAGAGGAGGATTCTGTCATTGTGTGAGACTGAAGTTGACTGAATGAGATCATTCTCGGGGTATGTTCTATCTGTGCTCAAAAAAATATCTGCTGCCTCTGGAAAGTACAGGGGCCGTGGCTCAATTCCTGGCGCCCTGCTGAGATCTCTGTTCACAACACTAGAGTCAAATTGAATTTCTCGGTCAAGTGTGATTGGTGTTATCACCCTCGACTGTATGTGCCCTCGGATGAACATAGACTCCCAGTTCAGGAACAATCCAGACGGGAAATCAGATTACAAGGAATAATTTGGGAATTTCAGACTTGTATCCTCTGAGAAGCCTGTTAGAACAGAGTTCTAGGATTCGAGGGAGGACCCTCTTATCTCTTCATATCTCTACCATTAGCAAGAGAGGTTCTAGCCACTAATGCTTATCCATGCCCTGGTCTCCCTGGCCTCTTAGACCCTTCCGCATCCTGAGCTCAAACTGGAGCATTCCAGCACCAATGGCTGGAATGGCTGGGCAAACCCTTGCACACTGTCAACAGGTTCCCATGTCTTGATATGATAAATGACCCGTTTCCTCCATTTTTTGGTTCTAGATCCTCAAAGAAGCAGAGGAATCAGCAGTCATTACCAGTTTAGCAATCAACATCATAATTATACTCCCCTGCATTCATGCAATACATCACCATCTACCAAGTGTATTCATGAACATTTTCTTGCTGGTTCTTCACAAAAATTCACAAATATACGAAGTGGATATTGTTATCTCTACACTATGGGTAAGGACACCAAAGTGCAGGCTCAGACCTGGGAAATTGGACAACAGCTTCAGAGCTGTTTCATCTCCGTTTCCACTGCCTCTCACGCTTCGGAAATCTTTAGTTTATCTATAAGTAACTTAGTACACCGTGGCTTATACTTAGTAAAGATGTGATTTTAAACTGCATTTTCTATGGTGAAATTTGGTTGCCCCAGGCTTCCTAGCTCCCCCCACCCTTAGTCACTAGTGCTCAGATGATATAACCAAATACACTATAGCAGTATCCTAACCAAAACACAATCAAAAGGTAAAGATTTGTCAGAAAAAAAAAAAAGATCCATACAGTACATGAGAGCTCATCTAACATTTACATTGGTAGCCTGTGTAGAAGAGATGAGATTCCTTCCACAAGAATATATACCTCCAACCCCTCCCTTTGCACCCCACCCCCACCCCCCACCCCAGTATTTGTGCATGGAACAATTCAGTCATTGATCACACACTGAGAAACTTGTTTTTTTGAGTGCTGTCCTAAGTGCTAAGATAAAATAGCAAATGTGACATTGTTTCCTACAGTCAAAGACCTGTAGTCTAATAATCAGGAACTTGGGGTGAAGTAAGGGAAGAGCTTTCATACCAGGGACAAGCCTGGGGACCACAGGCACAGACAGAAGGATCCTATACAAGCCTTTGGGGGTCAAGGAAGAACTGGCCCAGCAAGTCCTATCTGAGACAGAAAAAACAAGTAGTGGGGCACCTGGGTGGCTTCCTAAGCCACTGGTTAAGCATCCAGTTTCAGCTCAGATCATGATCTCACAGTTCATGAGGTCAAGCCCCACATTGGGCTCTATGCTAACAGCTCAGAGCCTGAAGCCTACCTCAAATTCTGTGTCTCCGTCTCTCTGTCCCTCACTGGCTGGTTCGCTCTCTCTCTCTCTCTCTCTCTCTCTTTCTCTCTCTCTCAAGAATGAAGGAGAAGGAGAAAAGACAAGTAGTAATGAACATGGCATGAGGAAGAAGGAGTGGAAAGCTGAAATTCTCTCAGCCTGGGTAATACCTGTGGCACCAGTATTTCTTGGTTGCACTCTAGCTTTTACCAGCCCAGTTTTTTATTCCCATTCTACCAAGCAGAAAAGGCATGTTCGAAGAATTTGAGAGACTTTCCAAGGTCACAGAGCTAGTAAAGGAGTGATCCAAGAACTGTCTGTGTGTCCAAGTCTGTATGTCCACCATGGTTTTTAAGAAGAAGGAACACAAGACTGGAAGTTAGGCAACTGGAATTCTCTTCTGTCACCAAATCCCAGTGCAGTCTTCCACAGGTCACTGAACAGCTATGCTTTGCTTCCCTTATCTGTAAAATAAGAGGATTTAAACGAGATGACCTCTAAAGTTTCTGAGTTTCAGTCATAAATTTAACTCTCTTGTCTCCTGCTCAGTGTCTCCTGAAACTCAAAGAGGAACTATGAACAACTAATAATAATAACTAAACAAGTAGAAAGTCACTCCTCTCCTAGAAATATACAGAAGGAGCAACACACCATGCTATTCCCTAAAGCATAATAACTGTTTGATTTTTGACATGAAAAATGTGTCATTTAGGGTGAACCAGTCTTTTGGATTAACAGAAAATTACAAAATGACTACAGTTTGGTAGTATTTCACCTCTGTGGCTAGTTGAGGGTGGTGAATGGAGCATCAGATCTATTACAGGATTTCAGTGGCTACATTTCATAAGATTATTTTTTTTAATCTTGCTAGGTTTTTGTTTTCTAGTTATTATGTTTGCTGTGGGAAAGCCCACACTTTAAGTGTATCGAATAAGGCATTCAGATTTCCTTGAGAAAAAAAAAACTTCGCATATTCAGAGAAATTATTTAAACATGTAAAAATGAAAGAAGGCAGAAAGTGGACTGTTCCAGAATGTTTACGAAGTGCTGAATTTTCATATTTCCACTAGAGATAAATTGTTAAGGCTAAAGTCTTGTTGTGAAATATTATTTAGTGATAAAAAGCATCCCTAACAGTCAATTTAGCTTTTTTTTTTTAAACACTGCCTGCTTCACAGAAGTTTGTTTTTTTGATATAACTTGAGATTTTTTAAAAAGTCAAGTCATTAGGGGGAGGGTGCCTCAGTGGCTCAGTCAGTTAAGCATCCAGCTTTTGATCTCAGCTCGGGTCATGATCTCACAGTTCATAGGTTCAAGCCCCACGTTGGGCTCTGTGCTGACAGCACGGAGCATGTATAGGATTGTCTCTCTCTGAAATAAACAAACATTTCTCTCTCTCTCCCAAAATAAATAAACATTTTTAAAAGTTAAAAAAAATAAAGTTAAGTCACCTTTTTATTTCTATAGCCACTTACACTGGTGTAATAGAAGTCAGAACATTTTCATGTATATTACCATTTTTTTAACCTCATGTTCATCAAGTAGTATATTAGTTTCCTCCTGTAACAAATTACCATAAACTAGGTGGTTTAAAACAACAGAAGTTTATGCTCTCCTAGTTCTGGAGCTTAGAAAACCAAAATCAAGATGTTGGCAGGGCTGTGCTCCCTCTGAGACTCTGGGCAGAACCTTCCCTGCATGTTCATAGTCTCAAGGGTGGCCTTCAAACCTTGCGGTTTCTGGGCTCGCAACCAGATCACTTCGATCTCTGCCTTTGTGGTCACATTCACATGGACTTCTCTCTATGTGTCTCTGTGTCCAAATGTCACTCTTATACAGAAAGCAGTCAGACTCAATTAGCGCCCACCCTAATGGCCCCATCTTAACTTGATTACATCTTCAAAGCCCCTACTGCCAAATAACATCACAGTTATTTGGAACTGTTCCACAGATTTAGGCTTCGTATATCTTTTTTGGGGGTTACGATATAACCCATAATATGTTGCCCTGGTATGGTTTTTATTTCTGTTTTGTAGCTGAGGAAACTAAGACATGGAGCACCCAAGAGGCTTCTCTGTAGTCACACAGAATTTAGCAAAATAGACACAAGAGATCCCATCTTTAAACAGTTAAACCAGGCTTCTTCTAGTGAAGGAGTATTAGGTTTTCAGTAATAATTTGCTTGGAATCAGGACTTACGTGACTCATTCATCTCGACAGCTGTCTTGCCACAAGTCCAAATTGCCTGAGTCTCTTGAAGGATGCTTGGGTATGTGCTAGCTTATTACTTATCAAAGCCCAATCCAATCACCTTAGGGCGTAATTGTACCTCATTATATAACTTTGATAGGGAAAATAGTTTCCTTTCTGAAATACGTTTCATAGTGTCTGTTTTCAGCTAACTTGGGTACAGAAATAATGGGCCATTCTTTAACTGCCTCAATTGCTAACCTCGAACATTCTTTGGCTGCTGTGAACAGTACAGAAATACACCTGAAATATTCTGTGGTAAACGGAACATGAAGGAACTGTTCTCTTAAGGGTGTATGCCAACAAATACTTCGTTTGGGGTCATGGGATAAAGGAACAAAATGAAAAGAGATTCTCTAGTGCCAGTGTAGGTGTCCCAAGGAAACTGAGCTATTGCCCACTTCTCAACCCTCTGCCCTCTTTGTCAGCTGTGTCCCCCAGCTGGACAATGGGCTCCTTTTCACAGGCAGCCGGCTCCATGCCAAGTGGCATTCTTGTACCACTGTGTTGGTCCAGCTGTGGAAAGAGGCTGCAGGCCAGGATGGGTACAAGGCATTAATTAAAGCATCCCTTGGCGTCTCCTAATTCACATGGTTGTTTTTTAATAAGAATCTATCTGCAGGGCACCTGGGTGGCTCAGCCAGTTGGATGTTCGACTTTGGCTCAGGTCATGATCTCATGGATTCAAGCCCCGCGTCAGGCTCTGTGCTGAGAGCTCAGAGCCTGGAGCCTGCTTCAGATTCTGCATCTCCCTCTCTCTCTCTCTCTGCCCCTCCCCTGCTCGTGCTCTGTATCTCCCTCTCTCTCTTTCTCTCTCTCTCTCTCTCTCAAAAATAAATAAAATATTTTTAAAAAAAATTTTTAAATCTATTAGTGAGGAATTCCCTTGGATCTCCTTCGCTTGACCAACTCCCTGTTGGTTGAATGAATGAATGAATGAATGATTGATTGATTTCTGATTGTATGGAGCTTCCCTGGCATCAATGAAGGACCCACTTCTTCGGAAGCTCAGAGGACCTATGAGACACTAATGGTAAAGGTGAGTAAAGACAATGAGCAATTCAAACCCTTCATTGTGAAAAATAGCCTTTATTTCATTTACTTCCTGTATTAGTATTTACTACCTATCAGGCACTATTCTGGCACTGAGGGTGCAGTGCTGAATGAAGGAGACAAAGGCCTTCTCTTTATCATGCTAGACACTTTCCTTTCCAAAGAAATGTTGCAATGGCCATACACAAGGAGGGCAAGCTGCAAAGGTGACTTAACTGGGAACTGGGCAGCCTGGCTCTGTCACTGTCTGCGTGTCTTCTGCTCCCTGGAGCTCAGGTGACTTGTTTACCCAGTGCGAGAAAGGGTTAAATAGACTTTTTGAAAATTTCTTTTAACATTTTTATTTATTATTGAGAGACAGAGAGACAGAACAAGAACATGCGAGGGTCAGAGAGAGAGAGGGAGATACAGAATCTGAAGCAGGTTCCAGGCTCTGAGCTGTCAGCACAGAGCCTGAGGCGGGGCTCAAGCCCACAAACCATGAGATCATGACTTGAGCTGAAGTCAGACACTTAACTGACTGAGCCACCCAGGCACCCTCAGACTAGTAATTCTTGACCACTGTAACAATATTAGTTGAGATACTGGTATTGCTCAGAAATAACAGTAATTCACAAATATTTGTTACATACATGAATGGCCCACACTAAAACCAATGATATTATGGCATTGCGTGAGGTGGCCTTTTGAAGGCAAGGTTTCTTTAAACAAAAAATATCTTTTTCATCTGAAATTTGGTTACTTGTTACCTCATGAAATACAAGATCACACTGTTTTGTTATTTGCTAGAATTCCTCAAGGAACGGTGTCAATCTTTTTCATCACTAGAACCTTAGACTTAGGATAGTGTCTGGCACTCAGAAAATATTGGCAGAATGAATGAATTAATGACAACTAATGAAAAAATTGTCATTCAACAACAATATCCCACAGGCAGCTTGGTCCAGCCCAAGAAGGCATTACTGTGTCTCTTCCAGAAGGCAAAACATTTTTAAACAATTGTAAATATATATCTAAATGAATATTTTAACTGATTTTGTCACATTCCATGCTCTTCCTTTCCTCTTCCCCTTTCCTTCTTATCTGCCCAGTGAAGGATTCTGTGTCCCCGTGCCTTCCCAGCACAGTCTGAGGGTCCCTTCCACAGCACCTGCACAGCCAGCCTGGGGGTCCGGGAAAACTCAGAGGCTGTATAAGAGAAACACTGGTTTGGGGGTACCTGGGTGGCTCAGTCAGTCAAGCATCCGACTCTTGATTTCAGCTCACGTCATGATATGGTTCATGAGTTCAAGCCCCATATCAGGCTCCATGCTGACAGTGCAGAGCCTGCTTGAAATTCTCTCTCGTGCCTTCTTTCTGCCCCTTTTTTCTTTCTCTCTCCATCATTCCCCCTCCCTCACCCTCTCCACTCTTTCATAATAAATAAACTTCGGGAAAAACACATTGGTTTAAATCCCTTTCTGCACCTATGAACTAACAACATATAAAAAGAAACAGAATGATGCTAGATCCATAAAGGATTTGGGAAAACACTATTTAAATAGTGAGGAATTAATGCATAGTCAAAAGTCTAAGGATATGCCCATAACGGGTTCAAAGGCATATATATTTTTTCGGGGTACTTTGTTTCCATAAGGGTCTCGTCATGTTCTGCCGTGCCCCTCTCCTAGTTTGAAGACCCCATTATACATCTTACACATCACAAGATGTGGAATCCAGAGAAAGTTCCAATTAAAATCCTATGCCTGGTCATTGTAGAAAGCTTCAAGGCATCCATTTACAGTGATGCAGTGCTATTTCTTTAAGAGCCTGCTCTGTAACTATCCAGATGAACAGACTACTTCTTGAGGTTTAAAAAATCTGTGGTTAAAAGTGAGACTTCATTGGCTATACTGCTTCCACAGATTCTAGTCACTGGGAATGGAGAGGTCTTCAATTATTCTTCTATTCTACTTTAGGAGCATCTGTCTTGATAGAAGGCTAACCCAATTACAAATGGAAATTCCCCGGCTTGCCTGTATGGTTGACCACCAGAACAAATAAAAAAGATGTTACCATTTGTCACGCTAACAACTAGGTATGTAACATTCTTTTCCCCTAGCATAGTAACATCAAGAAAGTGAACACTGAACTTGACTTGCAGATAAATAAAAGGGGAAAAAAGTACAACCTCACAAAGTAATTGCAAAGGCAAAGCAGATAAAGGAACTTGGCTATTTATCCTCAATCTTCCATTGTGCTTCTTTCCATTCACACAGGCCCTTACAGGAGAATTTTCAGTCATGGCTACTGTGTTGTGAGTTAGTTTATCAAGAAACTAGGCTCCCACTCAAAATAATGCTGTTGAGAGTATCTGGCACAGAGCTCTGCTACAAGAAGAAAATAGTCAATATATGTTTTTGGTTAGAAGACTGAGGCTATTTTCTTGCTGAAGGAGGAAGAGACACTTTGGAAAACTGCATTGTCTTCTATTGTTTAAACCTTTCAGGTAAAAAAGAATTAGTCTTAGTGTTAAATGGTGGACATCACTAAAGTTTGGGAATGATATAGACCAATGTTAAAATCTCAGTCTCTTGGGACTGGGATCAATGGCCATGAATTAAATTCTTAATTCTTACCTGTTAGATGAGAAAGGCGCATTTACCCTTCCTGAGTTGCAATGATTAATTGGAAGTGGATCATAATATAAAGCACCTACCACATAAGTGTGTGGTATAGGGATGATGTAGGATAAAGAGAATCTATAGTTTCCATATTTTAGGTTCCAAATGGCATAACTAGTGATAGTAGATAGTGGTTCATTCCAGTTAAGTGAAGAAGGAATCTTTTAAGAAGTACCACTGCCCAAAAATCAGATCAACTGGGTTGCTTATTAGGAGGTGGTGATTTGCCCGTCATCAACAGCCTTCAGGCAAAATCTAAATGCTCTTTTACCAGGCATGATGAATAGAGAATTAGTATAAGGTTTACATCCTAGACTCCTTTAAATGCTGTCTCTATAATGCCTTGAAGTTCCTGATAGATTCTAAGTTAATAAACAATTTTTCTGATTAATTTTGAAAAGCAAAGATAATGATGTTAGACAGAAGAGAGGAAAATTCTCATGAGACACGGAGTTTGGCTTAAAGGGTAACTTTACAAGTCCAAATAATTAGTATTCAGATTCATAATTTTTTTTCTCCAGCAACAGACTTTTAAAAAAAAAAAAAAACAGAAAGGTCTAAATGTTCCCCAGCCTCAGGCTTCCAGTTGTCTGTTTAAATAGTTCTCACTGTTCTACTTCATCTTTTTCTCTCTAGTTGAGAAGCAGACATGACGATGGTAGGTAAGCAAGTGCTGTTGATTAGCCCTAGAAAACATCCATTTGCTTCTAATTCATCAGGATATGCCCTAGGAGTTCCCCCCTCATCGTCTCTCCCCACCACCCCAGCTTCTCAGTTGGCAGAAGTTCTTTTTTTTTTTTTTTTTAATGTTTTATTTATTTCTAGGAGAGAGAAGAGACAGCATGAGCAGGGGAGGGTCAGAGAGAGAGGGAGTCACAGACTCTGAAACAGGCTCCAGGCTCTGGGCTGGCAGTCAGCACAGAGCCCGACGCGGGGCTCGAACCCATGAATCACGAGATCATGACCCAAGCGAAAGTCGGACGCTTAACCGACTAAGGCACCCAGGCGCCCCTCAGTTGGCAGAAGTTCTCTCTCTCCCTTCTCCCTCCTCTATTCAGAAAGAGGGGAAAAAAATCTCTCCTTGCCTCATGCACAGTTTTCATCTCTTGTCTGAAGACCGCCATACTCACCCTATAGAAAACCAACCACCCTAACCAGGACTTCTCAAGGCAATTTTCCAGCAAGGCTACTTTGTCACCAAGTGGAATGATCCTCACCCACTTTGTCAAAAAAAAAAAAAGTCTTTGTCTTCATTTCACTGCAATGCATGTCCTATTAACTGCATGATACTAGAGAATGATCCTAGAGAAGAGTGAAACTTGGGAAGAGGGGGAGAGACATAGACTCTTAGGGATTTGATGCAGTGGTCTTAGGATGCTTCCTGAAGTCCCTGAAAATGTATGTAAAATTCCATGAAAGTGCGCACTTTGCTTGATGACACTCCATGGCTTCATCAGATTCTTAATTCTGCACATGATACCAAAAAGTTCAAGAATTAATGTCTCACAGAGGAAAGTTTTGCAAATAATAAGGGTTTAGTATGTGTATTATATGAAGAACTTCTTGCAATACAACTATAAGAAGATAAATGAGCCAGGTGAAAAGTGGGCAAAAGATCTGAATAAACATTTCTCAAAGGAAGATATCCAAATAAGCAATAAACGCATGTCAAGGTGACCAACATCTTTAGTTATTAGGGAAAAGCAAAATCAAAACTACAAAGATATATGGCTTTGCATCCACTGAGATGGGCATGACCCCAAGGACAGACAATAACAAGTGTTGGTGTGGATATGGAAAAATGGGAAGCTGGTTCCTTTTGATCAATGCTATGTTTACTACAAGATGGTGATATAATTGGAATCTGATGAATTACCAGTTTTATAGAATGGGCATCAAAGAGCATTCTCATAGTATCGAAGCTAGATACGGAACCATGAACGAGGAAATCTTAAATTTGGCATCACTGACACATGGTGAAATCTTGAGACAGTTTCAGAACTGCTAATCTTCTCTAATCTCACACGCACTAATGATCCCTTCCTTCCTGTTGTTTCATGAAGATTAATGAAATTGCACCTACCCCATAATTTGAGTCTTTGCCTGAAATGTTTCCTGTGACTTTAAGGTGACACTCCTATGCTTTTTGATTTACCAAATAAAATATTAGCTTAAAAATGTGTTTGGCTATGTTGCTAAAAATATTGCTCTATTCTAATAAAATTGAGGCACCATGGACAGAAAGCTCTTTTGAAAGCCAAGTGACCCAGTGTTTCAATTTTCCACTGCTGCATCGCAAGCTAACTTAAAGTTTAGTGGTTTAAAATAACGATTACATTTTGCTAATGATTTGGGGGTTCAGGGATTTGGAAAGGGCTTGGCTGAGAGTTTTGTCTCTGATCCATGTGCCATCAGCTGGGGTGACTAAAGATAGAGGGTTCACTTCTGGGTGGTTTATTACTAATGTGATTGACATCTCAGTGCTCCTTGGGTATACATTTGTCTTCTGTCTGTCTCTCTCTCTCTGCAGCATCTGATCATCCAGGGACCCTCCATGTGCTTTGGGAATCTCACAGCACTAGAGACTCAAGGAATTCACACCTCTGCATGATGCTGACTTCTAAGAGAGAAGAAGCAGAAGCTGCCAGTCACGAGCTATGCCCAGAACTGGCACATTGTCACTTGTGCTGTACTCTGTTGGTCAAAAGCACTCATACAGCCTGAACGGATTCAGAAGGGCTATCTCTTGGTGGATGACAGGCAAGGTCACATTGCAGAACAGTATGGAGGAGAGGAGAGATTGTTTTGCGGCTGTCTTTGGAAAATACAACCAGTTACGCCCACGTTCTCACCTTGACAGAATCACTATCAACATTTTGTAATGCGCCCAAGGCACTCCAACTACCTGCAGTTAGTCTTTTAGAAAATATAGAAACTGGGCTCAGGTTCTATTTAGGGTCCTTTGGTTACACGGAACAGAGACTTACTCCAGTTATCTTAAGAATAGAATTCTCATAGGCGAACACAACAGACTGCCACTCTTTGCAGACTGTAATAGGCAAACCCTCAGGTACCAGCTCTGCCCCCTGCCCCTCTGGGAATGCTGGGTTGTGTGGTTTTCTTCTCTCAGGCACATGGTGTTCTTATAAACTGGATTTAATCATCATCCTAACCTAAAGGTCCACACTCCGCACAGTCTACCAGTTTTAAACCCCGCCCCCCCCAGTTAAACTATTACCTTCTTTCCTAGTTCCAGATTAAATCCACAGAAAATCAATTACTGTGCCCACCTCCCCTCCCTTTTAGTCCTTTACAACCTTTTACTACAGGCAACTGCATAAGCCTCTTGCTACTCTAAGGATTGGCTGCTTTTTGTAAGTTATACCCTTTATCTAATCAGCAGTAGTCATTAGGGGATGAAGAGGTTAGTACTGAATATAAAGATGATTTCACCTAGCACCCCCATACACACACACACACACACACACACACACACACACACACACACAAATGGCCATGTAGAAGGTATAAGGCATGGTGATCCATGAGTAATACAACTAAATAATTTCCAAAGTCATTCCAGCTCCAAGTGGTATGGATTCTGTAGAGGTAATTTCCATTAGCTTGTGCAGTAACACAATAGCCTCCTCATCTCACAATGTCTCACAGAGTGTTCTAAAAAAAGGATCTACCGAGCAGCTCCATTCCCTAGGGAGAAGAAAGAGCACTCCAGGGACCAGGCCTAATTTCCTATAGCCATTCTATTATCCCAGCTGTATCTATGGTTTCTATTAGCCCTTCTGTGCTATTGATCAGCCTGGTCACAATGAAAGAGCTTTATTGAATTCCAAGTAATGGAAACTCATTACACGGCCTAGATAATTAATTACCAATTCTTTCCTTTTAGTGAAATTGAAACTGGCTGTGGAGAGCGAGCTGAGTGAGCCCAGTAATACAGCCTGTTTGAGGCTTTATTTAATGCGGATGAGGAAGAACACTCTACACTGGACTTGGAGATGTGTTTGATGTACTGCAAACCCTTGAAATAACCCAAGCACTTTCCTTTAAAATCAACTATCTTCTCAAGCAGAATCCATTGCATGCAAGAGGCACTTAAACTATAAAAAGTGAAAAACCAAACAAAAATATAAATCATACAAGGATATAAATGTAAGGCATCATTTCATTGATGTCTTTAAAGCAGGTCACTGGTGATTTCTCAAACCCCTGAGTAAGTCGGAGGTAGGAAGGAGGATTCACAGCTTTGATCTTGTCTTGCACCATGTGACAGCTAGGCACATTCCCAATCTAATTTTCAAATAGTGAGTTGCCAAGCAGACATTAATCCCTAACATACGTAAAAAACTGTTAACATCATCAGTGGGTTGGACTGAAGACTGAGGAAGGCGATTCCCAATAATAGCCGCCGTTATTTAAAAATAATTATAATAAAAAAAATTTTAAATAGCTGGCACTGATTGAAGGCCTATCACGTCAGGCACTGTGCTAGAACTTTTACATATATTATGCCATTTAATTTTTGTAATTCTACCATTTAGGTTATATTAATATCTACTTTGAAGGTGAGAATAACAAAGTTCAATCAAGCTGCCCCAAATCAAAAGGCTCAAGTTCCATAAATCCAAATTGAAGTCTGCCTAACTGATAAAGCCTCTTAATCCATGATGCCATGCTATCTTCCCCAGAATTATAATACAAACCATTTCAAAAATCATTTACAAAAAACAGATAAAGACTTGCAGTTTATACAGAGATTGAAGTACAACATGGAATAGACAATTATGCCAAAAGTTAGAAGCCTGAGAGAAAAATTTCTTTTATCATCATCATATCCCTCCTTATGGAGACTATGGGTGGCAATAAGGAATATAATGTTAATTTCAGTGTTTGCAAAAGTTGGTCCTAAGACATTTGAAGCCTGGATGACAAGGATAAAAATATAGAAATAATAGGTCTCTGAAGCCTTATTCAGTCCTCTATGTTTTAAGAGGTGGAGATTTGTGTAGCTCCAATTATACTGGATGAACTTGAAGTCAATTCTTCCTAAAAGAAACACAAGTCAGACTCCAAGAAACACTGAACTGGCTCGGTCGTTTGTCACTGTTTCCATCAAACTAGATGGTAAGTGTGGCATGTTAAATGTGGGCAAACAGTGTGCACCGCTACTCTCTCATGCACTGACTTGTTTCCACTGCTACCAGTCAAGTTCTCTGCTCAGAGTCACCAGTGTCTGTTCCCAAACCTGCTCATATCAGTTGTACATATTACAGTGCCTATGTTTAATTTTTTTTATTGCTTAAGCCAGTGAAATGAGGAGTGTGAAAAGTAAAAGAGTTGGTTGGTTATATTCAAAAAGAAAACAAGGTGGAATGCTTTGAATACTGTTTGAAATAGTTTTTGAGTTAGATGTGAGGCAATTATTAAAGATTTGCATTTATGTAAAAACATACAATTATGCTGCACTTAAATTCCTTCACAGCCATTTCTAGGACTCACTCTACAGAAGATTAAAATTGGCTAATAATAGGCAGAGTTTATACAAGTAAGATGATTTAGATTATCTCATCAGTTGACTTGAACTCATTTAAAAGCCCTTGACTCTTATAGCATATACTTTCTTTCAATTTAAAATAAAACCCTTCCATGAAACATGTTTTCCATCCACACAATGACCATATATATATTTTTATTAATTAATTAACCAGTTACCCATCCAGCTTGTCTGGGCTAAGAGGATATCTCAGTATCTCACAGATGTTTACCAAAGGTTTCTTCCAAGGAGGCAAAGTAAGGCTTTACATAACATACATTTTCAAAGACATCCTAACCTCTTCTTTGGACATCCATCCATTTTGCCAAAGCTCTAGCCCTTCTTGTGGCTGTCTTCTAGCTAGCAAACTTTCAGCGCTCCTCACTTTTCAGCCACCTGGCTGTCACTGGCTTTCTACCTCTCACTGTTTGTCTCTCACTTTCCTCACAGAGACCAACTGAGGCTCTTCTGCTTTCTCCAGGTCTGCATCACCACTCATTTTCTGCTGAGCTTAAGAAAGGCCCAGGAGGCCCCTCCCCCAAAAAATGAAAACAAGGACTCTTCATTTAAAAATAAAGTAAAAGAGGGGCACCTGGGTGGCTCAGTCCACTAAGCATCCAACTCTTGATTTCGACCCAGGTCATCATCTCATGCTATGATGATGAGGTGAGAAAATTAAAAAACTCTGTAGGGGAAGAATAGGTAGCATTTGGGAAGGATGAATTAAGTGGTAGGAAGATAGGGACAGGGGGACACTGCCATGGAAGCTTCTTAGTTGGGATATGATCTCCGGTGGTTATAGTGGCATGGGCCAGAACAGTTCTTGAAGGATGTGATATAGTTCCCGACCAAAGAAGAGTTATGGAGGAAAGGAACATCTTCAAGAGGGGCCAAGGGGAGCTTTGCAGATGTTTTCCAGTTTATATAGGGTGAATTTGAAGCCTGAAGTGAGGATGTGATAAAATTCCAGGCAAAAGCAATTTCAAAGCAAGCAATTCCAAAGTGCAAATGTCCTGAGGCTTCCTATGTTTGGGAAATTGCAAGGAGGCCAGGATGGCAGTGGGTAAAACCAGAAAATGGTAATAACATAGTACTTTGTGGTCCATGATTAGGCCACTTTTACTCTGATATAATCAATAAAACTTTAGTCGCACCTGGGTAGCTCAGACGGTTGGGCATCTAACTTTGGCTCAGGTCATAATCTTGTAATCTGTGAGTTCGAGCCCCATGTTGGGCTCTGTGCTGATGGCTCAGAGCCTTGAGCCTCCTTTGGATTCTGTGTCTCCTCCTCTCTCTGCCCCTCCCTTGCTCATGCTCTGACTGTCTCTCTCTCTCAAAAATAAATAAATACCAAAACAAATGTTTAAGAAGACTTTCAAGAGCTGTAAGTCAGATCAACAGTCCATGTAAAACTGAGTATTATGGAAATGATTGGATGTGACGTGCATTTTTCCATTATTCAAATCCTTATTATGTGCAAAGTAAGAACTAGCAAAACGCAAGTGGTGCTCAGGTATTTTCAGGTAAAAGTCTCATTTATACAAATAAAAGACAAAAGTTTGGTCTTAGGTATCTACTGACTGATGAAATTGTAAGGGTAATGAAGCGATCTTAAATTTTAAGAAAGTACTATCTAAAAAAACTCAATAATGTCAAGTATAAGCATAAAGATGTCATATTTCTAGACCTTAGCTTTCTAATCTTATAAAATGAGGGATTTAAATGCCCTTTCACAGCAATGAAATTTGGAATTTGTTGTTAATATTTGATGGCCTGGGACCATCAGGCCCATTTTATGCCTGAAATTAAAAGGAAATGTCTAAGTTCAAGTGTCACAAATCTGAAAGGAAGAAGAAGAATCCATCATTGTATATTAGGAAGGCATACACATACTTGCATTTAAATTTGCCAATTGAGCAATTCCTTGAGAATACAGAAGAGAAGAACTAATGTCATACTGTTATGAGAAATTTCTACATCTAACCCAAATAAGTAGAGCCTACAAGATAACATTTTTATAAGAGAAATTACAGAACTGGCAGAGAAGCAAAATAAAGAATCAGTGGAGAACTTCCACTATCAGAGTATAGAAGGAATGTACTTCAACATAATAAAGCTATATTTGACAAGCCAATAGCTAAAGTCATACGCAGTCATGAAAACATGAAAGATTCTCCTCTAAGATTGGGAATAAGACAAGGATGCCCATTCTTACCACTTCTTTTCTTTCTTTTTTTAAAAAAAAAATTTAATGTTTTATTTATTTCTGAGAGAGAGAGAGAACAGGGAAGGGTCAGAGAGAGAGGGAGATACAGAATCCGAAACAGGCTCCAGGCTCTGAGCTGCCAGCACAGAGCCCGACGTGGGGCTTGAACCCACAAACTGCGAGATCATGACCTGAGCTGAAGCTAGATGCTTAGCTGACTGAGCCACCCAGGCGCCCCTTACTACTTCTTTTCAAAATAGTATTAGAAGTCCTAGCCAGAGTGATCAGGTGAGAAAACACAAAAGACATCCAAATGGGAAAGGAAAATGTAAAATTGCTTTGTTTGCATATGAAATGATCGTATATGGACAATATCCTAAAGACTCTACCAAAAAAAGTTGTTATAACTGGCAAACAGGGGTGTCATGAGGGGAGAGTGAGGGGGGTGAGGGGGCTCCATTGGCTGAGCGTCCAACTTCGGCTCTGGTCATGATCTCATGGTTCATGGGTTTGAGCCCTGCATCATGCTCTGTGCTGACAGCTCAGAGCCTGGAGCCTGATTCAGATTCTGTGCCTCCTCGTCCCCCCTTTACCCCTCCCCTGCTCACACACTCTCTCTCTCTCAAAAGAAATAAGCATTTAAATTTTTTTAAAGAACTGGCAAACAAATTCAGTAATATTGCAAAATACAAAATCAATATATAAAATTCAGTTATGTTTCTATATTCTACCAATGAAATGTCTGTGAAAGAAATAAAAAGCCAATCCCATTTAGAATAGCATTGAAGATAATAAAATACTTAGAAATAAATTTAACCAAGGAAGTAGAAGATCTATACACTGAAAACTATAAAACATTAATGAAAGCAATTAAAAAAGGTGCAGATACAGGCACACCTCATTTTACTGCACTTCATGTTATTATGCTTTGCAGATATTTCATTTTTCATAAATTAAAGGCTTGTAACAACCGTGCATCGAGCAGGTCTATTAGCACCATTTTTCCAACAGCATTTTCTCACTTCATGTTTCCATGTCACATTTTGATAATTTTCACAATATTTCAAACTTTTTCATTGTTATATTTATCATGGTGATCTGTGGTTGCTGACGTTACCACTGTAATTGCTTTAGGGCAGCACATACTGTGTTCAAACACAACTGCATAAATGTTGTGTGTGTTCTGAGTGTTCCATCAACTGGCCGTTCCTCCATCTCTCTTGCTCTCCTTGGGCTTCCCTATTCCCCGAGACACAAAGATATTGAAATGAAGCCAATTAATAACCCTACCATGGCCTCTAATGTTCAAGTGATAGGGATAATTGCACATCTGTCACTGTACATCAAAAGCCAGAAATGATTAAGCTTAGTGAGGAAGGCATGTAGAAAGCCAAGATAGGCTGCTTGCGCCAAGCAGCCAAGTTATGATTGCAAAGCAAAATTTCTTGAAAGAAATGAAAAGTCCTGCTCTAGTGAACACATGAATGATAAGAAAGTGAAACAGCCTCATTACAGATATGGAAAAAGTTTGAGTGGTCTGGATAGAAGATCAAACCAGCCCAATATTCCCTTAAATCAAAGCCTAATCCAGAGCAAGGCCCTAACTCTCTCCAATTCTGTGAAGTCTGAGAGAGATGAGGAAGCTGCAGAAGGAACGTTTGGAGCCAGCAGAGGATGGTTCATGTGGTTTAAGAATGAAGCTGACTCCAAGACATAAAAGTAAAAGGGAAGCAGCAAGTGCTGATGTAGGAGGTGCGGCAAGGTATCCAGATCTAGCTAAGACCATTAATGAAGGTGGCTACACTAAACAACAGATTTTTCAATGTAGGTGCCCTTGTGTTGGAAGAAGATGTCATCTAGGATTTTCAGAGCTGGAAAGGAGAAATCAATGCCTGGCTTTAAAGCTTCAAAGCGCAGGTTGACTTGTCTTGTCAGGGGCTAAGGCAGCTGGTGGCTTTCAGTTGAAGCTGTTGTTCATATACCATTCTGAAAATCCTAGAGCCCTTCGGAATGATGCTAAATCTACACTGCCTATGCTCTATACACAGAACATCAAAGCCTGGGAGATTTCTCTGATAGATCTGGGCAAAGTCAACTGAAACCCTTCTAGAAAGAACTGATCATTCTAGATGTCATTAAGAACATTAGTGTCTCATGGAAAAAGGTCAAAATACTAAAATTCACAGGAATCTGGAAGAAGTGGATTCCAACTCTCTTGGATGACTTTGAGGGGTTCAGGACTTCCGGGGCAAAGTAAGTGCAGATGTGGTGGGAACAGCAGAAGAAGTAGAGTTAGAAGTGGAGCCTGAAGATGGGAGTGAATGGCTACCATCTCCTGATCAAACTTGAACAGATGAGGAGTTGTTTCTTTTGGATGAGCAAAGAAAATGGTTTCTTGAGATGGAAACTACTCCTGGTGACGATGCAGTGAAGATTGTTGAAATGACAACAAAGGATTTAAAATATGACATAAACTTAGTTGGTAATGCAGTGGCATGGTTTGAGAAGACTGACTCCAATTTTGAAAGAAATTCTACTATGGGTAAAATGCTATCAGACAGCATCACACTACAGAAAAATCAACTAGTGAAAGAGTCAATCAATGCGCAAACGTCATTGTTCTCTTAAGAAACTGCCACAGCCCCCAACCCCACCTTCAGCAACCACCATCCTGATCGGTCAGCACTCATCAACATTGAAACAAGACCCTCCACCAGCAAAAAGATTATGACTCGCTGTAAACTCAAGTGATGGTTAGCATTTTTCAGCAATAACATATTAGTTAATTAAGGTATATACATTGCTTTTTAGACAATGCTATTATATACTTACTAGTATATACTACAGTATAATATAAACATAACTTTTATATGCACTTGGAAAAAAAACTTTTGACTTCCTTTATTGTTATATTTGCTTTACCAAAGTAGTCTGAAGCTGAACCTGGAATATCTCAGAGGTGTACCTGTAAATGAAAAGATATCATGTGTTCATAAATCAGAAGAATTAATAGTCATAAAATATCCATATACTACTCAAGTAATCTACAAATTCAATGTAATCCCTACAAAAATTCCAATGGCATTTTTCACAGAAATAGAAAAAGAATCCTAAAGTTGTATGAAACACAAAGACCCCAAATAGCTAAAGCAATCCTGAGCAAAAAGTACACAGATGTAGGCACCATGCTTCCTGATCTCAAACTATATTGCTGAGATATAGTAATAAAAACAGTATACTATCAGCATGATAACAGACACATTGATCAATAGAACAGAATAGACAACCCAGAAATAAAACCACACATATAAGGTCAACTGATTTTTGGCAAAAGTGCCAAGAATGCACAACAGGCAAAGGACAGTCTCTGTAACCAATAGTGTTGGGTAACTGCAAATCCACATGGAAAAGACTGAAACTGGATCACTATCCTCTTCCACAAAAATCAACTCAAAATGGAGTAAAGCCTTATATGGAAGTCTTTAAATCATTAAAATCTCAGAAGAAAACATAAGGAAAGAATCCCTTTCCATTGGTTTTGGCAATAATTTCTTTTAATCTGACATCAAAGGCACAGGCAATAAAAACAAAAGTGAACAACTGGGAATACGTCAAACTCAAAAATTTCTACAAAGTAGATAATCAACCAAATGAAAAGGCAGCCTATGGAATGGGAGGAAACACTTGCAAATCATGTATCTGATAAGGAGTTAATATCCAACATATATAAAGAACACTTGCAACTCAATAGCAAAAAATAAATACAAACCCAATTAAAAATTTGAAAAGGAACAGAATAGACATTTCTCCAAAGGAGACATACAGGCAGTCACCAGGTATATAAAAATACAGTCAATGTATCATTAAGCATCAGGCAAATACAAATCAAAATCACAATGAGGTATCAACTCCCACCTGTGAGGACAGCTGTTATCAAAAAGACAGAAGATATCAAATAATGATAAGGATGTGGGAAAAAAGGAGCCTTTCCTTTTGCAGTGTTGGTGCGAATGGGTATAGCTACTACAGAAAAAAGTATGGAGATCCTCAAAAACTTAAAAATAGAACTACCATGTGATTCAGCAATCCCACTTCTGGGTATACATCCAAAGGAAATAAAATCACCATCTTGAAGAGATATTTGCATTCCCATGTTCATTGCAGTGTTATCCATAATAACCAAGATATGGAAACAATCTAAATGTCCATTGATGTATGAATGGTTAATGAAAATGTGATATTCAGCCTTAAAAAAGGAGAAAATCATTTGTGACAACATGCATGAAGCTGCAGGACATTGTGTTTAAGTGCAATAAGCCAGAAACAGAAAGACAAATATTGCATGATCTCACTAATATGTGGAATCAAAACAAAACAAAAAAGCCAAATACATTAGTAATGGGGAGGTTAGTTGTTATCAGAGGCTGGGGTGTGGGGGGAAAGAGGGCTTGAAACCTTTTCAAGGAAAGTGAAATGCTAGTTGCCAGAGGCTGAGGTGAGGCTATTGTTTACTGGGTACAGAGTTTCAGTTTTACAAGATTAAAGGCATTCTGGAGTTGGATGGGAGTGATGGCTGCAGAGCAACATGAATGCACTTTGTATCATCGAACTGTGCTCTTAAAATGGTTAATACAGTTTTATGTGATGCGTATTTTACCACAATACAAAAATTGAAAAGTGTCATATAAATTCAAAAATTAATAAAATTTAATTATTATTAAGAAAAAAATTAAATATCCTGAATTCCACTACCATTTTTTAAACGTTTAAATGTTCTTTTTTTTTTTGAGAGACAGACAGACAGACAGAGTGTGAGTGACAGAGGGGCAGAGAGAGAGAGAGAGAGAGAGAGGGAGACACAGAATCTGAAGCAGGCTTCAGACTCTGAGCTGTTAGCACAAAGCCTGATGCAGGGCTTGAACTCATGGTCCATGAGATCATGATCTGAGCTGAAGTTGGATGCCTAACCACTGAGCCACCTAAATGCCCCTCCACTACCATCTTACAGACACTCAGATGAACTTGGATTCTTTGCTATTTAGTATCACTGTGACTTTGAATAAGTTACCAGTTACTTTTACTATTAGCATTATCCTGTAATATAAACTCTTCTTATAGGTTTCCCATACCTTGTCCACACATCAATTCCTTTATTTTTCAAACTACAAATTACAAACCAGAGTAGCTACATAATTTGCCCTGGGTTACTTTGTAGTTAATAGTAGCACTAGAACACATACCCTGATTGTCTAATTCTTAGTCCAGAAATCTTTCTTGTTTCTCATGTTTAATATATAGACTTGGACAACTTTTTCATGGAGATAATGGCTGGACAGAAATAGATCACTTATTAGTTATAAGAAGCAGACCAATTTAATTGGCAGAGCTCAAGAAAGGCTAAGAAGTTGGAGTCATCTATTGCCATAGCAGAGAAAGAATTAAGACAGGGGATTGTATGAAAGTCTGTGAAGAACAACTGGAGATTTAACTTCTTGTTCTCACTCAATCCAGGAGGCAAAAGACTCTACCCAGAGAGCTATGATCTCAAAAACATGAGCCAGAGAACCCTGGTTTCTGGAACATCAGTAGAAAAATCTGTGAATAAGATATGAGCCCAAAAACAAAGTCAAACACACACAAGAGCAAACTCTATATAGTTCCACTTATATGAACTTCAAGAACAGGTAATACCAAGCTAGAGGAATAGTTAGAATAGTCGGGGAGAGCAGAATCATTCACAGGGAAAGGGCATAAGGAAACTCTTGCAGAATAGAAACGTCCAACCCCTTAATCTGGGTAATAGTCAAATGAATGTATGCCTAAGTGAAAAGCTGTGGAGATCTGCATGTCTTACTGAATGTTCAGCATACCCCAATTCATTTTTTTTTAATTACAAGTGATCTGCTAGGAACAAATCTAAGCTTTTCAGAGTCAGTAAAGTTTTCACAAAAATATAAGACAAAAGTCCACAATATGTAATTGATTCCTTTGTTTTATTTCTGCTGTTCACCCAGAATACCTGTGCCTCATCTTCCCACAGTTGGGCACATTTTATCCTAAGCTTCTTATTAAGTCTGCAGCCCTTGCTATTCCAGAACTGTCTCTAAAAATTTGTAAAATTGGCCCATCTTCATTCTATTCCTTCTGTCTTAACTATTCTCTGTAATAATATTTACATTTACATGTTTTGAAAGAAAGGTATAACACATCAGTCACATTCTTTAATAAGCCAGTCAGCACAAACATCACTCCCTGTCACTACTCAGTCCCCCTCAAGGTAGTTATTATTCTGACTTGTCACAAGTTACTTTTGCCTGATACTGAACCTCATGTAAATGGGAGCCACACAGTACATACCATTTGGTGCCTGGCTTCCTTCATGCAAGTTAAGGGTTTTGAGAAAGAGTGGTCTGACATCCCCAGGCAGACAGGCTTAATGATATGAAACAGAAAACAGAGGGGAATCCGAATCTGGAATGAGTTCTACCCACTATTACCCAAAAGATCCTAGATTGCCTGATCCAGTTGCCAATGATGAAGACAAGTTTCCGTTACTAAAGAAATTCGTTGTCCCTAGTAATTCATTCTTGTTTCAGGCCCTACCAAAGTTACCGAGCAACGTTTTAATGCTAAAACACATACAAATCTGAAAAACCCTAGTTTATTTCTTTTTATCTCTTATAAAATGACTTAAAAATAGCTTGAACGCAAGGGCGTTTTTGCATTTGTCTCAGATTTCTAAAACATTGCATAATATCTTTGGTGTTGCCTGATTTTTATTTTTTTTAATCATTTATTCATTTTTGAGAGTGAGAGAGACAGAGCATGAGTCGAGGAGGGGCAGAGAAACTGGGAGACACAGAATCTGAAGCAGGCTCCAGGCTCTGAGCTGTCAGCACAGAGCCCGACGCGGGGCTCGAACTCAGTCCACAAGATCATGACCTGAGCTGAAGTCGGACGCTCAACTGACTGAGCCACCCTGGTGCCCCTGGTGGTGTCTGATTTTTAAGACACAAAAACATACCTATTATCTCTCAAGTTTTCCCAGACAAGTGCTTTATTGTTAAATTTTTACAGATGTAAAATTACTTCCTTGTCCCTGTTATATTTTGATATTTACTTTATGATGCCTTGAAAACAGAATGAACTTCTTAAATTCATAATGTTAAAAGAACGTTTTGTGGCTAAAAATTCTGCCCATGTGTATTTATAACATAATTTGTCTTCCTTTCAAAAACCACAACATACTTCTAAAGGTTATCAAATATTTTGAATACTTTCACAACCATCAGTATATTATACTCCTGTCTCCCCCAATGTCACATTACTCGGTGTTCTGTTTCCATTGTGTAATCATTGTAAGTAGGTTTAGAGGGATGAAAATGATAACTTTGGTAGGATTTCAAAAACGAACATACCACAAGGGCCAACTGGCAGTGTTTCCAAGCCCACCGGGCCATTCCACAGTTCACTATCTCCTTTCCGATACGTGACAATTTTGGGTTATAGGGATTATGCTTGGTGTTGCCCAACCACTAACTCCATTCCTGCCAAGTGTGGGACAATAATGTGCAATGTGAATGTGGCTCACAGAGGGTATGAATTATTCTGCCTGATTCAGGCCACATCAGTGATCCAAGTGAAGGATGGAAAGTCTCCTGGTGAGAAAAAAGTGTAGGTCTACCTCCACTTGGACAATGTTTCAAGAATCCCTAAGACTGGAGAATTTATCTGACTCATCTGAATGTAGAACAAGAAAGAAGGCCAGTGGTGTTTCCTTTATTATTAATGTATGAGATACTACTACAGTCAGTTTTGAATTCCTACTTTAACTACTCTTGGTCTTGAGATTGTTTTGTTCTTTTAGTTTTACAGAAATGCCCTCAGGAGGATTAAACTTTGCTTGGATGAATTCCAATTATCATAAAACTTCAACAAGCCAACTTATGAATATTTAGTCTTCTCCTCATGTTCAAAAACATCCAAATAAAGATGATAATATAAAGAAATGGCCCCTAACAGGCATGGTTATCAACTCTAAAGAAATGTCAGTGTCTATGAATTTGAGATATGAGATGTATTTAATATTTAAAAGACTCTTTAACAAAGTATGAACTTTCCTCTTCAATTAATTATTGATTCAGGCACTCATCTCCCTTTCATTTAAAACTTTCAAACAAAGTGTCTCCAGCATTTGGATTTGGCACTACAGGGAAAGGCAGTCATTGACTTGAGTTTTTGGAGGTGTGATCAGGAAGGAGTTTTAACAATGTGAAGAAAAAAAAAAAACAAACCTGCACAAACACCTTCCATTACTCCTACATTTGATGTTGCTGATGCCATCAAGCAAACACTAAATAACAACAAGCAAATTCTGTTGAAATGTTTAGCTAAATGGAACCAAAACAGTCACAGTTGACAATTTCATAAATACATTAATTAGAAGTGTCTCCAAATAGTATGTGATTTTGAATTATTAACATAAAACACTGCATTATAAATGACTGCAAATTGCATGCCTAGTGTTCTCTATGCTTAATTTACTATGCCGTAGGAAAATTTGCAAATTACTTCACTATTTTATACTTAATGGCTAGTTTTATGTGTTTATTATTACTTTAAGTCAAAATTAAATCACAGTGTACATACGTGATATGTGACACGTTATAGGAGATGCTCAAAGTTGGGTCAAAAAACAGACAACCTCACTTTCGTTATGGGTACTTTGCATTCACAGTTTATTGTTAAGATTCCACTTGAGCTCCTGGCTTCCAGGCTTTGTCTCAGGGCTCACTACTTTCTTCCCCCAGGGACGCAGTCTATCCATAATGGTACATGATTTTTACTAAACTGTGCAAAGCATCACTTTTTGTCAGTGCGTACTTCCTGGTATCATACTTAGAAACAAGCAAAGCTTAAACTCTCTAAGTAGAAAGAGCTATGTCAGTGTTTGACACACTTGACACAGCTTGACGAGTGTTTGTTACTCACACTTTGAGAACAAATCCTGAATATTGATCTTTATTTGAAAGGAGTGGTCTTTGTGAAATTTTTCAAGTGTTATTGTTTACCTACGCAGATACCTTTCAACTTTCCCTCTTTTTTACAATTTTGCCTTTAGTTCACCATAAGATTGCTATTTTACCTAAATGTTTCTAGAAGTGATTTTTTTTAGGTGATAACCCCTACATTAAAGAAACTTAAAAGCCATTAGCCCCAGTCTGAATGGAGTAAGCCTTATCCAGGTATTTGAGAAGGTAACATAGCATGAATTTTTAAATTATATACAAATATGGGTTACTTTTATCTGGGTTCTTCCCTCCAACAGAGCTCCTTCCCTGCTCTAGGAGTACCGTGGAACAGGCATTTCCCATGAAGAGTGCTACTACAGTTCCAAAGGCACATGCCACACTGCACCTCTGTGCTCATCTTCATTTTCCATTTGTGTTGCCAGAACCATAATTGAACTACTCTCGTCTATTTTCAGATGAGTATTGTAACTGGTGGTATTATTCAGCTTTTAGATAGGGGAATAGAAGAGGCCCTTAGACCTTGTCTACAATCAGCCATATGCTCCAGCTCAATTCACTGTTCTGAAGTAGAGACTCATGCGTATACCTAGCTAACAACAGAATGGTTTTCTCTCATGTTGAGATTCGGGCAATAGATTATTCATTCTAACAATGTTATTACTATTAGACAGGATTTTAAAATAACGCTTGGGGCACCTGGGTGTCTCAGTTCATTGGGCATCTAACTTCAGCTCAGGTCATTATATCACAGTTCATGGGTCAGAGCCCCACATCGGGTTCTGTGCTGACAGCTTAGAGCCTGGAGCCTGCTTCAGATTCTGTATCTCCCTCTCTCTCTCTGCCCCTCCCCTGCTCACACTCTGTCTCTTTTACTTTCAAAAATAAATTTAAAATGTTAAATTTTTTAATAACTCTGATTAATATATTAAAGGATATGGAGAGAATGGCCAATGTTCATAAGCAGATGAGAAATTTAAAACTAACATGAAAATACTACACATAAAAAAGTAGTTAGAAGAAGATGAAGAATCTTTTGGACAGGCTAATCAATAGACTGGATGTAACTGAGGCAAAAATGAGTGAACTTGGAGAAAGGTCAATAGAAATTACCCAAACTGAGATAAAGCGGTGTGAAAAAAAATAAAACAGGGTATCCAAAAGCTACTATATGTGTAATTTGATTTTCAGAAGACAAAAACAGAGAGCAGACAAAGGAAATATTTGATGCCATGATGGTCAAGAATTTTCCAGAATTAAATTAGGAAGAAAATTTTTTTAAAATCCAGAAATCTCTGCTCACACATGCACTGTATATAGAGATAGATAATACAGATGCAGATGTAGACCTATGATGACTGAGAGTGTCCTTCAAATCTTTGAAATAGAGACAGAGACTTTTTGAGACAAATAAAATAGAGGGAATTTATTTCTAGCTGATGTGTTCAATGAAACATTCAGGAATGTCATCCACCTGGGTGGCTAAGTCAGTTAAGCATCCAACTCTTGATTTCAGCTTAGGTCATGATCTCACAATTCATGAAATTGAGCCCTACGCCAGGCTTTCCACTGACAGTTTGGAGTCTGTTTGGGACTCACTCTCTCTTCTCTCTCTGCCCCTCACCTCCACTCCCCACCCTAAACAAACAAATAAACAAACTTGCTTTAAAAAAAAAAACAAAACATTCAGGTGCTTTGTTCAAGCAGCAGGAATTCAGTACCAGATGGAAATAAAGACCTACTCAAATAACTGGAGAGCCTTACATGGTAAAAATGGATAGTAAATGTGAGACTTCTTCCTTACTGTTAATGGTTTTAATAGATACTTACTCATCAAAAGTATAAAAAGTAACAATGTATTGTGCAGCTAATAATATAGAGAGAAGTAAAATGCATGACAAAAATAACAAATTAATGGAAGGGGGACTTGGAAGGATGCAATCAGAAGAGTCTTATGCTCTGAAGCAGTATAATATTATTTCAAAAAACACTACGTAAGTTAAATACATACATCATAAATGATAGAGTGACCCCTCAGTGGATATAAGTAATAAGCTGATAGTAAAAGCAAATGAAATTTAAAAGTACTCAGTTAATCCAAAAGAAGGAAGGAAAAGAGGGAAAGAAGAGGTAAAGGAATATAATTGCTTCTCGGCCTTTTGGCTAAGATCAAGTGTAGAGGTAAAGGAATATAATATAAAGAAAAGGTAAATTATATATATATGGAAAACCTTAAAGATTCCATCAAAAACTGAACTGATAAATATATTTAGTAAAGTTGCAGGATATAAAATCAATATACTAAAATATGTTTTGTTTCTTTACACTAATAAAGGGGAATTAGACTATCAAAAAGAGAAATTAAGAAAGCAATTCCATTTATTGCTGAATGAAAAGAATAAAATACCTAGGAATAAATGTAACCAAGGAGTTGAAGGAGCTGCATATGAAAAAAACTATAAGATTAATGAAAGAAATCAAAGGCACAAATAAATGGAAAGCCTAGTTGTGTTCATGGATTAAAAAACAAATTTTGTTAAAATGTCTGTACAACCCAAAGGACTATACAATTTCAATATAATCCTTCTCAAAATTCCAATGGTATTTTTTTAGAGAAACAGAATAAACAATTGAAAGATTTGTATAAAATCACAAATGATTCCAACAGCCAAAGCAATCTTAAGAAAGAACAAAGCTGGAGGCATCATATTTGCTAATTTTGAACTACCTTACAGAGCTATAGTAATTAAACCAGCATAGTATTGGCATAAAAACAGACACATAAGTCAATGGAGCAAAATAGTCCAAAAATTAATATTTGCTTATATTTATAACAAAGAACCCAAAAGTATACAATGGGGG
Organism: Hyaena hyaena; assembly: GCF_003009895.1. Classification (NCBI taxonomy): domain Eukaryota; kingdom Metazoa; phylum Chordata; class Mammalia; order Carnivora; family Hyaenidae; genus Hyaena; species Hyaena hyaena. The sequence continues at coordinate 128,870 of NW_024080945.1, forward strand.
AAGGATAGTTTCTTCAATAAATGGTGCTAGGAAAACTGGACAGCCAAATGCAAAATAATGAAGTTGAACAACAGTCTTTTATACCATACAAAGAAATTAGCTCAGAATGGATTAAAGACTTAAATGTAAGACCTGAAGTTGTAAAACTCCTAGAAGAAAACAGGTGGTAAGCTCCTTGACATAAGAGTTGGTAAAGATTTTTGGAATCTTGACACCAAAAACAAAAATAACAAGTGGTACATCAAACTAAAAAGTGTCTGCACAGCAAAGGAAACTGACAGCAAATGAAAGGCAACCTGCTGAATGAGAAAAAATAATTGCATGTTGTATGTATAATAATAAGCTAATATATAAAATATAAAAAGAATTTATGCAATTCAATGGCCAAAAAAATATGATTAAAAAATGGACAGATATGAATAGTCATTTTTCCAAAGAAGACATATAGATGCCCAACAGCTACATGAAAAGATGTTCAACATCACTAATCATCTGAGAAATGCAAATCAAAACCACAGTGAGGCATCACTTTACACTTTACACTGACAGAATGGCCAAGCTCAAAAAGGCAAGAAATAACAAGTGTTGGTGAACATGTGAAGTAAAAGGAACCCTTGTGTACTGTCAGTGGGAATGTAAATTGAGGCAAGCACTATGGAAAACAGTATAAAGTTTCCTCAGAAAATAAAAAATAGGACTACTATATGATCCAGAAATTCCACTTCTGGGTTTTTATCCGAAGAAAATGAAAACACTAATTTTCACAATAAAAGATACACACACCCTCATGTTCACTGTAACATTATTTATAGTAGCCAAGTACAGAATATTATTCAGCCATAAAAAATGATATCTTGCCATTGTGACAACATGGATTGACCTCAAGGGTATAATGGTACATGAAATAAACCAGAGACAGACAAATATGATCTCTTTAATGTGGAACCTAAACACCTAAACAAAAAACCAAGTTCATAAATACAGAGGACAGACTGATGATTAAGAGGCAAGAGGTAGGGTTTAAGAGAAATGAGTAAACTTTGTTTTGTTTTAGTTTAAATAAGTTGAATAATTTTTATGCCTTAATCTAGAGAAAAAAACAGTACCAAAATCACAGCTTTAGGGCAATGATCACATCCACTGAAACTATGGGAAGGAAAAATGGGAGAAAAATGTACTCTACCTCTGGGGAAGGGGTAAGAATAAGTGGTAGGTCCAGCATTACATCTACTAGAGAGGCAAGAATACCTGTGGTGTCCCAGGTCATAGTACCTGCATAAGACTGAGATTTCATCAGAACATTAGAGAAGTTACCCCTAACCAGCCCCCATCAACACACTGGCAGGCTCAAAGTGAAAATAATCATGGAATACATATTGAGAACTGCAAAGGACAAATTCTCTCTGGGGAGCAGAATGAAGGGAAGACATAAAGCTAAGCAAAGAATAAACATGAAGTAAACCACTAGCAAAGTAGCCTACATGCTAAACAAGGTATGGCTGAGGAATTTAAAGTCTGTTGTTCACTGAGGGTAACCATAACAACAAACTTCAGCCCCCCCTCACCTCCTTACTAGATCAATGCAAACTTCCAAACCAAAGGCCTAGCAGAAATAAAGGCAGGCCCATGCTCATACTCATCAATAAGAATAGAAAAAAAATTTGACTCAGTATGACATATCTATCCAGCTCTCAACAAATATCACAAAGGACACAAAAAGCAAGAAAAAGTTATCAGTGTCAGACACAGATGTTAAAAATATCTCATAGGAAAAGTAAAATTACATTTAAATTAATATGGAAAGGGCCTAATCAATAAAGTAGACAATGTGCAAGACTAGATTGTGACTTTACTGAAGAGATGGAAACTATAAGAAAGAATCCAGTAGAAATTCTAGAAATCAAAAACAATACCAATAATGCAGAATATCTTCACAAGTCTCATTAGTGGAAGCAATACAGCTAGGAAAGAACCCATGAACTTGAAAAACGCAAAAAGGAACACAAAAAGGCCAAAAATTTTAAAATACACAAAAAATAAGACAAAAACAAAAAGCAGACAGAGCATCCAAGAGCTGTGGGACCGTATCAAATAATCTAACATATGCATAGTTGGAATCCCTAAAGGAAATGAAAGAGAGAGCAGCTGAAGAAATATTTTAAGAAATAATAGCAGAGAATATTGCAAGTTTAATGACAACCCCCGAACTCCAAATCAGCTCAGAGAAAAACAAGCTGAATAAATGCCAAAAATAAAACACACTTAGACGTATCATATTGAAAATGCTGAAAACCAAAGAAAAAGAGAAAATCATGATGGGCAAAGAAAAAAAATACATTATCTATAGAGGAAAAGGATAAGAATTACAGCAATTTCTCATCATAAACCATGCCTGCAATAAATAATGGAGTGACATCTTCAAAATATAAAAGAAAAAATGTTCCGTACTCAGGAGAAATATATTTCAAACATTAAAGAGGAATAAAGACTTTCTCGGACAGACAAAAGACAAAGTTATTAATCACTAGCAGACCTGCTATAGAAGAAATATTAAAGGAAATTTCTCACAAAGAAATATGACATAAATTAGAAAGTTTGGTCTACACAAATAAATGAATTTTGGAAATGGGACATGTCATTATGAAATCTCACAACACCAAAGAAGAAGAGATTCTTAAAATTTCCAAGGAGACAGGGATAATTAGGTACATAAATATTCAGAATCAGGGCACCTGGCTGCTCAGTTGGTTAAGCGTCTGACTCGATTTCGGCTCAGGTCATGATCTCATGGTTTGTGAATTTAAGCCTTTGGGCTTTGAGCTGACAGCACACAGAGCCTGCTTGGAATTCTCTTTCTTCCCCTCCTCCTGCTCACACATGTGCTTTCTGTCTGTCTGTCTGTCTCTCTCTCTCTCTCTCTCTCAAAATAAATAAATAAACTTAATTTTTTTATTCAGAATCATAAGACATCATATCTTCACCAGCAAAAGTGGGTACTAGAAGACAGTAAAGTCTTACAAAGAGGAAAAATTATTTTCAACCTAGTATTCTATATCGAGAACAACACTCATCAGTTAAATGAGAATAAAGACATTTTTACTTCCTCTTGAAAAGTTTCTTGGGACAGATTTCTAAAAATTTGTGAGAAAAACAAAGTAGGAAATGATGGGATCTCACAAACAGTGTACTACCAAGAGGGTAGCCAATAGTTCCAGATAATACTCATTCAGATCTTTAAAAGCAATAAATCCAGACAGGAATGGAGTGGTTCCTAGATAAAAAAGAAATTAAAGACAGAATTAAATAAGAGTTTGGAAGAATCTGAGATAAATAAATTGGACAGATTATTTAACAAAAAGAATCATTTTTTTATAATTTGAGAATTGAGAAATTCTCACCTGTAACAAAGAAAAGTGTATACAATATAAACCATTGAATTTTGCACTTTATATTTTTGAGTTTATTTATTTTGACAGAGACAGTGTGAGTGGGGAACGGGCAGAGAGAGGAGAGAGAATCTCACGCAGGCTCCACGCTGCCAGTGCAGAGCCTGATGTGAGGCTCGATTTCATAAAACTGTGAGACAATGACTTGAGCCAAAACTAAGAGTTAGATGCTTAATTGTGCATTATATTACACACTATTTGGAATAGAGGGGAAATGATCTGACTTAACGTTATGAAAAGGGATCACTTGAGCCACTGTGTCAAGAACAGACAGAATGGAATAGAATGAAAGACCAATGGAGTCTGGGAAACTGTTGACAGTGAGGACACATAGTCAGTTTGTGGACAGGAGTTGTTGATGGAATGTGAAGTGTAAGAAAGAGAAAAGTGAGTTACAACTTCAAGATTTTCAACCAGAGACAATGGAAGTTTGCGGTTTCCTCTAACCAAAAAGAAAGAAGAGCAGGTATGGGCAAGGGAAAATATTTCATTCTGAACATGTAAATTTGATATGGTTATTAAACATCCAAGTACAGACATTGACTGGTTAGCTGCCTGTTAGATACCTAAATGGATTTAATAGTTGTGTATTTGAATTTAAACCTCAGGTTAAATATATAAATTTGGATTCCAACAGCCTGTAGATGCAACTTAAAACTATGAACTGAAGGAGATCACTCGGGAAATCTGTGTAGCTGGAAAACATTGAGACTTGGAACATTCCACATTACAGAGATGAACCAGATTAGCAGAAGCAGTCAGTGAGCAGAGAAGAAGATCAAGTATTCTGGATGACAAGTGGAAAAATAAAATGCTTCAAAGAAGGAATGATCAACTGTGTTTAAAACTGAATGAGTGAAGTAAGAAGAACAAAAGACCATTGAATTTAGCAAATAGAGGTCCATTGTGATCTTCACAAGAGCTAGTCTGCAGTGTAGTAGGACTGAGAGACTAGGGTGGGTACAAGAGAAAATGGAGAAAATGGGAGAAAAGAAAGTAGACAAGCAGAATGTATAACAACAGGTTTATTGACATAATTCAAATACAATTCACCCCTTTAAACTGTAAAAATCAGGGTGCCTGGTTGGCTCAGTTAAATGTCCAACTCTTAGTTTTGGCTCAGGTCATGATCTCACAGTTTCATGAAATCAAGCCTCACATCAGGCTCTGCACTGGCAGCATGAAGCCTGCATGGGATTCTCTCTCCTTCTCTCTCTGCCCCTTCCCCATTCCCTGTCTCTCTCAAAATAAATAAACTCAGAAAAAATAAAGTGCAAAATTCATATTTTATTATATTTTCACATATAACTATTTCCACAAGTTTTGCCCTTAGATAAATGGCTTTAGAAAGATAAATCAAAAAAAGGACTGTGTTAGGTGTGATCTCTATAGGAGATGAGAGTATGTATGTACACTGATGAAATCATCCAGAAGAAAAGACCTAGGATGCAGGACACAGAGATGACAATGAATTGTCGGCAGGATGTCCTACAATAGCAAAAGGCTGGTTGTGGGTAGGAGAGGCTGGCTTTAGATAAGAGGGCAGGTAGTTCGTTCCTAATCACAGGATAGACAGAGGTAAGATGGTAGATGTGGGGGTTAGAGCCTTTGATAGTTCTCTTACCACCACTTACAATTTCTCAGTGACATTGAAAACACTGTCATCTCCTAAGAGTGAGTATGGGGGAGGGGATGTTGGAGGACTGATAGCAAGAACAAAAATAGTGGCTAAGGGGGTACATGTATAAATAAACCATAGGAATATAACACAAATCATGGGCAACAGAAAAGAGATGTTTGATTTTAGTGGTCATGGAAATAAAGCAAGACCAGTCAACTTAGTTGCACATTTTCCTTCAGACACAGAGTGGGTGAAGATGGAGATATAACCAGAAATGAGGTTTTGCCATGTAAGGAAGATAATGGGAAGGGAGGAGAAAATGATGAAGGGGAATTGCTATAATGATGGGCTCTGGGATTTAACTAGCTAAGTAATGGATTGTGGCCATGAGGGTAAATGGAGGTAAGACACTGAACCCAAAACCCTGTAGGTCTGAACAGGGAAGTAGAAATCAGAGCACTACATGGAGTTGACGCTCTTCTATAATCAACCCCCAGTACAAAATGTGGCAGAAAGCTTGTTCCAGCAAAGTGAGAGCTAGAGAAATCTTATAGGTGGTAAGAAGGATAGGAGGTGGAAAGACAGCCAAATATACACTAACAGTCGTCAAGATACAAAACAAAGAGTCAAGAGACACTGCCTATAACACTGATTTGTTATAGTTTATAACAAATAATATCAAAACCTAATAAAATGAAAATAAAGAAGTATCAGCATATTTTGGGATAAATGATAAAAGATCAAACCTAAGAGGATCCTCCCCTATGTCTGAGAGGACAAAACTAAAACCACTGTTTGTCCTGAGGAGCGGAAATAATGGAGAGGATGGTTAAGACAAGAGTATGTTGTTATTGATGAAAAGCATATATGTGTGTGTGTGTGTGTGTGTGTGTATCTAAAAATTCACAGTCTCATACATATATTAACAGATCTAATGATTCCAGTGAACTTTGCCATAAGTATACAGAAAAGAGCACATACTTTTTGTGATGTTTGAAATATTGTTGTTTTATTTTGCAACTAATAAGCTGGACCTATAACCTTCTTATTTCTCTAGTCTTATTTAGAAATCCAAAGTCAAAGAGCCTTCATATTCAAACTTTCTAATTTCACTTCTAACTCATAAGGGAGAGTAAAAGGTTCTTTTTAAAAAAAAAAACTAAGAATTTTTTTTAACTAACAGATTTTACTCAAACATTTTGATGAGTGCAGTGGAAAACAAACCAATATAGTTTGAAAAAAAATGTGGTTTGCGGGGGTAAAGTGCTAGAAAAACACATCTCACTTTCTCTTATTGCAAAATATTTGAAAACGAATCTGTGACTTTGTTGAATGTGCAGAGCAAATATGCACTCCACCTCCAGTTTCTGGCTTGCTTTCTATATGCCAGAATTTGGGGATGAGCATGGGAATTATTGGCATATGGAGTATAAGGCTGTTGTCATGCCATGGTTCACCAGATCTCTCTCGAGAAAAATCTGACTGATATTATTTAAATGTTTTTATTTTAAAAGTTTCACACATATACAAAACTAGAAAGAATAATATGATGAATTCCTTGTGCACATCACCAGGTGTCAATAATTATCAAGCAATGGATATACTTTGTCACAAATCTCAGGTCTCCTGGGTGGCTCAGTCGGTTAAGCATCCAACTTCGGCTCAGGTCATGATCTCACAGTTTGTGGGTTCAAGCCCCGTATCAGGCTCTGTGCTGACAGCTCAGAGCCTGGAGCCTGCTTTGGATTCTGTACCTCCCTCTCTCTCTGACCCTCCCCTCTTCACGCTCTCTCTCTTGCTCGCTCTCAGAAATAAATAAAAACATTAAAAATATAATTTCACATAAATCTCATACCTTTAATTTAAAGTAAACCTCAAAGAATATGTTATTCCACCTTGAAATATTTCAGTGTGCATTGCTAAGCATGAGGAATGGGATTGTTTTTCATCATATATTATTGCATCTAAAAATTAATAAGAATTCTTTAATGTCACCAAATAACCAGTTAGTATTCATGTTTTCTCAACCCTCATAGTTATTCTTTTTCATTTTTTCTTTTTTAAATAATTTTTCTTTTTTTTATTAAAATTTTTTAATGCTTATTCATTTTTGAGAGAGAGAGAGAGAATGAGTGTGCTGGCAGGGAAAGGCAGAGAGAGGGAGACACAGAATACGAAGGATGCTCCAGGCCCCAAGCTATCAGCACAGAGCATGACATGAGACTTGAACCCATGAACCGTGAGATCATGACTTGACCCAAAGTCAGACACTCAACCAACTGAGCCACCAAGGTGCCCCATAGTTTTTCTTTCTAATAGTATGTCTGAATTGGGATCCAAAGGAAGTCCCTATATTATAGTAAGTTTATATGCCTCCTACACCTTTCTTCATGTAGAGGCTCCCCCTAAATGTTTTTCTCCTTACAATGTTTTGTTGAAGAAATTCAGTTGCTTTGGTGGTAGCATGTCTCACAGTTTTGATTTCACATCCCACTGGTATCATTTAAACATGCTTCTTTCTTTTAAAATGATAGTTGGGTCTAGAGGAGGTTTAATCAGATTCGGGATCAAAAACTGTTAACAAGACTATTTCATAGGTGGTGCTGTGCACCACTATCTAGAGAAACATAATGATTGACTTCTTTTATGATCTTTAAGTTGTGATCACCAATTCTTGTGTGTGTGTGTGTGTGTGTGTGTGTGTGTGTGTGTGTGTAGGAGGCGCCACACCAACAAGCAATTCTCAGTATACCAGCTGGGTGTCCTCTAACTTAACTCAATTCTGACACCACCTATCCAAAAAAGCAGCAGATTCCTCACATCAAGGGCTCAATCACACAAGACGGCCCCCTCCCCCCACCTACTTTAGCCACCAGTCACAAGACCAGGTGATTAACTGTGCTTCTGACCTACCGGCTACAAATTGGGGGTTCCAACAAACCCCTCTGCCTCGGGATGCCAATCTCAAAGTCTAGGTTGTCACCTGTACTTCTGACCATCTAGCTATAAGTTAGAGGTTCCCATGAGCCCCTCTTCGTGTTTGATTATCTTGCTAGAGTGGCTCATGGAACTCAGGAAAACAGTTTACCTAAAGTTACCAATTTATAAAGTGTGAAAGGATATGATACATATAAAAGGATATGTATAAAAGATATGATAATATGATAAAGGATACAGATAGATATCTAGATGGAAGAGATGCATTGGGCAGGGCATGTGAACAGGGCAGGGAGATTCCATGCTCTGCCCAGGTCTCCTACTTTCCCTGTACCTGGTTCACCAGCCAGGAAGCTCTCGGAACCCCATCCTTTTGGGGTTTCATGGAGGCTTCATGTTCATTACACAGGCACATTTGATTAAATCATTAGCCACTGGCAATTGGCCCAATCTTCAACCCTATCCCCTCCCATCCTGGGAGGTTAGGGATGGGAACTGAAAGTCTCAACCCTCTATGATTGGTGCCTCTGGCACCCAGCCCCCATCCTTAGGTGATTTCCGAAAGTTACCTCTTTAACATAAGAGAAGACACCTTTATCACTAGCAACATTTAGGAAATTCCAGGGGTTTTAGGAGCCCTGTGCCAGAAATGGGGTGAAAACCAAATATATATTTCTTATTGGAAATCACAATATTAGGGTATCTGGTGGCTGAGCAGATTGAGGGTCTGACTCTTGACTTCAGCTCAGGTCATGATTCCAGGGTTGTCGGATCAAGCCCATGTCAGGTTCCACACTTGGCATGGAGCCTGCTTAAGATTCTCTCTCTCCCTCTACCCCTCTTCTCAACTTCCACTCTCTCTTAAAAAAAAAGGGAGAAAGAAAAAAAATCACAATATCACAATATTCTAATCCCATTACTTCTCTTTACTCACTAACTAAAATACTTCTATTAAAAGAAACTTCCCCTTATCAGCTATTGGTTACTCTGAGACTCAGTTGTATAGAAAAGGCAGAAAAATACTTGTTTTGGTTTTCAAAATTTGAATAAGCTCCCTGGATCCTCCAAAGGTAACCAATTAGGTTCCCTCCTGGAATCATTATAAACTTATGGATTTAAACATGATCTATATTTAAACCCTTGGCAGTTATTATCTCTACTCAAGTTCAAATTGTCCCATCTTTGGTCAGTGGGAGACTTCAAGTTGACTCAAAAGTCTGTTTGACTAACCCCAGCTAGTCTTTGATATCCTTCTTTTCTGTTGTGAACCCTTGGGTTTATCTTACATACTTTCTTTTTTCTTTTTGAATGTTTGTTTTTGAGAAAAAGTATGCATGTGAGCATGGGAGGGGCAGAGAGAGAGGGAGAGAGAGAGAACCCCAAGCAGGCTCCGTGCTATCAGTGCAGAGTCTGATACAGAGCTTGATCCCATGAACTGTGAGATTATGACCTGAGCAGAAATCAGAGCCAGATGCTCAAATGATTGAGCCACCCACATGCCCCATCATCTTACATACTTTCTGACAGAGACCTGATATCAGTGATTTCATCAGGAAGCATTGGTAACTTTTCATCAAAAATAGTATTGAAAAGCCACAGTCTTGACATTAGATGAGTTGGTGGTAATTCGGTTGTTCATTACTTCTAGACCTTTTGATAGCAGAGATAAAAGATCTTTTTTTAATTCATTTAACTTTTAACATTGAAATAATATTGGACTTTTTAAAGGTAGCAAAAATAGTACACCTGTGTACCTTTCAATCAGTTCTCCCTAATGTTAACATCTGACATAACCACACCACCATTAATGAAACCAGAAAATCGATACTGACAGAATATTATTAAGTAATCTATAGACCTCATTAGAATTCTCCCCTTTTCCCAGAAAGATCCTTTCCCAGTGCAAAATCCAATCCAAGGTACCATGTTGCCTTAATTGTCATGCTTCCTTCTTCTCTAGTGTGACAGTGCTTCAGCTTTTGAAGGATTTGCTTTTGGATTTTTGTGGCCTTAATGCTTTTGAAGAATGCTGACCAGATATTTTGTAGAGCTCTCAACTGGCATCTGTTTCCCCATGATTAGATTGAGATTATGTGGTTTGTCAAGAATGCCACAGCTATGATGCTGTCCCTAATTTTTAGTGTACTATATCAAAAGGTACATGTCAGTGTGTCATCATTGGTGACATTAACTTTAATCATTTGGTGGTCTCTGCCTTTTGTCAACTGTAAAATGACCATTTTTCTCTTTGTGGGTAATAGTTATAAACAGATAAATGAGAAACTGTTCAAATCTCTTTTTTTCCTCACTAGACTTTCCCCACTAGTCTTAGTATCCATCAGTGATCCTTGTCTGCAACAATAGCTTTAATTATGGTGGTATTTGCCCAATATTAACTCTATTTTTGTCACTTATTATACACTTTTTGAGAGAGAGAGAGAGAGAGAAAGCATGATAGAAGGAATTACAGAGAGAAAGGGAGAGGGACAGGGAGAGCTCGAATCTCAAGCAGGCTCTATGCCCAGCAAGGAGCCCAATTTCAGGGCTCCATCTCACAAAGGTGGGATCATGACCTGATGATGCTTAACCGACTGAGTCACCCAGACACCCCTCCTGTGCAGTTATTAATTATAATTCTACTGGAAGGAAAATACCACCCCTGTCTGCCATTTGTCTGCTTGTTAACTAATCATTTATATCAGTATGGATTAATGGATAGTTAGTTCCTTGGATTAAAAGCCATTATTGGTCGAACTGGCCCTGGATTTCCCCATTGGGAGTTACTAAAAGTTGGCCCTTATGTCTTTTCAACACTTTTCTTCTACATGCTCCCACACTCTCTGGGACCACAGAATATTCCAGGCTCACCTTGCATTTTCCCTGCCCCTGTTAATACAGTGGTTGCTATCTGTCAGTTGCTGATCTGAAAGCTTTGCACATATTAACTCATTTTATTCCCTATAGCAACCCCATAAAGTTGCAATAAAGGAAAACCCATTACTGAGTCCACCGTTCAGATGAAGAAACTGAGGCATAGTGAGTATCAGTAAATTGACCAAGTTTACGCAACTAGTAAGCAGTACAGCTGGGCAGCAGACTCTGCAGAATTCATACTCTTAGTCGCTAACCTGAAATTTGAACAGCCAAACATGTTTGAACTAATAAATAGTGTACATACATCCTTGCACAAAGGGAAATAGAGACTCTGTCATATTCAATTCCCATCCTATCAGAAGGAATCTTCCTGGAGATACCCCATTACCTGTGAGTCTCTCAAGGGTGCCATGTTGTCTCTCAGACCTGCTGAACCATTTGCCTTATTACCTCTTTACCTCATTACCACTCACAGGATTCCTCTGTTTCCTAAATTCCAGTCTTGAACCTTACATTCATCAGGACTACACTACCCATTCCTCCTCCTTGTTGACTCCCAGCTTATCCCCCATCATTCCTGGGGTTCCAAGTTCACTCCTACTAGGTAAGTCCACCTCTACCTATCACCCTTTTGTAGTCTCCCCTCTCCATTCCTCATCTTCCTCCATACCAGTGATCCTGTCCCCCATCCTATTTCAGCCACACATTACCACTGTACCTTCATCTTGGCCTTAGCAATAAATGCAAATATTCTTTAAGTCTTTTTTTTTTTTAATGTTTTATTTATTTCTGAGAGAGAGAGAGAGCATGAGCAGGGGAGGGTCAGAGAGAGGGTGAGGTACAGAATCTGAAACAGGCTCCAGACTCTGAGCTGGAAGTCATCACAGAACCCGACGCGGGGCTTGAACCCACGAACTGTGAGATCATGACCTGAGCCAAAGTCAGGTGCTTAACTGACTGAGCCACCCAGGCGCCCCTATTCTTTAAGTCTTTATTCTAGCATACCACTATCTAACCAAAAGCTCCTAATTTATCCATAACATACACAATCCCAACAATTTTAAAACCACATTGGGACATTCAATCCTTTGACTCTACCAGTGTCCCTCTTCCTTGATTACCTAGATGAAATGCCATAGACATCCATCACAAAGTCACTTTTTTGCACATGCCCTCAACAACGTAACGGCTCTCTCATTTTAAACTATTAGCTGGGCAAACCACAAGGCTGATTAAATCTAACTGTTCTCTTATTATGTGCCTAACTTCTTTGAAGCAAACCACACAGCCGTGATGTCAAGTCTCATGACCCTTAAGTGGGTCCTTCAGGCAGCCAGAGTTCACACATTTCCCAAGAGTACTGTCTCCTGTTTTCCTAACTAACTCCTCCCTTATATCTCTTTGTCATACCTCCAACACCTCTTACCTTACTTTTGCTCTCAGTGGATGGCCTAATTTTCCTCAGGTAATTAAAGTAATTAAAGGAAACCACCACATCTATCAACCTACTAAATTTGCAGTCTATACCCCACCTTCCTGCTTATTGGTGGGTTGATCTCTTAAACCACTCCAGCCACTGGTGCCATCTCACCTACTCATGGATGCCAGAACTCCAGTTTTCCCATTTTCATGTTACATTGTTTTTTGTTCACTATAATTCCCACTAGCATATAAAAATCACTACTGTTTCTTTAACCTTAACTAATATAAAAAATTATTCTTAACTCTAACTTCCCCACCAGTTCTTTCAATAATTGCCCATTTCTCTGTTCTCATTAGCATCTAAGCTCCTTCCAAGATTTGTCTAGACTTAACCAGAAAAAGAGAAATAAGAAAGCACAAGTGAAGATATTAAAAAATATAATTGCTAAAACCATAGATATTTTAGACAAATAAACTCATAGAGGGGCACCTGGGTGGCTCAGCCGGTTAAGTATCTGACTTTGGCTCAGGTCATGATCCCGTGGTTCATGGGTCTGAGCCCCACATCAGGCTCTGTGCCGACAGTTCAGAGCCTGGAGCCTACTTCAGATTCTGTATACCCCCCCCATCTCTCTCTCTCTCTCTCTGTCCCTCCCCCACTCACACTCTGTCTCTGTCTCTCTCTAAAATAAACACTAAATAAACATATAAATAAATAAATAAATTCATAGAGATAAGTGTGAGAATTTAGATGAAGTAGATAATTTCCTAATAAATATATAGGTTATGAAATGAGATCCAAGAAGAAATGGAAAATCTAAATAAAACATAGCCTTTAAATAAACTGCATCAGCAGTCAAAATCTCTATCCAATCCCCCCCCCCCCCCGACCAAAACAATAGCACGGAAACATGCTTTGATAAGCCAGTTTTTTGTTTTGTTTTGCTTTGCTTTCTGTTTGTTTATTTTGAGAGTGAGCGGGAAAGAGAGGCAAAGGGAGAGAAAGGGAGAATCTTAATCAAGCTCAGTGTGGAGGCCAATGCGGGGCTCAATCCCACGATCCTGGGATCATGACCTGAGCCAAAATCAAAGTCAGATGCTCAGCCGAGTTTCCCCAGGCCAGTTGTATATCATCTAAAAGGACATGTAACTTCTGTACTAGCCAACCAAATTACTGTATGATACCAGTATTATCCTGGTAACAAAATGTGATGTAGTCAGTAGGAGAAAAAAATTATAAACCATAATAGAAATAGTTTTACTTATAAAGGTTTTTCTTTTTCAATCCTGAAAAAGAAATAAAATATTAACCTGGGCCTACCTGAAGCATAGATGAAGAGCAAATACTTTGACGCTAGTAGTTTATTTTGTAAGTGATGGGAGTTATCACAAGTGAGCAAGTGGACAAAGTAAGACAGAGAATAAAGAAAAGTCAATAAAGTGAGCATCATGAGGGAATTTCTGATCCTCTAAGAACTGTGTGAAACATACCTTAGGATCATCCCACGTAAAGGTGGAGAATCTGGAAGCTTTATCTAACAACTTTTATCCCCACAGGCTTAAAATAGGCTTCTTAGGTTCTGATAGGGCCCTCAGGCAAAGAAAGAAATCTTGAAGTAGCAAGCTCGCAGAAAGCTAAAATCCATCTTCACCTGCAGGTGAACTCATGTGCACATAAGGTCATCACCTGCTATCAATAGTGAAAAAATGCTTTCACTCTTTTTCCTTTTTAAAGAGATATTTTGATTATGATGTCACCTTCACTTCCAGAGTACTTACTCTGGAGAATTAGTCTTTACAACTGGCGCTCTAAGGAAATTTGCATTATCTCCAGGCATGGTAAGAAAATATATTCACAATGCTTTTCAACCTGCAAAACGATATTAAATGTAGCCAGTCAACTATGACTCAATTGTAACATTGAATTTAGCTGCTGAAGAATGCATTTATCAAAAATTGCCAAATCTCTGATGTTCTTGAGCAAATGAACATGGTCAGTCTGATTAGTAAATTGGCTTCAGTTCATTTTATGCCCTATAGAAGGTCACGCCTCAAAAATTATCTTAGTTTTATTTTGTGAGGATCTCTGAGAGTGGATAGCACAGAGCTTTATAAACAGGGGAGATCCAGTAAATGTTATATCCTGTTTGTTTCAGTTGGTCACAGGCTAATTGGAATTCAAAATAGGTAATCATCCCAACCCTTGCCAATGAACCAATGAAACTGAGCCTTCTTAGCAGCAGACATTTCTATAAAGGGAGACGAGACAAAATTGTTGAGTGCAAGCTCTCGTTTTCTCTCTTCCCGAGATAATCACAACAGTGATCTTTAAGAAAATTCCTTTCCTTCTTATTTTTCTCCATGACTTTCTTCCAGAAACCAATGATAAACTAACGTGTTTCTTCCCAAAATGGGATCGAAGGATGGCTATACAACTGTTTATTCAGGTAGGTCATTCCTTAATCATTAAAATAATCTAAATATGGAGCTACCTCCTACCTCCAAATATTTTTTGGTGAAAACACTTAAAAGTAGAACAACTATGAATGCGTTGTTCAACAGAATGGAAAATTCACATTAATTGTTAAGATAAAAGATTGGACTCTAAAAATACTTTTTCTCTTCTACAGCAGCTGGTATTTGACAACCACCATGACCACCACCTCCCATCCTGTGATCTCTTTTCTCTGCCACTGAGAACACTTTCAGATTACTCTAGGAGAAAAGTTTAAGAAGCACAATTTCTAGTAACATCTTCAGGTAAATGAGGGTATAGTAATTTTACCTTGTAACCTGAGACATCTGGAAGACATTTAAGAATCTGAAGACCACAGAGTTCCCTGAGTGGTTTATCTTTTAGCCTTTGACTGGTCCTAAGTTACTGAGTGTTCTTGAGCTTGCATGTTCAACTTCTGCACATTTATCTCCATGAAGAAATTCTTAGTTAATTTTTAGCGACTCTACATGCATATATGCACAATTTTAGACATGTGACACACACACTCACACACACACACACACATACACACACACACACACAGAGTGAGAATTCTTGAGACAATAGGCCCAACAGAGTAAATGTGGAAATTCAAGAGCTAGGTCCTCCCAAAATACCTTGCTAAAGAAAGTGGTGACATATATATATATATATGTCATATATATATATATAAATTTCTGAGAGAGAGAGAGACGGCATGAGCAGGGAGGGTCAGAGAGAGAGGGAGTTACAGAATCCAGGTGTCAGCACAGAGCCCAACACGGGGCTCGAACCACGATCTATGAGATCATGACCTGAGCTGAAGTCGGATGCTTAACTGACTGAGCCACCCAGGTGCACTGAGTGGTGACTTATAGTGAAAAAATGAGGTCTATACCACTAGGCCCTATCGGCTTTCAAAAAAATGTTTTCCTAACATTTTGATGCTTCTCCCCAGCCACTAAGCAGCCTCACTCTCCCTGGCTTCACAGAGGCCCTAATGCAGCAGCTCACCAGAACTCCAATAGGTATTAGTTCTTACTCTTCCCCTAGCTTAAAATTCATCCATTGGATGGCCCATTCAAGCAAGACACTGTTTTTCCCATTCTAGCAACTGTGCATGGTAAAATGTTGCCTGTTTTCATTTTACTTATTTGCTTGTTTTTAAAATGTCAAACTTACTAATCACTACTGATGCTAATAAATACTATGTATTAATTCATATCTGTTTCAGAGTGCCATCATTTTCAAAATGAAAGAAAAGGACGTACCTGCCATATGCCACACAGAGAAACTCATAATCTCTGCCGTGATGTTAAAAAGTTAGAGTAGGAATGACAAAAATTTTAAGCTATGCCCACATCCTGTTGGGGCAGAGATCTTGAATCACCGTGAGATAGAATATGCTGACCCATTCTCCACTTCCACTCCCTACTGAGAAACAGAGGTTGTAGTGATTAAAGCTACTGATGAGTGTAATGATATGAAGGCAGAAAATTAAAGGTTGTGAATGAAGTTCATAAAATACTGAGTATTTCAAACCCTGATTTGAAATGAGCCTTTTGCTTGATATCTCATAATTGCCTATAAGTTACAAATGCCAGGCTCTTTGTAGTTGCTTAATAAAAATATGAGTGGATTAATCCTACCAGCTAGCTTCATAGAATTTAAATGCAATAATTAACTACCAATAAACATAAAGGCAAAAATGGCAATGCCCAGTGTATAAAACTGGCAAAGGTAACGTAGTAAGAAACTAAGCCAAAAACTAAAGCCATCTCTTCTGAAAACAATGATTGGAAATGTTTCTGGCCACCACACAGCACAACACGTCACACAACTTGAGACAAGAAAGAAGAGTTTAAACAGAAATGGGTTTAAATGAAATTCGTGGATAACTTTTTTTCCCCTATTATCTCTGCATCTGATTGATCAAGAGAGCAGGCTCTGTCCCAGGAAGCTGACTCCAAATTTTTCAGAAGATTTAGCAAATTTCAAAGTCTACTGTCTGCTTTTATCAGCCACTTTCTTTTGCCCAGCTATCTGGGTGAGTAGCTTGTCCTGGAGCCATAAAGATTAGATAGAAGAAGGTCAATGGGAACATTTTCCCGTATCTCTGAACCTAAAGGAGGTGGACTGTATTAGGAGAATGGGGACACTTCAGTAGAATCCATTTTACATTCTTGATACAGGTGGTAGAGTCAGTGCTTGACATCAGCTGTCCCAATAGGCAAGGCTGGGTGAAGGCAGTAAATTCCTATAGGATAAGGGCTTGGAATCCATAAAGATTTATCAGAAGAATGACTGGCCGTCCCCTGTCATCATTTCAATTCCACCTGAGCTCTGCACTAAAAAATGATTCATGCAAAGGACACATCACAGTGGCTTCAGTTCAGGACAAGCTGAGGAAGACAACACAAAGGCATAGAGAGAATCTCATGGGTTGTTTTGTTGTTGTTGTTGTTTTATTCGCTATTGGTGTTTTTGAATGTTTGCTTTCTCTTTGAATTTCAACCCTTACTTATTAAATCAACATTGCCTTAAATCCCAACTGAGATTGTTCCACTGTCGGTGAGGCTGGGGTTAGGTTTACTGGTGGCCTTGCAAGTTCCAGTAAGATCATTATCCTTTTGAAGGAAAAAGTCCAGCCTCATGCATCCATAAAGGCACATGTTTTGGTTTCATGAGTTCCAAAACCTTCACATGTTTGGCTTCCTCACTTAGGGAGACTCCCTCAAATTCCACTTCCAGAACATGATGTTTTTACGTTTAATGGAGTGCTCCTTGTAAAAATATAAAACCCCAGTAAGGAGTAACACAGCAACATGTTTTAGCCATTTCAACTTGCTTCGCTTTCTAAGAGCTGAAGAGCAGACTTTGATCAATTGTAAAAGAGAAGTGAAATAAGATATTCAACTCCACTGAGGAAGAAGCAGAGAGGGGCAATCAGAGTGAGTCACTGTCAGCAAGGAAAATCCATCTCTTATGACCTGATTGGAATGAAAATATGGGTATCTAAGAGTGATATTCTGCCCAAATCTCTAATATATGAGGTAGCATATTACCCCCAAGGGAAAAGACTTGCCTATATGGTTTACTCTCAAGATCAAGTCACCAATGCCACTATAGGCTTTGTTTGATTTTGTTCTATATCATTGTACACAATGTTTTGAATCCATTAAAACACAGAGTGTAGTATTCATAACAACCAGTACTTTTGAGCCAGAGTCTGCTAGTAAGTTGCCTCCTAAAAATAGACCCGTACACCTGGGACAATTCATGAATTCTTCTAGACCACAAGGGTCCCATTAAATGGATTACTAACTCAATATATCAAACAGTACCCAGGTGGATTTACAAAATACCCAACTATTCACATCAGGCGGTTTGTGTCCTAGGAGAATCTGCCTTGTTGATCATTTATTTTGTGTCATATATTATACCCAAACCGGTGTTGTATAATTTTAGATGCCTGTATCAAGTTAAATTCTCAAAGCCTTATTAAAATGCAAACCACACACACACACACACACACACACACGACACATTTTTCACATTCTTTCAAATATTATCTCCAGATATGAAGAAAGCAGGGTCCTGCACTGCAAGCTGTTTCTTATTCCAAACAATGCAAAGATCCAAACCCCTCTTGTTCCCTCATCCTCAGGGTCTCCCCTTCAGGCATGTTTTTAAACCAATCATGTAAGCCTTGCCCCTAAGTGCATGGATACCATGTTCTCATGGAAGCACCGATGTAGTCCAGGCAGTTCTTCTGCTGTGTGTAACTCACACAAAAACCCTACCATCATTTGCTCCTGGTAGTCTTTGCGCAGCTCTTCCTGAAGGGCGCACATTCATGGCAACAGAAGAACGAAGCCGAGAAAACCCCTTCTTTGCGAGTCTCAGACCTAACGCACAGCACCTAGAAATCGCGGGATGCTGTAGAAGCATTCACTGCTGTTTACCCTGGATCTACCCCTGAAATCTGTGTGGCAATACAGTTTTCAGTTCATTTCCTTGCTCTGCCTTCCACTCTCAGGTGAGTTTGTTTTTATTAACCCCCGTTTTCCTTCCCCCCTCTTTCCTCTCCCTCTTTGAAAACACGGTCCTTTTTTTTTTTTTTTTTTTGCTGCAGAATATAATTACTAAATAACATCCAAATATATGGCCATGTATATTCTAAAGGAACAGCTGCAAAATTGCTAATATTAGGTCTAATTTAGCTACAATAAATTAGCAAATGTGTGGAAGCACAATGATGACAGCATAATTATAACAAAAGTCGATGTGTTGAAGTATACGGATGACAATACATACTAATTTTAGAGAAAAAAAAAAAGAACCCTACACCAAATGAAATGCATGCAATGAACAGACGGGCCTAATAGCTCAGACACATATACTTAATGTGGCCAGTCACTGTAAAAACAAAAAGATAGATGAAGCTGTTCAAAAACTCTAGCGCTAACAAGCAATGCAGTCTGAAACCATTAACTGTCAGGGGTAATAACACTCAAAGTGCTGAAGAGCCGTAAAACAGCTTTCCCGGGCTGGTGGCGTCTCTACCAGCGCACACCTGTGAAGGGGGCGCTAAATCTATCCTCGCATTCATTATACGGAGGGAGGAAAAACAACACTAATAATGTAAAGTATAAACGGAAATAGCAGACAGCAGAGAGTGACATTTGCATGGTCCCAGTCAGCTTGTTAGCTGAAGTGGGTTTTAATTAGCTATTTTCCAGCAAGCAAACGAGCAAATTAGTGGCAGCTATAAACAAGAAGAGACAATCAGGCCCAAAGAAAAGGAAAATGATCAGGGTGCCTTTGCATGGGGTTGGGGAGGGGAGGGCAGAGACACACAAAGCTTCTACTGAAAACTTTCCCAGTCAAGACATTTCAAGAGTGTTTTCTCTTGAACACACCTTAGGGATTATCTAAGGGTATTCTTTTTTTTTTTTTTTTTTCCTTTTCTTTTCTTTGTGTTTTACAGGTGAGGAGACCGAAGGCCATAGAAGCCAGCTGACTTGGGCAGCTTTATACCTCTGAAAACAAACTACACCAAAATGAGGACATATTCCAATGCAGTTTTTCCCCAGATTTGCTTGGCTTATATTAGGAGCAGATCAGACACAAAGAGGTGCAAAATCATATGCAAAACTGGCCTGATCATTGACAGTTACAACGGACTCTCTCGGTTCAACTATGCTGAGACGGAAAACAAAACTGGGAAAGAGTATTAGAAACAGAATAATGGCCCCTTTCTACAGCCAAAAAACATGTTTTGGAAAAGTACTATTCTGAGCAGACACTTATCTTGGAAAAGTATTCCTCTGAGTGCGTACTATGTATGAGGTGCAGCATTAAGTGCTGAGGACGGAGCTTGGGCTGTCGGCCAGGACATAGACTTTACAAGACCACGGGCACCGACGCTGGCGCAGCGAGAAGGAGCTGCGGAGCCCAGCAACCATGCTGCCAAGAAGGACGTGGGGAGTCACCAGGAACATTTGAGAAGGGCCACCAAACCAGTACATGAAGGATGCCCAGCACAAAGTCAGCCTCCTCACAACTCCACGGTGAATAAGAGCCTGCGCATTTTAGGCAGTCACCTCTGTAAAAAGAAAACTAAAAGGACCATTTGTCCCACTGGACTAGGTAAACAAGGAAATGCATATCGTCCAGTTTAATATGATTCACAGCCTGAAATACACCGTTAAAAGTGAATATGATGAAAGGCACCTGGGTGCCTCAGTCTGTTCAGTGCCTGACTTTGGCTAAAGTCATGATCTCATGGTTCATGGGTTTGAGCCCCATGTCAGGCTCTGTGCTGACAGCTCAAAGCATGGAACCTGCTTCAGATTCTGTGTCTCCCTCTCTCTTTGCCCTTCCCTTGTTTGTTTATTCTCTCTCTCTCACTCTGTTTCTCTCTCTCTCTCTCAGAAATAATTAATGAATAAACTTTTAAAAAAATGAGCACGATGATTGGGACATAGGGGAAATCTTGGGGTGGGGAATAACAGAAAGCCATGGGCTTATTCCCTTACATCATAAATGTAATCAATATATTAAGATTTAAATGCATTGAAACCTGATATAACTCAAACAGAATGCAAAGGGAAAATACAATGGCCAGGACAGAGACTGAAGCAAACATTAGCTCAAACATATGCCACCTGCTACAGATAATGAAGTCAAGGACAATTTATATGAAAGAAATTAGGAAAATGGAGACTGTCTTTGCCAAGAGGCATCAACCTCTTTTTATAGATCTATAGAATCACAATTCTGCGGGAGACACTGCATTAACACAAAAAAATTTCTCATCCATCCTGACTTCACTGACTAAAGAATGGCTTCCAATATTAGACACAAAAAGATGGACACAGGATGAAGAGTGTGTGTCCTCTCTCCACTACACAGTTAAATGAGGTGAATACACAGCATCATTAATTTCCCATTCATTCAACAAACATTTATTGAGCTCCTTCTATTTGCAAGGCATTGGATTAGTCATAGGATATACAGAAACAGATGACTCTAAAGGTCCTTCAGGTATGCCTAATTCCTCTCCCAGAGGCCAGATTTTTAATCAGTGGAAGATAGTAAGCAAGTTCCTTCATTCTCTTTTTCTTGATGTTAACCACATTCACTGTATCTTTTTCCATATTTCCACGTCCTTTAGACTCCCTTCTCTAGCACTGAAGAAATCCTACCAAAACTAAGATGTTCAGAACAGTACTGTTTATACAAAGTTCAACATCATTATGACCTCCTTCAGTCTAGGCATTACTTCATTAATCTAACCCTAAATCACATCTGCTTTTTCAGCAGACATGTACAACATTAACTCACTTTAAATGTACTATTAACCAATTGCTCCAAGGCCTTATCACATAATGATAAGACTCCATCACAAAGTCTTAATAAATTAATGTAAAATTTTGTTAGATTTTATCCATTTTCCAGCCTGTTAAAAAACGGTGTGGATCCTGATTCTGTCATCTAATATATTTCCTACAGCTCACTCTATACCAACATTATGACATCTCCAAATTCATTAACAATTTTTCTACATCTTTATTCAAGTAGTGATAGAAATTGAGAAAGAGTGCAAAAATACCTTCACAAGGTACCATTAGATACATCCTGTGTTGCTAATCAGCCTGTGAAATGATTTACTGATCTTAGAATGTAGTCCGTGAGTCCTCCTTGCATTTCCACATGATGCAGACCCTAAGACTAGGATTTCAGGAAATGCAGTTTATTCCAGGAAGTTTTCTTCAGAAAGTACTGATGGAGGAGAGTAGTGAGTGAGACTGGGAGGGAAGGAAGCCAATAAAAGAGTTCAGTGAAGGGATGAGGAAACGGGGGCACAGAGCCACCAAATTTGGCCTCACAGTGACTGAATGCCAACTTCCTGGCCTGTCCATGGGCCAATCACACTCTGGGGACAGAGGAGTCCTCCGGCAGAAAGGCAAATCAGAATGCTGCTTGCTGAGGGGACAGAGGACACCAGGGTCTGCTGTGCTGTGGCTCTTCCAGTAGAACTGCATGAGACTTCAAAAGTCTCTGTCCAATTGAGATACGGAATATCCATCCTATCATCCTTACTTCTTCATTCGCCTAAATCTGTTGACTACCCTTCATTGCCTAATACCGTAGACACAATGCTTATTGTTAGTGCCCTGTTACATGAGTGACCTTAACCAAGCATGATAGTCATCTTCTAATACTTGATAATTTAGCTCTAAACCCTAGTGATTTTTGCTTATGTATTTGCTACCAACCTTTTAATAGTTTCTTTATAATACTCTGTAGATCGGACACAGGCACATCTATGACAAACCTGCACAGCACTTTGTTTTATTATTTTTATAAATCAAGCAACCCCAGTATTAAATATTTCTTTTGATCTTTAACATTTTTAAAAGTCCAAAGCATTCTGTTTCCAGGTTTATGACAGACTAAATATTTCTACATGACAAACAGACAAAACTAGAATTTCTGGGAGGATAAATACAAACATCCTTATAAATGCAAAGCTGAACTTAGGAATCAGGATGCTATAAATGAGAATGTTTAGCAGGGTGTAAAACTTTGACTTCTTCTATGGGGTGTTTGTTCATCTCAGTAGTCAGGAGACTTCGATCTTAAAAGTATGTCATGGTAAATTTGGGCTCACACAAATTGGTGACCTGAAACTAACCCTTGGTTCTAACTTGAATAACGTTAAATCTTCAAAGACTATACCATTACTCCAAAATTTGCCTGGAGAAAAATTCTCCTGTTAACAAAAATAGATGATGCAAGAAGGTGGTCCAGTTTCATTCTTCCACATGTCACCATCCAGTGTTTCCAACAACATTTGTTTAATGAAGGAGGTGGGTGGGAGGTGGGCTATGGGTGATGGGTATTAAGGAGGGCACTTGCTGGGATGAGCCCTGGATGTTGAATATAAGTGATCAATCACTGAATTCTATTCCTGAAGCCAATATTGCACTGTATGTTAACTAAATTTAAATAAATTAGAAAAACAGATGAAGAGGAACTCTTCTGTCTCATCATGGAATCCAAGTAAGATAAAATAGCCTCTGATAACATGAACCATGCAAGTTTTGGGCCAAAATATACACTACCATCCCCAAAACCTTAAGGCAACAAAACTACTTTATATGATGCTATAATGGCAGATGCCTATCAGTTGAAAGCCATAGAATATACAACACCAAGAATGAACCTCAACATAAGCTACAGACTTGGGGTGATAATGGCATGTCAATGTAGGTTCATTGATTGCAACAAAATACCATCTTGGTCTGGAATTTTGATAGTAAAGGAGGCTGTGCATATGTGGTGGCAGGGAACATAAGGGAAATCTCTGTACCTTCTGCTCAGTTTTGCCGTGGACATGAAATTGCTCTAATAAAGGCTATTTTTAAAAAGTAAATTAAATAAAGCCATAATCATTAAATATGGTCATTGAAAAGGTAAAAACCCACCTATACCTAAAAATAAAAATAAAAACTGAAGGTCTGGGTAATTACTGTGATGTGTCAATCAATCAAAGAAAGATAAAACTCTAATTTTATGCAAACTGTTCCAAGGAATAAGAAATTTAAAAATAAACCCATCTTAATTCATTTTATGAAGTTAATCTTACCCTGATGCCAAAAAAGAAAATGCATCACCAGTTAAGGAAAATTACAGGCTAATTTCACTTTTGAATATTGATGATAATCCTAAATAAACTAAACTTAATAAAGTATTATCAACAGCCCCCACTACATCTTGGCCCAACTGATTTATACAAAGAATATTCAAATTTATTAAAATTTGAATTTCTATTTTTCTATTAGTTTAAACAAGAAAAATGTGACATTACAAGAGACATAACAAAAGCAAACCTAATATTCTAAGCCATGTTTGTAATCAAAACCAAAGTTTTAGCAAACTGGAAATAGGAGAAACATCTAGAATCTTTTAAATTCTATCTACCAAAATAAAAAAAATACAGCAGATAATATGCTTAATAAAATGTTAAATATATAAATGATAAATAAATATATATATAATTATGTGTAAAGATGTACATATAATGCATATATTTTCTATATATATGAACTGCAAAAAGCAACAAAATATCACTTTTGTGATAATATGTGGCTTAGATCCAAAACTCAAAAACATCTTTTTTTTTGGTGTTTATTTATATTTCAGAGACAGAGTATGAGTGGAGGAGGGGCAAAGAGAGAGGGAGACACAGAATCTGAAGCAGGCTCCATGCTCTGAGCTGTCAGCCAGAGCCTGGCATGGGGCTCAAACTCATGAATTGCGAGATCATGACCCGAGCCATAGTTCGATGCTTAACGGGCTGAGCCACCCACGTGCCCCTCAAAAGCATCTTAACATATGCAAATTAATAAGTTTAGCAATGTCATGGGATCTATCCACAAAAAATTGATCACATTTGTACAAACCAGCAAGGAAGAGAAGATCACCAGCAGCTATTCAGTAATCCCATCCCAATAATGTAATCTTTGAGAGCCCTGGGATGGAGAGTTCCTGAACCAGGGACTTGCACTCATTTTGCACAGCTTATATATGTACTCTTGTCCCCTCTTTACCTATCCCAGGCTTCTTTTCTCCTCCACAAAGTCTCTGATGGCCTTAAGAACTGCTTTCTCTTATGCATGCCTTAACTATTACACCATCAACTTCAAGCAAAAAACAAAAACAAAAACAAAAACAATCCTATCATTTCCTTGCTTTTTTTTCTTGCTAATCAAATTTTGTTGTCCTCAGCTATTTTCAAATTTCTTCTGATGTTTCAATTTCTCTGAAGCTCTCTAGGGTTTCAACGGTTTCCTGTCTCACATTCAGGTCCTTCATTCATTTTGAGTTTATTTTTGTGTATAGTGTGAGAAAGTGGTCTAGTGACTCTGACCTCTAGAGAGTGATCTCCTTTGAGGCAGACAGTGTAAAATCAACGTCCTGCCTTCTAAGATCTCCAAGTGGGATGCTGCTTGGTTCTTCGGCTGGATGATCCAGACCAGTTTCCATAACACAGGGATTGTCATCAGCCACAATGGTGAATCAGCCATGAGAATCCAGAAAGATAATTCAAAATCATTGGACATAATTGCTTCTAGAGGTCTCTCTCAAGGGCTACCTCAAGAAACAAGACAAAGTACACATGGTGGAGAGTCCCAACTACCGCTAAGTGTAGGGAAATAAAATAACCAAAGTTTCAACAAGAGAGACCAAGAGACAACATTCAAAGAAAACTTTCTGAATGGACAGGCCCTGGACAGTCAAAGAGCCTTTGTTAATATAGCAGTACTCCCAGGTGCAGAGCACATAACAAGCTTTTAAATTAACAGCTAGCCAAAATCACAAAACAGAAGAACTCTTCTCTACAGAAATTCCAGGGAGAAATGACAGCTAAAGAGCTGCTCAAAACATATATAAGCAACATAACTGAACAAGAATTTAGAACAATAGTCATAAAGTTCATTGCTGGGCTTGAAAACAGCATGTAAGACATCAGAGAAACTATTGCTACAAAGAATAGTGAGCTTAAAAATAGTTGTGATAAATTAAAAAAAGCTATAAATGAGGTGCATAATAAAATGGGGCTTCCAAAGCACAGATTAAAGAGGTAGAAAGGAGAATAGGTGAATTAGAAGACACAATTATAGAAAAAGAGGAAGCCAAAAAAAGAAAGATAAACTGTTCCAGGAACATGAAAGGAGAGTTCGAGAGAGAGTGATACAATCAAATGGAACAATATCTGTATCATAGGAATTCCAGAAGAGGAAGAGAGAGGGAAAGGCACCGAAGGAGTCCTTGAACAAATTATAGCAGAGAACTTCCCCAGTCTGGGGAAGGAAACAGACACTGAAATCCAAGAGGCAGAGAATTCCCCTCAGATGTAACTTGAATTGATCTTCTGCATGACATATCATCGTGAAACTGGCAAAATATAAGGACAAAGAGAGAATTCTGAAAGCAGCTAGGGATAAACAGGCCCTAACATACAAAGGGAGACCTATCAGAGTGGTTACAGACCTATCTACTGAAACTTGGCAGGCCAGGAAGGAATGGCAGGAAATCTTCAATGTGATAACAGAAAAAACAGGCAGCCAAGAAACCTCTATCCAGCAAACCTGTCATTCAGAATAGAAGGAGCAATAAAAGTCTTCCCAAATAAACAAAAATTGAAAGAATTCATCACCACTATCCCAGCCCTACAAGAAATCCTGAGGGGGACTCTATGAGACAAATGTTTCAAGGAACACAAAGTACCAGAGAGACACCTAGAGGCATGAATCCTACAAAGAACACAATGACTCTAAACCCATATTCTTCAATAATAACACTGAAAGTAAATGGACTAAATGCTCCAATCAAAAGACATAGGGTAGCAGAATGGATAAAAAACAAAACCCATCTATTTGGTGTCTACAAGAGACACGTTTTATTTATTTTTTTTTAATATTTTTATTTATTTCTAGGAGAGAGAGAGAGAGAGCGTGAGCAGGGGAGGGTCAGAGAGAGGGAGACACAGAATCTGAAACAGGCTCCAGGCT
>NW_024080945.1:156172-159379 GCF_003009895.1 Hyaena hyaena
ATAGATCAACTTGACAGAAAATCCCTAAAGAAACAATGGACTTGAATGATACATTGGACCAGATGGATGTGACAGATATATTTAGAGCTCTACATTCTGAGGCCATGGTTTTCACTTTCTTCTCAAGTGTGCATGGCACATTCTCCAAGATAGATCACATACTGAGACATAAAGCAGCCCTCAACAAATAGAAAATAATATAGATCATACCATGCACACTTTCAGATCACAATGCTATGAAACTTGAAATCAATCACAGGATGAAGTCTGGAAAACCTCCAAAAACACGGAGGTTAAAGAACATCCTACTAAAGAATGAATGAGCTAATTAGGAAATTAGAGAAGAAATTAAAAGAAATATATGGAAACAAATGAAAATGAAAATACAACAATCCAAACTCTATGGGATGTGGCAAAGGCAGTACTAAGAGGAAAGTACACTGCACTCCAAGCCTACTTCAAGAAATTAGAAAAGCGCAAGTACAAAATCTAACAGCGCACTTAAAGGAACTAGAAGGAGAGAAACAAGAGCACGCCAAACCCAGTAAGAGAAGAGAAATAATAAAAATCACGGTAGAAATAAACATTACAGAATTAAAAGAAAAACAGTTAAACAGATCAATGAAAGCAAGACTTGGTTTTCTAAAAAAATAAACAAAATTGATAAACTGCTAACCAGGCTTCTCAAAAAGAAAAGAGAGAGCACCCAAATAGACAAAATCATGAATGAAAATGGACTTATTACAACCAATCCCTCAGAAATACAAGCAATTATCAGGGAATACTATGAAAAATTATATGCTAAACTGGACAACTTAGAAGAAATAGACAAATTCCTAAACACACACTCACTACCAAAATTCACATAGGAAGAGATAGAAAATCTGAACAGACCCATAACTTGTGAAGAAATTGAATCAGTTATCAAAACTCTCCCAAAAAATAAGAGCCCTGGACCAGATGGCTTCCCAGGGGAATTCTACTAGACATTTAACTCAGAGTTAATACCCATTCTTCTCAGCCTATCCCAAAAAATAGAAATGGAAGGAAAGCTTCCAGACTTCTTCTACAAAGCCAGCATCACTTTGATTCCAAAACCAGACAAAGACCCAGCAAACAAAGAGAACTACAGGCCAATATCCTTGATGAATACGGATGAAAAAATCCTCAACAAGATACTTGCAAATCGAATGCAACAGCACATAAAAAGAATTATCCACCATGATCAAGTAGGATTCATTCTTGCATTACAGGGCTTTTTCAATACTCACATATCAATCAATGTGATACATCACATTAACAAAAGAAAAGATAAAAACCATCAATAGATGCAGAAAAAGCATTTGACAAAATATAGCATCCCTTCTTAATAAAGACCCTCAAGAATGTTGGGATAGAAGGAACTTACTTAAACATCATAAAAGCCATCTATGAGCAGCCCTAACCTATCATCATCCTGAGAGCTTTCACCCTGAGATCAGGAACACGACAGCGATCTCCATTCTCACTACTGTTGTTTAACATAGTGCTGGATGTCCTGGCATCAGCAATCAGACAATAAAAGGCATCAGAATTGGCAAAGAAGAAGTCAAACTTTCTCTTTTCGCTGACGACATGATACTCTGCATGAAAACCTGATAGACTCCACCAGAAGCCTACTAGAACTGATCCATAAATTCAGCAAAGTCACAGGGTACAAAATCAATGTACAGAAATTGGTTGCATCTTTATACACCAATAATGAAGCAAGAAAAAGAGAAATCAAGAAACTGATCCCATTCACAGCTGCACCAAAAAAAAAAACCCCATAAAATACCTAGGAATAAAACTAACCAAAGATATAAGAGGTCTGTATGATGAAAACTACAGAAAACTTATGAAGGAAATTGAAGAAGTCACAAAGAAATGGAAAAGCATTCCATGCTCATGGATTGGAAGAATAAATATTGTTAAAATGTCATTACTACCCAAAGCAATCTACACATTCAATGCAGTCCCAATCAAAATTGCACCAGCATTCTTCTCAAAGCTAGAACAAACTATCCTAAAATTTGTATGGAACCACAAAATACCCTGAATAGCTAAAGTAATATTGAAGAAGAAAACCAAAACGGGAGGCCTCACAATCCCAGACTTTAGCCTCTACTACAAAGCTATAATCATCAGGACAGTATGGTATTGGCACAAAAACAGACACATAGACCAATGGAATAGAATAGAGAACCCAGAATTGGACCCACAAATGTATGGCCAACTAATCTTTGACAAAGCAGGAAAGAGTATCCAATGGAAAAAAAGACAGCCTCTTAACAGATGGTGCTGGAAGAACTGGACAGCAACACAGAGAAGAATGAAACTAGACCACTTTCTTTTTTCTTTCTTTCATACTTTATTGTCAGATTGGTTTCCATATAACACCCAGTGCTCATCCCAACAAGTTACCTCCTCCGTGCCCATCACCTTCCTTCCCTTCCCTCCCACATCCATCAGCCCTCAGTTTGTTCTCAGTATTCAAGAGTCTCTCATGGTTTGCCTCCCTCCCTCTCCCCAACTATCTTTCCTCTTCTCCTCCCCCATGGTCCTGTATTAAATTTCTCCTAATCCGCTTATAAGTGAAAGCATATGGTATCTGTCTTTCTCTGCCTGACTTATTTCGGTCAGCATAACACCCTCAAGTTCCATCCATGTTGCTACACATGGTCAGATTTCATTCTTTCTCATTGCCACGTAGTATCCCATTGTATAGATAAACTACATCTTCTTGATCCATTCATCACTTGACAGACATTTAGGCTCTTTCCATGATTTGGCTATTGTTGAGAGTGCTGCTATGAACATTGCGGTCCATGGGCCCCTATGCATCAGCACTCCTGTATCCCTTGGGTCAATTCCTTGAAGTGCTATTGCTGGGTCCTAGGGGAGTTCTGTTGTTAATTTTTTGAGGAACCTCCACACTGTTTTCCAGAGAGCTTGCATCAGTTTACATTTCCACCAACAGTGTTAGAGGGTGCCCCTTTCTCTGTATCCTCGCCAGCATCTAGAGTCTCCTGATATGTTCATTTTAGCCATTATGAGTGCCATGAGGTGGTATCTCAGTGTGATTTTGATCTGCATTTCCCTGATGATGAGGGATGCTGAGCATCATTTCATGTGTCTGTTTGCCATCTGGATGTCCTCTTTGGGGAAGTGTCTGTTCATGTCTTCTGC
>NW_024080945.1:159639-167911 GCF_003009895.1 Hyaena hyaena
TGTTGGGATGAGCACTGGGTGTTATATGGAAACCAATCTGACAATAAAGTATGAAAGAAAGAAAAAAGAAAGTGGTCTAGTTTCATTCTTCTCTGTGTTGCTGTCCAGTTCTTCCAGCACCATCTGTTAAGAGGCTGTCTTTTTTTCCATTGGATACTCTTTCCTGCTTTGTCAAAGATTAGTTGGCCATACATTTGTGGGTCCAATTCTGGGTTCTCTATTCTATTCCATTGGTCTATGTGTCTGTTTTTTGTGCCAATACCATGCTGCTATGATGATTACAGCATTGTAGTAGAGGCTAAAGTCTGGGATTGTGAGGCATCCCATTTTGGTTTTCTTTTTTTTTTTTTTTCTTTTTAAATGTTTATTTATTTCTAGGAGACAGAGAGAGAGACAGCGTGAGCAGGGGAGGGTCAGAGAGAGAGGGAGTCACAGACTGAAACAGGCTCCAGGCTCTGAGCTGGCAGTCAGCACAGAGCCCGACGCGGGGCTCAAACCCACGAACCGTGAGATCATGACCTAAGCGAAAGTTGGACGCTTAACCAACTAAGCCACCCAGGCACCCCTTGGTTTTCTTTTTCAATATTAGTTTGGCTATTCAGGGTCTTTTGTGGTTTCATACAAACCTTTTTCCCCCCTTCCTCTCACCCAAGGTCTTCTGTTAAGTTTCTTAAGATCCACATATGACTGAAAGCCTATGGAATCTGTCTTTCCTTGCCTGACTTATTTCACTTAGCATAATACCCTCGAGTTCCATCCACGTTACTACAAATGGCCACATTTCATTCTTTCTCATTGCCACGTAGTATTCTATTATATATATAAACCACATCTTCTTGATCCATTCATCAGTTGATCAACATTTAGGCTCTTTCCATGATTTAGCTATTGTTGAAAGTGCTGCTATAAATATTGAGGTGCATGTGACCCTATGCATCAGCACTCCTATATCCCTTGGGTAAATTCCTAGCAGTGCTGCAGAGAGGGAGGGAGGCAAGCCCTAAGAGACTCTTGAGTGCTGAGAACAAACTGAGGGTTGATGAGGAGTGGGGGAGAGGGAAAAGTGTGTTATGGGCATGGAGGAGGGCACTTGTCGGGATGAGCACTGGGTGTTGTATGGAAACCAATTTCACAACAAATTATATTAAAATAATAATTATAAATTTCTCTGAATCTTCACATGGTGGTTCCATCCTGTATATATCTTGGGTCTTTCTTTCTCTCATTCATTCATTCACTCCTTCAATCATTCATTTTTTTAATTTACACTGGAAGAGAGCTCCTTATTATCTGCTTCAGTTTTTTTAGGTTTCAATCACCTTTCTCCTATGTTAGAAATATTTGCATAGTTGGTACTGTGTTACTTGAAGGCTTTGTAAGATAGTTGAGTATTCTATTTTAGAGTCTCATGCTGTGAATTTGCTTGTTTCTCCACATATATTTTGCTGCCCATCACAGTTAGGATGGTCGACGTTAGCTTGTGTTAACAATTCCAAAATCACAATGGCTTATGACAACAGCTGTATCTCATGTCATCTGTGGGTCAGGCATAACTCTGCTTCTGTTATCATTATTCCAGATCCTAAGCCAACGCATCCACTTCTGTCTAGAGTATTGCCTGACTCAAGAAAAAAAAGAAGGGATGGTATTCTTATAGTTTCTGTTTAAAGTGACACATGTCATGTTGACCACATTTCTTTTGCCAAGACATTGGTTCACATGGCCAGGCCTAATTTCAGCAGATAGAGGGAAGGATCCTCTATCATAAAATCTAACAGTCTATCCACCCAATCACCAGATACTGAGTTCAGCACTGTTTGATTGTCAGAGTCTTTCATTTCTTTTTCTTAGCACTTTAAAAATATCATTCCATTGTCTTTGGCCCTTTGTTAGCCTCCTCTGATCGGTCATCTGTCTTTCTTATATTTGTTCCTCTTTGGACTTTTTTTCTGGCTACTTTTAAAATTTTCCTTTTCATCATTAGTTTTTAACAATTTGATTATGAGGCTCCTTAGTGTGTTTTTCTTTGTTTCCTCTACCGTGAATGCAATGAATTTCTTCAATCTGTGGGTTTCTAATTTTTTATCAAATCTGGAAAAAAATTTGGCCATTATTCAAATATTTTTATTTTTTAACCTTTAGATACCAATTAAACATATATGAAACTGCCTGAGAGTTTCCCAAAAGTTACTGGTGTGGTTTTTTTTCCAATTTTTTTTCCTCCCACTGTCCACTTTTTTGGAAAAATTTTATTGCTATTTTTCAAGCCACTGACTTTTCTCCTACAAGATGTAATCTGGTGTTAATCCAAACCAGTGCACTTTTCCTTTCAAGTATTTTATTTTTAACTTTTAGAAGTTTTATTTGAGCCATTTTATATCTTCTATATCTTGTATTATGGTCATGCCTTCCTTCCTCAACCTCTTGAATATAGAACATATTTCTAATAGCTATTTTTAACATGCTTATATGCTAATTTGATCATTTCTATTATTTCTGGGTCTGAGTCTATTAGTTGAGTTTTTTCCAGCCTATGGATATTTTCCTAATTTCTGTATGTCTTTCTGTTTTCTTTTGGATGAAGCACTTTGTTGTATTCCTTAAATACTGTCAACCTCTTCATCTGGGATGCACTTAAATTACTTGGTCTCACTTTGCTTCTGTATAGGATTTCTTTTAAGCTATCTTAGGTTAGAGAAGAGCAGCTTTTATTCTATGGGTAATTTAACCTCACCTATAAGATAATTCTGTTTAAGTATTTTACCCAAGGCCTCATTTATTATTACATATGTTCACTCTGACTAACACAAACAGAAGCGATTCTCAGCCCATGGATTCTCGGCTTCAAGAATTGTTCAGCCTACTTGTTTCCAGCAGTTCTTTTTCCAGCTTTAGATGGTTTATTCTCATGCATGAGGAGATGACTATGCTACCAAAGACTCAAGTGCACACATCTGCAGATCTTCAAAGCTCTGTCTTTGTGAAGTTCCCTTTACTCCAATACTTTGGCCTTTCTGAATTCCAACCAATGTCTCTAAAACTCAATGGGTTTCCTTGGTTTTAAGTGATCATCTATCTCTGCATAGCTGAGGGGACTCAACTTCTATGTGGTAAACTGGGACAATCATATAGCTCACCTTATAAAGGAGGATTGCAGTCATCTGCTGTTATGTAATATCTGAGAAGAGTTGTTTTATGTATTTTGTTTCATTTCCTACTTGGCTAAGTTTAGAGAGTAAATCTGGTTCCTGTTACTCCATCATGGTTGTATCCAGAATTCTCTTACCTTGCATTTAGTAAAAGAGTGATTTTTAACAGTATACATAATATGTTATTGGGGTTGTAGTGGTGTTTATGTTTTACTTGAGAACACTGATGACAGAGGGGGGTATTAAGTATTACCCCCATGGTATGTGGCTAGCACATATGAAATATAATGGATACATGCTGTTTATCTTGAATAATGGAGTGATATTATTGAGGAAAGATTTTCAGGCCTCCAGTAACAAGAAACCATGTTTGCTTGAGATGTTAATATGAAAATGTCCATGTGAAAACCTCAATCCAGTACTGTGGGTTTTGAATGCCACTCAAATTTTCCTGGAGAAGAAAAGATATGTAAGGATAGGAGTTTATACTTATCAAGAAAAACTTGACTTTTCAAAATAAAAGGCATGTAAACATGTTGACCATAGTTTTATGACTGTCCCTTAGTGAATTTAAAAATGCACTGTTTAAATATTTGTCATGACTAAAACTTGCATAACTTTATCATAAAATTGCTTTGAGAAATCTTTTTGCAAAAGTGTGGACCCTATGACACATTTGAAAAGTTCATTTACAGGTGCCAACTATTTCTCTACATTCCAGCGGTCTCAGAGAATGTAAGCTTGTGCCTATGGCAGATACTTTAGAATTTTGCAGACATATATAAGTTTTCACAGAAACCAAATAAAAGCAATAGAAAGCACAGGGAAAGTATATTTAATATGTACCAGGGCCCATGGCCAATCATATCTTGTTTTTGTTTTTGTCACCAGATACAAAACTTGGCACGAAAATTTTTAATTGGTAGTGACTATTCAACCATAGAATACTTTACAGATTCTGGGCTTCTTTTGTAAAATATATCCTTAACACACCAAAAAAGGCCTTTACTCATAAAACAACCAAAACAGGTTTTTATGAATTCTATGGAATACAGTCAAAATGTTAGTATTTGCTTGTATGTTCTTCAGTAGATATTAAAGGACAATGTTGCCAACACCAAAATGCTGGAAAACATAGGCCTTGATTAAAATTCACTTTCTCTTATGATGTACTTCCCAGATTTCAACAGAGCCTTCACCCCTCCAACATATAGCTAAAGTAATCATGATATTTCAAGGTACTGGCATGGTTTAGTTTTATTCCTGAATTTTTATTACTCCTTAGGAAATGTAAAATGTCAGATTTGAATATATGAATATAACATTTTGATTGCCCATCTTTGAAATCTTACAAGTGCATTTGTAGTTTCAAAATTAATGTGCATGTTTTTAGAATTGACTTGATATGGTTACAGTCGATTTTTAAAATTTTTCTTTCAAAAGTCACAGGTATTCTATATCTAAAATAGCATAGTTTTTTTTCTGCCTCACAGGATAAAGGTATTTCCAATTGCTCCCTATATTGTTTCTGAAAATTAAAGAAAGTCATTTCTTGTAAAGAAAAAAACCCAAAATGCATAGAATATTTATTATATCTGGCATTAATATCTCCTTTGCCATTATGTGCTGTTACATAATGATATAATAGTGGGGTTATTTTCATAACTAATATTATATGCCCTAAAGGCAATAAAGGTTTTTCTTATGGTTCCAAAGATATTTCTGCTACCTGTTATTCTGGTCTATTAGGCATTGTAATTATGTAATTAGATGTTCCTTAAAGACTGTCTTAGGTACCTCATAGATTAGAATGGTTCCTTTGAAGCAGTTACCAGATCTGTTATATAATTACATAATTAAGTCCATGTGGTAAAAATCCTAACAAAACTCTTTTAAAAAAGTAAGCAGCCTGCACTGGGGCAACAGATGACTTTGATTACAAATTGGAAGTAAAAAGAAAGTGGTGATGTATCCAATAAAAGCAAAAGATTCTCAATAATTGTTTTTATATTGGAATCTCACCCCTCAAAGGAAAGCTCAAGAGTTGGATCTGGCCTCTCAACCATTCAGAGCCTGGCCAGTGGTGCTATTCACAGCACTTTGAGAGAATCTACTCTAGATAACTTGCCAATCAACCTTCCTTAAAGACATTCATGAACTCAGTGCAGTTTGAGGGTCACTAAGAAAAATAAAGTGTGACTGAAATACTAAATTAAAGCTCTTCATATTTTCATTTTGTGTAGTTTTAATTCAATTAAATTCTGCCATTCCAAGGCAATCTTGAGAAAGAACAAAGCTGGAGATCTCTCAGATTTCAAACTAAACTACAAAACTATAATAATCCAGACAGTATGGTACAAAACCAGGACAGAAACATAGATCAGTGGAACAGAATAGAGAAATAAACCCACACTTACATAGTCAATCAATCTTTGACAAAGGAGGCAAGAATATATAATGGGAAAAGACAGTCAGTTCCAGAAATGGTGCCAGGAAAACTGTACAGATGCATGTGAAAGAATAAAACTGGGCCACTTTTTAAATGTCATATACAAAAGTAATCTCAGAATGTATTAAAGACTTAACTGTAAGACCAGGAATCATTAAACTTCTATAAAAAAAAAATAGGCAGTAAGCTGTTGGACATCAGTCTGAGCAGTATTTGGGGTGGGGGGTTGTCTCCTCAAAGACAACAAAAGCAAAACTGAACAAATGGAACAAAATTAAACTAAAAAGCTTTTGCACAGCAAAGGAAATCATCAATAAGATTAGAATGAATCTAGTAAATGGGAGAAATATTTGCAAAGATATACCTGATAAGGGATTCATATCCCTTACGTAAAATATAAAATATATAAAGAATTCATTCAACTCATTTTCAAAAAAATAAAATCCCAAAAATCCAATTATAAAATTCACAGAGGACCTAAATACATATTTCTCCAAAGAAGGCATGTAGATGGCCAAGAGACACAAGAAATCACAAGTGTTGGAGAAGATGTGGAGAAATGGAAAGCTCTGGCACTGCTGGTGGGAAAGCAAAATGGTGTGACCACTATGGAGGTTCTTCAAAAAATTAAATATAGAACTACCATACAATTCAAAAATTATACTTCTGGGTATTATTCCAAAGGAAAAAAACAATAACTTGAAAAAATTATGTTTGTTACAGCATTACTTACAATAGCCAAGACACAGAAGCAACCAAAGTGTTATCAATAGATAAATGGATAGAGAAGATGTGGCATATGTATATATAAATATATATATAAACACCATGAAATAGTGCTCAGCCATAAAAGAATAAAATCTTGCCATTTTTGACAACATGAATGGACTTCAAAGCATATGAAAGCAAGTCAGAGAAAGACAAATACCATATGATCTCACTTATATGTGGAATCTAAGAAACAAAGCAAACAAAACAAAACAAAACAAAACTAGACCCATAAATACAAAGAATGATCTGGTGGTTACCAGAGGAGAGGGGCAGAGGGGGATGAGTAAATAGAGGAAGAGCAGTGAAAGGTACAAATGTCCAGTTATAAAATAGAGTTGGATATACAATGTACAGCATAGAAAATATAGTTAATAATATGTAACTTTGTATGGTGACAGATGGTAGCTAGATATATCATGGTGATCTTTTTCCAATATATATAAATGTTGAGTTGCTATGTTGTAAACCTGAGTCTAATATGATATTGTATTTCAACTACACCTCAATTTAAAAGATTCTGCCACATTCTATGTAGCCTTAGCATATAACATATAATCTTAACTGCCAATTACATATTTGCATTTACAAATTCTAAATAAGGCAAATTAAAAAAATAAAATAAAGTTGGAGTTCGTACGGACCCTAAAACTCACAAAAATAATACTTTTTAAAAGCACCATTGGTGGGGCGCCTGGGTGGCTTAGTCGGTTAAGCGTCCGACTTTCGCTTAGGTCATGATCTCGCGGTTCATGGGTTCGAGTCCCGCGTCGGGCTCTGTGCTGACTGCCAGCTCAGAGCCTGGAGCCTGTTTCAGAGTCTGTGTCTCCCTCTCTCTCTGACCCTCCCCTGCTNTCTCTCTCTCTCTCTCAGAAATAAATAAAACATTAAAAAAAATAAAAAAAATAAAAGCACCATTGCTATTGAAATACATACATGTTAGGGTACTAAATTACCTGATAGAAAATCAATATATGTGAAATACATAGACACTATTCTTTGAGATTGATGCTCCTGACAGTGCATGAGATAGAAACAAAGATCTGTCAATCTAAACCAGGACAGACATTTAAGGCAAAAAAAAAAAAAAAAAAGTCATCAATTTGTTCTTTTTTAAAAAATGTTTATTTTTATTTATTTTGAGAGAGAGAGAGAGAACTCATGTGAATGTATCAGTGGGGGAGGGGCAGAAAGAGAGGAACAGAGAGAATCCCAAGCAGGCTCCACACCCTCAGCGTAGGGTTCTATCTTCTGAACCGTGAGATCATGACCTGAGCCAAAATCAAGAGTTGGACACTTAACTGACTGAGCCACCCAGGCACCCCTAATTTGTCCTTTTAAAACATCTTATCTCTTGGACTCCGTAAATCCTCAGGACACCTCAACTCTTGCCTACTGAACTTCACTGATTCTCAGTGACCATTTTGCTGGGCATCTTTTGGTTCTCCCCACCACCAATCCCTGTGAAGCCTTACCTCCAGCTCATTTCTTTTTTTTTTTTTAATTTTAATGTTATTTATTTTTGAGAGAGACAGAGAGACAGAGAGTGCATGCAAGCAAGGGAGGGGAAGAGAGAAAGGGAGACACAGAATCCAAAGCAGGCTCTAGACTCTGAGCTTTCAGCACAGAGCCAGGCACGGGACTCAAATATCAGGAACCATGAGATCATGACCTGGGCTGAAGTCAGACACTTAACTGACTGAGCCACCCAGGTGACCCTCCAGCTTATTTCTTTTTTTTTTTTTTTTTTTATTTAATTTTTTAAATTTATTTCTAGGAGAGAGAGAGAGACAGCGTGAGCAGGGGAGGGTCAGAGAGAGAGGGAGACACAGACTCTGAAACAGGCTCCAGGCTCTGAGCTGGCAGTCAGCACAGAGCCCGACGCGGGGCTCGAACCCATGAACCG
>NW_024080945.1:169133-179418 GCF_003009895.1 Hyaena hyaena
CCCTGCTCACGCTGTCTCTCTCTCTCTCTCTCTCTCTCTCTCCTAGAAATAAATGAAACATAAAAAAAAAAAAATAGTCATACCAACTGTTACAATTCCCTAGTGACAAAAAAAGATATTAATTTGTCTATCAAATACTAATATCTATGTACACACACACACACACACACACACACAATTTGCTGGCCAAAGTATGGTGAAACAGTCATATTCATACCATGCTGATGGAAACAGAAAAGCCAAACCCTTTTTGAAAAATTGATAATATGTTCATCTTCCTTGACCCAGTCATTCTAATTTTGGAATTCAGATAATTCAGAAAATATGCTCAACCACAGAAAAATCTTTTCATACAAAGATGTTTATCTCAAGGTTACTTATAAAGGTAAAAATCTATAAGCAACCTAAATGTCTAAACATAGGAGAACAATGAACTATATTTGGTATAGTATATACCAAGGATAAAGTTTTATTCATTCAAGCAAAATTATATTCCTGATTACATTATAATGATGGTAGAAATAGTTAACATTTTGAGCATTTGCTGGACACCAGATACATAGAGTATATGAATGCTTAATATACATTATTTGATTCTCCCACTATCTCCCTAAAGTATATATGATTATTATATTCATTTTATGGATAAAGGAACTAAGATTTATTTTTTTTTAATTTGTTAACGTTTTATTTATTTCTGAGAGAGAGAGACAGTGTGAGCAGGGGAGGGTCAGAGAGAGAGAGAGACACAGAATCTGAAGCAGGTTCCATGCTTTGAGCTGTCAGCACAGAGGCTGATAGGGGGCTCAAACCCATGAACCATGAGATCGTGACTTTAGCCAAAGTCGGGTACTCAATAGACTGAAGCACCCCAAAGGAACTAAGATTTAAAGGAGCTGAATCACTTCCTCAAATTTGCAAAAAAAATAGGGAAATCAGGATTGGAACCAATACAGTCTGCCTTCACATTCCCACATTCATAACCATGTTGTTTATACCACTTCTGATTAGAGCATTAAATAACACACACAGGCACACACTCACAGGCACACATGCACACCAATTTAAAGAGAATAAAAATGCAACTAGTTTACAAGATAAAATATACAGAAAACAGCAAGATTGAAAGAAAGGATATAAACTAAATTACTGGTAACAATCGACTTTAAGTGGTGATTAACTCTGGATTATTTCTCTTCTTCTTTCTATGTTTTTAAGACGTTCTAGAATTTTTAAAAAGGTTGTTTACTCCCTTGGGGGAGAGGAAAATTTTTTTAAATCCTGATCTGCTATTCCTTTTTGTGCAGATAAGGATCCCAGCTATGCACATATCTATAATAAATAACCTGGGGATGTAGAATTTTAAAACAAGCCAGCAGGGGCGCCTGGGTGGCTTAGTCGGTTAAGCGTCCGACTTTCACTTGGGTCATGATCTCGCGGTTCGTGGGTTTGAGCCCCGCATCAGGCTCTGTGATGACTGCCAGCTCAGAGCCTGGAGCCTATTTCAGAATCTGTATCTCCCTCTCTCTCTGACCCTCCCCTGCTCATGCTGTCTCTCTCTCTCTCTCTCTCTCTCTGTCTCTCTCTCTCCTAGAAATAAATAAAAATATTTAAAAAAAAAAAAAAACAAGCCAATAAAGTTGGAATTAAGAAAGGCATCTGGAGAGCTCTTGGAAAGTTAGAAAAACAAGTGCCACCTTTCACTTGGTAAGTGCTAAGCAGGGGAAACATTCTTTGCAAAGTGAGGATGGCTTAGGGAAAGGTATCTGATAGAAAAAGGTAGACTGGGCTCTGCCAATGGTCAAAACACAGTGGGAATCAAGGAGTTCCCTAAGGTTCCACTGAGCTGGACTTTTCAATGCCTAGAAAGAACCAAGGGAGTTGAAGCTTTTCCAATATTAGTTGCCTATTACAGATGAGAGACGCAACTGAAACTAGGTTCCTGGCCAATCTTGTTTGATTGATTCCTACACTAAGCTATACATAGATGTCTACAATACAATTGATTACAATATTTATCTTCACTGCTTCATAAGCAATCATTCTCTAAATAATGATACATTGAATGGAAAGTGGGCAAGTCCTTATTTTCTCATTGACTGCAGCTGACCTTATTAATCTTGAAGACCCCAGCCTTGAGGTAGTTTATCTGAACAACTGACAAGGTAATGAGGGGAAATAAATAGGTTTGTGGATATTATCAACCCAAATCCCCAATGGCAGGAGATGTCACAGAACTGTAAGGAACAAAACAAGGTGAGAGGTTTCCTCCACTGTCTTTGTATTTGCACACTCTTCTCTGGAGACTGCCTGGGGGAAGAGGTAGCTTGAAAACAAATAGGCA
The DNA here is from genome assembly GCF_003009895.1 of Hyaena hyaena. Taxonomy (NCBI): domain Eukaryota; kingdom Metazoa; phylum Chordata; class Mammalia; order Carnivora; family Hyaenidae; genus Hyaena; species Hyaena hyaena. The sequence goes on from NW_024080945.1 coordinate 171,478, forward strand.
AGCATTTATCCAACTGTTAGATTTTCCTTTTCTTTTCAAATGATTTTTTTTTCTGAACATCAACAACAAAGAAACTTAGTCTTGTAGCAGTTTGATAATTTACTAAATTCTAAGGTAAACTGACATAAATTAAGATTCATATAAACTTAAGATTTAATTGACTAATTACTGAGGGAGAAATGTGAGGAAATATCCACAGATCCACAGGAGGCCCCATCAAAGGAACAAAAGCAGACAGAACAGCTCACTGCCTGTATTTCCTGCAGCTCATTCCTTTAATCTTTGATTTCTTCTCTGGGTTGCTATTTAAATTGCGTTTCATTTGTTCCCTTGAAGAATTTGGAAACCATGTCCAAAACCTTTAGTCCATACACAAATACAGTACATTCTATGGCATGCCATGATACGGTACACACTCACAAAATTATAGACCCAGTTTAACACACCTTCTATATGGGCTTCTCATGCAATAAACAAAGCTAGTAACTTCTTTGTGATCTTTGTTTCACCCTGACAAACTTTGTTATGGGGATGCTTCCTAAAAAGTTGGAAACTAATCTTTGCTGCTGAGTAAATAAACATTCTAACTGTACCAATTGCTTATAATTACACCTTGTTTAACATAGATGTTTGATTTTAAATATAACCCCCAAGTCAGGTTCCAATATTAGCTTAGCACCTTTTTCAGGGATACAGAGCTTGCCTGTAGTAGCTTCTCAGGATTTTTCCTCTAGTATCCCTGGGTTTGGTGCCAAAACCAAATTAACACTAAACAATTCGAATTTGAGAGATGAAAGGAAACTTGGACACCAGTGAAACTTGAGTCATAATGATGCTGTTGCTTCCCCGAGCTGAGCAAATGGAACTATTGTTGGTTTTCTCAGAGTTCACAGCCTTGTGCTCATCCTGAGTAAATTATAGCAAGTGACTTCCATTCCAGGAAGACCAATTTCTTCTCTATTCTGTCGTTCATCATCTTCCAGCCCTTTCCTCCCTTCCAATAAGGTCTAGCCACCATTCAAAGTCAAGCCCCATTAATTCCTGACAGTGATAGGAACCTTTTTCACTATTCCATTCCACACACACACAAAAAAAACCCTGCCCTTTCTCTGAACTCCATGACCACCAATACCCCTATCATCGTTTATGGGCTGAAGTGTGTCCTCCAAAAAGTACGTCAAAATCCTAACCCCTATAGCTTTGAATGTGACCTTATTTCAAAATAGGGTCTTTGAAGATGTACTCAAGCTAAGATGAGGCCATTAGAATGGGCTTTAATCCAACTGGTGTTTGTATAAGGGGAGAGGAGACACAGAGGAATATGCCCTGGGAATACATAGGCAGAAATTGGGGTGATGCATTTACAAGCCAAGGAATGCCGAGGAATTCTGGCCATCACCAGAAGCTAGGAAAGAAAAGCATGGAACAGACTGTCCCATAGTGTCTCTCAGAAAGAGTAAATACTGGAGACATCTTCATATCAGATTTCCAGCCTCCAGAACTGTAAAAGAACAGAATTCTGTTACAGCAAGCCACCCATTTTGTAGTACCCTATTATGGCAGCTATGGAAATGTATACTTGACTCATTCATTATCCTTTCTTTTTAAAAAATAATTTTAATGTTTATTTATTTTTGAGATAGAGAGAGGGACAGAGCATAAGCAGGGGAAAGGCAGAGAAGACACAGAATCGGAAGCAGGCTCCAGGCTCTGAGCTGTCAGCACAGAGCTTGACGTGAGGTTCAACTCACTAACCAGACCAGGAGATAATGACCTAAACCAAAGTCGGACGCTTAACCCTCTGATCTACCCAGGCACCCCTCATTACCCTTTCTTTCAGTACACTTCCTGGCTACTGTCTCCGAGTCCATTACTACAGTCTGAACTTGTAAAACCAAAACCAAAACCAAAACCTCCTTTGGGGTAGAAACCATGCCTTAATTTCTTTTCTTATACAGAGATCTTTGCTAATCTATGTCAGACTTTCCAAATAAAACAAAAGACACCCAGTTATCTGGGCATCCTGTATTTTCATTTGGTAAATCAGACAACTCTAATTTATACACAAATAGGTGGTCAATAAATACCTAGAAAATGAATGTGTAAATCCCTAGTGTATCAACTTTATGAAAATTTCCTCCTTAGAATTTATAATAATCAATCATAAACAGAGACTCTGAGAAATTCTAACCTATCTTCCATTAAACTGTGGTGGCTTATGGCTGCCTTAGTGAGATACTATAAAGGGTATATCTGAAGTAGACAAGATCCCAAAAGGAACAATTAGGATAGTCAGAAATATGAAAGAAGATGCCCCTATCAAGACACAGATTGAAGAGACTGGACTGCTGCTGTTTGCCATTCAACAAGATTGAGTTGAAAGATTCATGACCAAAATCTGGACTCATAAGAGACGCCATTAGTGAAATGATCGGTACCCCCAAATCTAGGAAGACTAGACTGGGAATGAAACTAATAGGAAATGATTACTTCTCTATGTGTCAGGCCTTGAACATACATTCATTCATTTTAGTTTACAGCAATTAAGTTAGGAAGCAGATATTACTACGCCTATGTTTCAGAGATAAGAGAATGAAGTTTTGAGAGTAGAATCAGTATTCAAACCCAAGATCGAAGATCTGTGCTCATTCCATACTCATAGAACACTTCTCTAAACCTTTGTTCCCTGAGCGGTGCAAATTAGAAGTAATGAAAAGAAGCGCACATTCACTAAGTAGATAATCCATAATTAAAAATCCAGATTGGTAGCAAATACAAAATAATGCAAAATTGATGGACAGATTTCTGAGTAAGGGGGCTGCTAGTGGAAGAGATTCTTCATAGCACTTACCTATGGAATGGACATCAGGAACTGCTCAAGCTTCTAGAAAAGCAGGCTAGGAGAGGAAGATGGCAAAGAAGTAGGGAGCTCTGTACATTTCACTTTCCCTCATCTCTCAAATGGAGAAGGCCTGAAGACCCAGGAACCTTTACAGAAACCAGGAGTTTGAGAGGAAAGGAGACAGAGTCCGCTGAGAAAAACTAATAGTGTGAGTGCGAACTGGGGAAGATAAAAAAAGGGCCAAGACCGGAGACACGGAGGGAGGGGAGGGAGTCCCCTTTGTGGGGAGACATGGTGAGTCTAGGGGAAAAGGAAAAGCAGCTGAAACTGCTCAAGACACTGTCCCTGTCCCTGGAGAAGAGAAAAACCTCGGCTCAGACACAGAGGGATCTGGTTTCCTGCTGTGCAGCTGACCCTGAGCGGGATGCACTGGTCCCAGGCAACGCTGGGAAAAACTAGTCCTCTGCTTGCCATCTCGACCTGGAGGGGAAGTGATGCACCTGAAGCCGCTCCACCTCTCCTCTGGCTCTGCTCAATCCCCAGTGGGGAGATGAGAGGCTTGAAACTGCTCAGAGGGACTCAGCCTGTGGGTTTATATTTGGGGCGATATCAATGGGGTGCGTGGACTAAGATCTGGAGATGAGGCGGGGAACATAGAGCATGGCCCACCTCGGCTATGGCACAGGGCGATCCAACCCAAAAGAATGAGTTGCAATGGTTCGAGAGGGGACTGGGGCACCACACTTTTCTCCCCACAACCACCAAGGCGAGACCAGGGAGGGGTGCATTGGAGGCTCAGACCTGCTTGCACCGAACCACACCCATCCCCACTAGAGAGCTTTTATTTATTTTATTTATTTATTTATTTATTTATTTATTTATTTATTTATTTATTTTTGGAACTTGGGGCAAGACCAACATGGATGCACCGCTGTGATTAATTCTAGATCAATTCTTTCTATTCAGATATAACTTTCCCCTTGTCTGATTCACAACCCTCTACTCTGTTGGACTGGGCACTCTGGTCACAGGTTTGCTTAAACAGTCACATTTATTCCATTCTCTGGATGTATATTCTACACCTCCACTGCTACCTTTTTATCTCTCTCTCTCTGGAGTAATCAGACTATATAGTTTCTCTGAGTAACATTATGTTCAGTTTTTCTCCTCACCTCTAATCATATTCTCCTCTTTCTCTCTCTGAATTAAGCCTCTTAGTCTCTCTGCCTGGTCATTCCATTTTCAATTTCACTTCCTCCCCACCCTGTCATTTCTCTCTTTATATATGCTCTTCCATCAGCACTGTATACACCCAGCTTTTTATTTGTAGCTGGGAATTCTGGTGTTATGCTTTTAGACTGTCCTTTATCTTTTGGGTTACTTCTTTTTTCTTTTCTTTTTTCTTTTTTATTTATTTTTATTTTTATTATTTGTCTTCCCTCCTTCCACTTTTTTTTTTGTCACTTCTTTTCTTTTTCCCTTTCAGTTTGCATGTTTGTCGGGTTTGTCTGTGCATTTGTGTGTCTTTGTTCCCTGTGTGTTTGTCTGTCTGTTTTCTTTCCAGGGCTACCTCAAAAAACAAGCCAAAGTACACATGGTGGAGAGTCCCAAATACCACTACGAGTAGGGAAATAACCAAAGTCTCAACAAAAAAGACCAAGCAAGGGACACAATTCAAAGAACACTTCCTGAATGGACAGACCCTGGACAGTCAAAGAGCCTTCTTTAATATAGCAGTACTCACAGGTGCAGAGTGCATAACAAGCTTTTAAAACTAATAAAAGATAGAAAGCTAACCACAATAACGAAACAGAAGAAATCTCCTCTAAAGAAATTCCAGGAAGAAATGACAGCTAAAGAACTGCTCAAAACAGTTATAAGCAACATAATTGAACAAGAATTTAGAAAAATAGTCAAAAAATTAACCGCTGGGCTTGAAAAAGGCATGTAAGACATCAGAGAAACTATTCCTACAAAGAATACTGAGCTTAAAAATAGTTGTGATGAATTTAAAAATGCTATAGATGAAATGCATAATAAAATGGAGGGGTTCAAAGCATGGACTGAAAAGGCAGAGAGGAGAATAGGTAAATTAGAAGACAGTAATAGAAAAAGAGGAAGCAGAGAAAAAGAGAGATAAACTGATCCAGGAACACGAAAGGAGATTTCAAGAGGTGAGTGATACAATCAAATGGTTAATTTTTTTCAATGTTTTATTTATTTCTGAGAGAGAGAGCAAGAGCGAGCATGATCAGGGGAGGGTCAGAGAGAGAGGGAGATACAGAATCGGAAGCAGGCTCCAGGCTCTGAGCTGTCAGCACAGAGCCCAATGCGGAGCTCAAACCCACGAACAGTGAGATCATGACCTGAGCTGAAGTCAGATGCTTAACCAACTGAGCCACCCAGGCGCTCCTCAAATGGAACAATATCCATATCATAGGAACTCCAGAAGAGGAAGAGAGAGGGAAAGGCACTGAAGGAGTACTTGAACAAACTATAACAGTGAACTTCCCCAACCTGGGGAAGGAAATAGACATTGAAATCCAAGAGGCACAAAGAATTCCCCTCAGAAATGACTTGAATAGATCTTCTGCACAACATACCATAGTGAAACCAGCAAAATATAAGTAAAAAAAGAGAATTCTGAAAGCAGCTAGGGATAAATGGGCCTTAAAATACAAGGGGAGACCTATCAGAGTAGTTACAGACCTATCTACTGAAACTTGGCAGGCCAGAAAGGAACGGCAGGAAATCTTCAATGTGATGAACAGAAAAAAACATGCAGCCAAAAATCCTCTATCCAGCAAACCTGTCATTCCTTAGAAGGAGAGATAAAGTCTTCCCAAATAAACAAAACTTGAAAGAATTCATCACCACTAAACCAGCCCTACAAGAAATCTTGAGGGGGACTCTATGAGGGAAATGTTGCAAGCAACCCAAAGTACCAGACACCACAAGAAGCATGAATCCTACAAAGAACACAATGACTCTAAACCCATATTTTTCAATAATAACACTGAAAGCAAATGGACTAAATGCTCCAATCAAAAGACATAGAGTAGCAGAATGGATTAAAAAACAAAATCATCTATTTGGTGTCTACAAGAGACGTGTTTTAGACCCGAGGACACCGTCAGATTGAAAGTAATGGGATGAAGGAATATCTATCATGCTACTGGAAGTAAAAAGAAAGCTGGAGTAGTTAAACTTATATCAGAAAAACTGGACTTTAAAGTAAAGGCAGTAACAAGGGATGAAGAAGGGCATTCTATAATAATTACAGGGTCTATCCATCAGGAAGAGCTAACAATTATAAATGTCTACGCACCAAATACAGAAGCACCTAAATACATAAAACAATCACAAACCGAAACAATCTTATGGATAAGAATGTGCTAATAGCAGGGGACTTTAATACTCCACTTACAGCAATGGATAGATCAACTAGACAGGAAAACACTAAAGAAACAATGGACTTGAATGACACATTGGACCAGATGGATATGACAGATATATTTAGAACTATACATACTGAGGCCAAGGAATTAAAATTCTTCTCAAGTGCACATGGCAAATTCTCCAAGATAGATCACATACTGGGACGTAAAGCAGCCCTCAACAAATATAAAGAATTTAGATCATACCATGCACACTCTCAGATCATAATGCTTTGAAACTTGAAATCAATCACAGGAAGAAGTCTGGAAAACCTCCAAAAACATGGAGGACAAAGAACATCCCACTAAAGAACAAATGGGCCAATCAGGCAATTAGAGAAGATATTAAAAGAAATATATGGAAACAAATGAAACTGAAAATACAATTCAGACTCCATGGGATGCAGCAAAGGCAGTCCTAAGAGGAAAGTACATTGCACTCCAGGCCTATTTCAAGAAATTGGAAAAAGCACAAATACAAAATCTAACAGCTCACCTAAAGGAACTAGAAGGAGAGCAACAAGAGCACCCCAAACCCAGTAGGAGAAAAGAAATAATAAAAATCAGGGCAGAAATAAACAATATAGAATTAAAAAAAACAGTTAAACAGATCAATGAAAGCAAGACAGTTTTTCTGAAAAAATAAACAAAATTGATAAACCGCTAACCAGGCTTCTCAAAAAGAAAAGAGAGAGCACCCAAATAGACAAAATCATGAATGAAAATGGACTTATTACCACCAATCCCTCAGAAATACAAGCAATTATCAGGGAATACTATGAAAAATTATATGCTAAACTGGACAACTTAGAAGAAATGGACAAATTCCTAAACACACACTCACTACCAAAATTCACATGGGAAAAGATAGAAAATCTGAACAGACCCATAACGAGTGAAGAAATCGATCAGTTATCAAAAATCTCCCAGCAAATAAGAGCCCTGGGCCAGATGGCTTCCCTGGGGAATTCTACTAGACATTTAACTCAGAGTTAATACCCATTCTTCTCAAGCTATTCCAAACAAAAAGGAATCAAAAGAAAACTTCCGGATTCATTCCAGGAAGCCAGCATCACTTTGACTCCCAAGCCACATAGAGACTCAGCAAAAAAAGAGAACTACCTCAATATCCTTGAGGAATAAGGATGCAAAAATCCTCAGTAAGATACTTGCAAATTGAATGCAACAGCACATAAAAAGAATTATCCACCATGATCAAGTAGGATTCATTCTTGCATTACAGGGCTGTTTCAATACTCACATATCAATCAATGTGATACATCATATTAACAAAAGAAAAGATAAAAAACATATGATCCTGTCAATAGATGCAGAAAAAGCATTTGACAAAATACAGCATCCCTTCTTAATAAAAACCCTCAAGAATGTTGGAATAGAAGGAACTTACTTAAACATCATAAAAGCATCTATGAGCAGCCCTCAGCTAACATCATCCTCAATGGGGAAAAACTGAGAGCTTTCCCCCTGAGATCAGGAACACGACAGGGATGTCCATTCTCACCACTGTTGTTTAACATAGTGCTGGATGTCCTGGCATCAGCCATCAGACAACAGAAGGAAATAAAAGGCATCAGAATTGGCAAAGAAGAAGTCAAACTTTTTCTTCTCACAGACGACACGATACTCTACATAGAAAACCCA
>NW_024080945.1:180583-323626 GCF_003009895.1 Hyaena hyaena
GACCGAGCAATAGCACCGCTAGGAATTTACCCAAGGGATACAGGAGTGCTGATGCATAGGGGCCCATGGACCCCAATGTTCATAGTAGCACTCTCCACAATAGCTAAAACATGGAAGGAGCCTAAGTGTCCATCAACGGACGAATGGATCAAGAAGATGTGGTTTATCTATACAATGGAATACTACATGGCAATGAGAAAGAATGAAATCTGGCCATTTGTGGCAACATGGATGGAACTTGAGGGTGTTATGCTGAGTGAAATAAGTCAGGCAGAGGAGAACAGATATCATATGTTTAAAGGAGGATTAGGAAGAACTTAAAGGAGGACCATGGGGGAGAAGAAGGAGAAAAATAGGGGGTGAGAGGGAGGGAGGCAAACCATGAGAGACTCTTGAATGCTCAGAACAAACTGAGGGCTATTGGGGGTGGGTGAGAGGAGAAGGGGGGTGATGGGCATGGAGGAGGGCACTTGTGGGAATGAGCACTGGGTGTTATATGGAAACCAACTTGACAATAAACTATTTAAAAAAAAAAAAGAAAGAAAGAAAAGAAAAAGAAAACCAGGCTACATTGACATGGGTTCTGTTTCAGGCCGACCCTTCCCGCACCCAAGTCTGTGTCACGGCAGAATTTAGTCGGAAGCAATCCTGGCTCAGTTTTCTCCTTTGAACACGGACTGTTTTCTAAATTCCTATCCAGCAAATATGTAAGAGCTTGCTATATGCTTTTTTCACTCCATAATTATACTAATGCTTTTCACCTGGTGTACTGTTTCCCTCCCCCCACATCTTAGAATGCTTCTTTATGTCTTTGCATTTCATTCATTTATTCAATTAACTCATCTCCTCTGTGTCAGGCACTGTGCAAGGCTCTGGGATGAAAGTGATAAACAAGGGAGACAAGGTCTTTCCTTTTTTTTTAAGATTATAGAACAAAAAGGAATAATTGAAATGGACAGAAATATCAAGGCAGCTGTCACTGTCAAGAGACACTAAAACAATAAACATTTACAATTTTAATGAATATTGGGAAGGATAACTATAGGGTCCTGAGAAACTATTTCACAGTTTAACTTGGGGTCACGGAAAATTTCCCTGAGGAAATTAACATGTAGATTTAAACTTGAAGGGTGAGGAGAACGTGGCAGGTTACAAGGTTAGTAGAGAGTATTCTTTGTAGAGGGAACATCAGCGATGAAGTCTGATTCAGGAAGGAGCTGGGCACTAAGTGAAACAATGGAACAACAACATAGGCAACAAGAATACAGCAGCTTGTGATGTGGCTGCATAGTCATAAAGGGTGAACTTGGGATGCAGTAAGTCGACTTACAAGTAGAGAATGCACAAAAATGGCATGTGTATTAAAATACACTCTCTGCTGTTTGGACTAAATTACACACACACACAAGGCATCAAGGAATAATTACACACACAAAAAAAAAATGTGGTTTTTTTTTCATCCTCTTTTAGATTAGGCATTTTTATTATTCTATTAATCTCCACTACTGCTTATGATTTATGCTTATGATTTTTGTTGGTTGCCCTGGGGTTTCCTGCACATAAATTTAATTTAAAACTTTGTTTGAATACTATACTGTTTCACATGCAAGTGTGAAGAACTTAGAACATTATCCTCACAAATTCTTCCCCCATCTTTTCTGCTACTATTGGCATACGTTTTAGTTTTGTGTGATGTAGACAGACAACACCTTGATACATTTTTTTGCTTAGACAGCAATTTAAAATAAGAAAAAAATGTACATTGGCCTTCATGTATGCCATTTCCTGGCTCTTCATTTCCTTGTGTAAAGTCAAGTTTCTGTATGATAGATTCATCTGGCTAAAGCCCTTCCTTGAACATTTCCAGTAATCAGCTGCAGTGAATATTCTCGTTTTTTGTTCATCTGAAAAATAAGTTTATTTTTTTTATTTTTTGAAATATGTTTTCCCAGGGTTTAACATTCTGGGCTGATTGTTTGCTTGTGTTTTCCTCTGAGCATGTTAAAGATATGACTCAATTGCCATGAAGATTCCCTACTTTTTAAAGAATTACAGTAATTCTTACTTTCCCTCTTCCATATAAAATGTACCTTTCCCCTCAGAATGCTTTCTCAATATCCTTGATTTTCAGCAGTGTGGATGACATTTATTCAGGAATGTTTTGAGGAGGGAGGATTTATTTAGTTTGATGTTTTGTGGGCCCCTTCGATCTGTAATTTTTATGTCCTTCATGGATCTTGGAAAACTCTTATGTCTTTAAATGTTTCTCCTGCCTTATGTACTTTCTTGTTTTCTTCTTGGACTCTAATTAAGTGCATATTCAATCTTCTGATGTCATCCCACAGCCCTTAAAGCCTCTGTTTTGTTTTGCTGTTTTCCTTTTGTGTCTCAGTTGGCTGATTTCTATTGACCTATCTTCAAGTTTGCAGATTCTTTCTGTAGTTTTGTCAAATCCCCCATCAAAGACATTCTTCATCCATGTTATTATATTTTTACGCAGTTTTCTAGGATATTTATTTGATTTTTTTTATGGCTGGTCTCTCTGCTATACCTCTTCATCTGTTCATACATGATGTTCACCTTTTCCACTATTGCCTTTACAATATTTATCATGAATATTTTAAGTTCCCTGTCAGATAGTTTCAGCAACTGGGCATAAGTAAGTCTGAGTCTGGCTTTGTTGACTTCAACTCTTTTTGTGTGTGTGTGTGCATGCACGCTTTGCTTTTTGTGTATTATATTGTCTTGCTTGAAAGTTAAACATTGTGGTGTTCATAGCAGCACTCTCCACAATAGCTAAAACATGGAAAGAGCCTAAGTGTCCATCAACAGATGAATGGATCAAGAAGATGTGGTTTATCTATACCATGGAATACTACATGGCAATGAGAAACAATGAAATCTGGCCATGTGTAGCAACATGGATGGACCTTGAGGGTGTTATGCTGAGCGAAATAAGTCAGGCAGAGAAGGACAAATACCATATGTTTGCACGTATAGGAGGATTAGGAGGAACTTGACGGAAGACCAAGGGGGAGAAGAAGGGCGGAAATGGTGGGGGAAAGGGAGAGAGGCAAACCATGAGAGACTCTTGAATGCTGACAAAAACTGAGGACTGATGGATGTGGGGGGAGGGGGGGATGGGCATGAAGGAGGGCACTTTGGGGATGAGCACTGAGTGTTATGTAGAAACTAATTTGACAATAAACTATTTGTAAAAAAAAAAAAAAGAAAGTTAAACATTGTGGGTACACTAAACCAAACATGTATACTGTGGTAAATAATATTTAAGCCTGGAAATGGGCCCACACTTTCCTTTGCTAGGCCTTTAACATGGTTTGTGAGTCAATCTGGTCTAGAATTGAACTGATGTGGGGATTTGCTGTTGCTGTAGTTACTACACTTAGTGCGTGAAAGACTTCCAATTCGTTTAGTGTAATTTCATGCTTAGGATCAGGGCTGGTTCATCAGAAACTTTTCCTCAGTGTTTGTTTGATCCAGACTTTAGATCTTTCCTTTTCACTTTCCCCTCACAAAGGATCTCTCCACATGTTTATGTTCCTTTCCAGCAGCAGGCCACAATTACTGTGACTCAGTTCTTGCTAGCCTAGTATGGGGGCAGAGACAACAATATCCACCATTCTTGTGGCAGGTTTTCTGTCTTCGGCAGATGCTGTGTCTCTGGGCCTTGAAGGTGGAGACTCCTTAGTGTTCCTGCCTCTCCCTCAGTAGGAAATTTCTAGCAGTGGACACCCAGGGCATTTTCTTACCCCCACTAAGGGATAAAATACTTTGTATTGTAGTTTCCTTTTCCACACTACAATGGGTTTTTACTTGTAGCCTGAAGGTCACAGGGTTCAGTACCCTTCCAGAAGCTTGAGAATTTTGCTGTGTAGAGGAGATAGGAAAGAAGGATCAAGGAAGGGCATTATACCTTCCTGTGATGCTGCCATTCCCCTCCCCAGGGCCTGCACTGAGGAAGGCTTGCCCTCCAGTCTTCCTCATCAGTACGTAGTAGGGTCACATGGAGAAGAGGATAAAGCCTTAGGTCTATGGCTCTCCGAGTTTTCCATACTTTCAGGCTGGCCCACACAGCCCTTTAGAATTTAGTAAGCATTTTAGCTAAAGTCCTTTTACGCAATTGTATGATGTCCAACACCTGCTCCATATAAGCAACTGCTGTGTTCCATCTCTCTTTGAAGGCACCAGTGTTTCCTTAGCTTTTATATTATTTGTTTTCCCTGAGTCCCCAGCTTTCTGATGGGTCCAGAAAAGTTGCAAATTTGATGATTACCTGGCTTTTTGTTCTTTTTGTAGCAAGGGTGGGAATGGTCTCTTTCTAGCTTTCTCCCTCATAAATGGAAGCCAGAAACTCCCCCCTTCCCTTTCAGTTATCAGTGAACTTCTCTTTTTATAACAAAATCCCACAAAGGAGTTGTGTACTCTCATAGTCTTCAATTTCTCTCTCCCATGTTTATGTTTTTGGCTCTACCACAAATGAAAATTTATAAACTTTAAAATTAGCAACGACCCTCATGTTGCAAATCCCAGAGTTGATATTTAGCCTTCATCATATTCGACATGCCAATAATTCTAGACACAGCTGACCTCTCCCATCCCCTTGAGATAGTTTCATATTTGCCTCCAGGACATCACACTCTCTCTGGGCTCATCACCTCCCTCAGTGGCTACCCCTTCACAGTTTTCTTTGCTAAGGAGCTTCCTGAACTTTCCAACTATAAGGAAGGATTCTGGTAGGATTGGTTCCTGGGGCTCTGTTCCTCTACCTACATTCATTCCTTTGATCTCATCAGTCTCAGGTCCTTATAAATCATCCACACAGGGATGGCCCCAGGTTTAAATCTCTGAACTTATATTCTAGAATTCTTCTCTGACCTCCAGACTGACATGTATGTAACTTCCTACTCGATATTTCCATTACTTGGGATTTCCCAAAGGCATTTCCAAAGGAACATATCCCAAATTGAGGACCTCATCTGCCCCCCAGCACTGCTCCTCCAACAATTTTCCCCATCTCAACAACTGGCAAAATCCATCCTCCTAGCCTCTTGGGCCAAATATGCTTCATCATTCCCAATTCCTCTATTTCTTTCATAACCCACATCCAGTAAGTCAACCAAACCCATCGGATCTATCTTCAAGGTCCAGTCAGGAGAAGACCACTTTAGGGGCGCCTGGGTGGCTTAGTCGGTTGAGCATCCGACTTTCGCTTAGGTCATGATCTCGCGGTTCGTGGGTTCAAGCCCCGCATCAGGCTCTGTGCTGACTGCCGGCTCAGAGCCTGGAGCCTGTTTCAGATTCTGTGACTCCCTCTCTCTCTGACCCTCCCCTGCTCACACTGTCTCTCTCTCTCTCCTAGAAATAAATAAAACATTAAAAAAAAAATTTAAAAAAAAAGACCACTTTATGTTTGCCAGGATGACAACTTGATAGAAGCCACCATCTTAAGCCTCTAAGCTGCTCTCTCTGCTCAACTTTCTGAAGTTAACCCCTGGTAAAGTGTAATGCAACACCTCACTGCTGTCTCAAAACCCTACATGCCTTCCCATTTCTCTCAGATCAAAAGCCAAAGTCCTCATAGTGACCTGAAAGACTGACCCACAATGCAAGTCTGACTTTGCCTTCTGCCACTTCCCCTCTACTCCTCTCTGCAGAGAGACTACTCTGACTTCTTTCTATGTTGCTCCTCAAATATGTCAGGCAACTCCTGCTTCAGAGCCCCTGCAATTGTTCCCTTTTCTTGAAATGTTTTTCTACTAAAAATCTGCATGTTTTATTCACTCACCCCCTTAAGGCATTTCTTTCCTCAATTACCACCTCTTCCAAGGCCCTCCATGCCACCTCATCTAAATCACCTTCCCCTCCCCACTCCACCATCTCTTGCCTCCTTCCCCACTTCATTTTCTCCTTGGCACTACCATCCATTGAACATGCTATATATTATCCATTTGTAAATTGCCATGATTTATCCCACAAGAATGTGAATGCCTTAAAGGCGTGGGATTTTGTAACCATTGTTTGCTGTATCTTCAGCCTCCAAAGCCATACCTAGCACATAGTAGGGGCTCAACAATTACCCACTGAATCAAGGAAATTTGTCATAGGCTAGAATTTTTTAAATGGTTGGGAACTTCACTCAGCCTTCTTGTGAGAGACACTCTTCTTTCCCCCTCCTCTCTGAAACCCTAAACTGGTGCTGCTATCCACCTTAATGCATCAGGACATTAAAAGGAAAAAGTTTTATCTCCTCCTCACACCAGCAGCTCACATGCTCAGATTTACTGATCTCTAAGGGCACTTAGGTACCCACTGTTTACTTATTTTGGAATTATTTTATTATCAGCTTTACATGGTTATAAACCGTTGCCAGGATGGAAACCCCTCAGAGGAATGTTATTACTCATCCTCACGATGCTCCCTGACCTGACCTTGAGAAATGGCTGCGGCACCTTGCAGAAGCTGAAGAAAATAAAATCTTCCTTACTTGCTCTGTGCCATGGAGCAAGCCCAGCACCCAGAATAGGCTGTTGTTAGCTGCAGAGCGTGACAATTCTCAAGAATCACCCCCCAAGGCGCGCAAGAGACACACTGTCCTGCCTATGAGAAAGACCATGGAGCCTGCCACAGCCAGGTATCTCTGAAGGTTTTATTCACATGTGTGTCTTTCTCTCCCTACAACAAATAAAAGGCAAACAACAAATAATAAGCAAGCAAGCAAAAATACAATTCTTGTCTTTTTTTTAAAGGTCAAAAAGTTCTTTAAATTATGGGAAAAACATTCTATGTAAAAGTTTCAAAAACAGAACAGGTTGCCCATAATCACAACATCCCACAATAACAATGTCTTCAATTTTGTGTATCATCTGTCTTTTTTCATATGACTATTTTACAGTTGTGTTGGTTCTCAAACTGGCCCCTGCACAGAGGGCAAGGAGAGACTGCAGAAAGAGGTAGACCACTCCAGATTGGTAGGTGGTGGTTTTCATAAGCAAGGGAACTTATTTATGAGGCCTGTATTGGGCAGCTACAGACAAGATCTCCATACCTGCCCACCAGAATCTTGAAAATTAATATAGAGGCCTCAACTAGGTTCAGTCACATACATCGACCAGATGGTCTCCACACCACCTTACTATCTCAAGGCTGTATCTCTGAAGGACTTCTATGTGGGAAGGGTGGACAGGACATGCATTCCAAGGACTCGGTTGGGGAGACCAGCCACAACCACACAGGTCCAGCTTGCAGATTAACTGGTGGTCACCTCTTCCCAATGACCACCTCCAACAAATTATAGGCTTAATGTACATGCAATTGCATGTCTTTGTGAAAACAAATATTATAATCATTATCAAGTGGTTAACAAAAATTTAATAAGCACACATTGTGAACCATGTGTTTTATAAATACAGCTTATATAACCAAAAATTAAACCCTGTCCTAAGGGGGTCTCTAGACTAGAACTATCCAAGAGCAATATAATGCAAACCATATACACAAGTCCAAATTTTCAAAGAAATGGGTTGGGTAAAATTCACTTTACTGATGTATTTTATCGAGCCCAATGTACCTAAATTATCATTTAACATATAATCAGTATAAAATTGTTGGGGTGCCTAGCTGGCTCAGTTGGAAGAGCATGCAACTCTTAATCTCGGGGTCTTAAGTTGAAGTTCCATGTTGGGTATAGAGATTAAATAAACTTAAAGTGAGAATATAAAATTGTTAATGAAGTATTCTACTTTTTTTGTCATACCGAATCTTCAAACTCTGGGGTTTATTTTCCTGTTGCAGCACATCTCAATTTGGACAAACCCGATTTCCAGTGTTCTAGCATCATATAAAGTCAGTAGCCACCATGCTGAACAGGGCAGTTGCAGTACAAAACGTTGCTTTCCCAGGTTTCTAAGTTTTTATCATCTGAACTACCATCTTTCGGGTCTTCATAATATGCCATTAGGTTGATGTAATCGTTCTCATTTTATTGAAACTTTACATTAGCTCCATTTTATTTGCAGTTATGAATCACACAGCAATGGATTTATTTTTCCACACTTTGAATTAGTATTTAATTAGACCACTCTCACAGGTGTGGGACAATGGAGGTAAAAGGTTCAAACATGGTAATGGCTTCTGGTACACATGTTCAGGTTGCTTTCCAAAACCCCGGGGTGAATTTACCCTGCCTCTAGCAGCATGTACAAGCCGGTTCCACTGAGCACACCCTGGTTGGCCTTGCTGGTCCCATTCTTCCTGCCTTCCTTCCAGGCTTCTCCGCCATTAGCTTTCCAGAGCTGGTCTTTTGTTATTCTGTTTGGTTTTGTGAATTTGACTTCTTTGGTTTTGTTTGCCTTCCTTGATTTAGGATATACACTGGTTTTATTGTTGTTTTTATGTTAAGAAAATAATTCCAGTTCTAATTCTGCAGTGCTATTCACAAAATGTCTCTTCACTAATTGGGCCAACCTCTGCCTAACAAGACAACACAGATTCAGAGCAGGATGGGATCTTCCTATCATCTCCAACTCAGTTCTTTCTCCTGTTTTCACTCTTGGGGGAAGATCTAAATATGCATCACAGTTGTGCTATGAGAGACAAAAAATTAATTAGCAAGAGATATATTTAAAGATTTATTTGCTTTAAGAGCATAAAGAATGTGAGAACCAGGGTAATTGGGCCTGCCTATTTGAATGCAAAACGTAGCAGGAGAATGAAGCCCACATCCAAAGGAAGAAGGAGAGAAAATAGAAGAGGAAAGAAGATTCTGCACAAAGCAGGTGGATTCAATCCTAAAAGAAAGGCCAGGTGAGGTCAACTCAAAAGAAATATTTATAATATCTTCTAGGTTTTAAGAGATTAGAAAAGTCCAAGTTTGTGTTGTTTCTGGTTACAGACTAGGTCTGTACACCTTTCTTGTCATTGTGGGTCAAAATAGTAGGACCACTTGTATTCTGGGCTAATAAATAATACAAACATATTCCATTGGTGTTTTATTTGTATTTCTAAGAAAAATAAAGTTTAAATATTTTCCATAACTTTGTTTCTGGTTTGTGTCTATTTTTCCTTTTTCTTTGGAAATAATTAAACTTAAGAAGAGTTGCAGAAGGAATTCTGAGAATTCCCATTATACATTTGACCTAGCTTCCCTGATGCTCACATTTCATATAACCATGGCAAATTTTTCTAAACTGAGTATTTAGCATCAATACAGTACTATTAACTGAACCACAGACTCAACTTGGATTTCACCTGTTCTTTTTTTTTTTTAAGTTTATTTATTTTTGAGAGACATACAGATCATGAGTGGGGGACAGGCAGAGAGAGAAAGAGACACAGAATCTGAAGCCACTCCAGGCTGTCAGCACAGAGTCTGATGTGGGGCTTGAACCCACAAACCACAAGATCATGACCTGAGCCAAAGTCGGATGTTTAACTGACTGAGCCACACACGTGCCCTGTATTTCACCTGTTCTTAACCCTCATGTCCATTTTCTGTTCCCAAAATCCACCATGTCTCCTAGGTCCTCTGTAACAGTTTCCTAGTTCTTACTCCTCTTTCATGACCTCGACACTTCCAAAGAGCATGCTGGCCAGGCACTTTGCAGAATGCCCCTTAATTTGTGTTTTCTAATGCTTTCTCATGATTACCCTGGGGTTATGGGTTTGGGGGAAGAATATGACAGAGGTGATGCCATTCTCAATGAATTCTATCAGGTGCCCGAAATCAACATAACCTACCAACTGTCTCAGATACATTTTCATTTAGTGTGTCCTTGGTTTATTGAATCCATGGCTTAACTCCATTTTTTCTCAAAAATCATAAAAGAAAGAAAAGCGACATTTGAATTAAAATAATTTTTAGGGACATATGAGCAGTTGCATCCTAATTATTATTTCCTTCAAACTAGTTATCATAAGAAACCAATTTCCAATGAAGCTACCACCATGTATTTTTCCACTTGTGTATATTTATTTTTTAATTTTTAAAAAATTTTTGCAAAAATATTACAAAAATATTCTTTCCAGAACTATTTGAAAGTAATTTGATGATAGAATGCTCCATCACCCCGAATCCAAATAAGGATATTCTCCTATATAACCACAATACAACCATCAAATAGATGTTAACATTGTTATGTTATGAACACCTAATCCACAGACTCAAATCAAATAGCCTAGAGTCCCAATAAAGCCCCTTCTAGAAAAAGTATCCACCCAGATTAACCAAGTGCATTTAGCTGCCATGTCTCCTTAAACACCTTCAGTTCAGAATAATCGCTCAGTCTTTCCTTGACTTTTAAATCCTTGACATTTGTAACTTATAGGCCAGTTAATTTATCGAAGTTCATCAGAAGTTTCCTCATGATTAGATTCAGAGCAAGGACAGCAAGGAAGTGATGCTAGATTTTTCTGGTTGCACCTGAACATGTAGTATGTCACACTGCTATGTTTCATTCCTGGTGATGTTACTTGTGATCACTTGATTCAGATTTTATCCGCCAGGCGTCTCCATTGCAAAGTTTCTATTTTCCCCCTCTAAGTAGTAAGTATGTATGGGGAGGCACTTTGAATCTGTGAATATCTAGTTTTTCATCAGATTTCCAGCCATTAGTTTCAGCATCCATTGACATTCTCCATTGATTCAACTATCACTATGATTGTTGCCAAGAGGCAATTTTGTAATGCCGCCCTTTTTTTCTCCACTTAATAATTGGAATTTTACTGAAAAATAAAAAAGGCTTTTTCTTCTTCCCATTTATTATTCTCTAATTTATTTATAGGAATGGGTAGACACTTGGAGATTTTTATTCAATTGATTATCACAATCTTTTTTATTTGTTTTGTATTGTTGCTCTAATTATCCCAGCTTTGACTGGTGGCTGTGTCCTTTCAAGCTGGTTTCCATTAATTCCTGCTATGTCTCTATCATTCTTTAAACACTACTTTTTGGTACAACAAAATATTCCAGGACCTTAAACTTTCCCTGCCTGAATCCTGAAATCATTTCTTTAGAGAGGTCTGGTTCCTCAGAGTGGAAAGAGGAATTTACAAGTCATGATCTGGATGCTGGGTGCCTTCATCGCTAGGATGTCACTATCCCCAGGCCCTCAGTGGATGGAGCCTCACACACATTCACATCTGTATTTATTTCCATCACTAGTTGCACACATTGAAAAGGCTGCGAGTTCACACTAATACCTCCCATTAATATCCAAACTTATGGGTTCTTTTTCATTTTCTCTCTTTCCAAATTTGTAACTCCTTTCTCTGACAGTGAGCAACTGACTCCCATTATCTTCAACATATCCACTTATTGGATGAACTCCCTTCAAATGTGGCCAATCTCTCATCACTGCTGCTACTGCCCGCTCACAGAGACAACTGCCCTCCTTTCCTATTCTTGGCTGCTACCAAGATGCCTTCCCCACTCTGCTTAGAGGACACTGTCCTATGCTGGGATGTCACTTCTGTCACATTCTTTACACAGTGCACTCCTCACCACACGCCTTACATTCATGCCAGGGCGCCATACCCCAAAGCCCCTAGACATGGATGTCTGCCTTGTTCAGACTTACCCAATGGTTTTGAGCCGAAATTAATCAGGAGGAAGAGCAGGAATGGGCAAGAAAGAAGCATGATGTGAAGTAGTTTGGACTCTTACTAAAGAGGCTATGAGTTGTATCTTTTAAGGGTCTCATTACTTCATAGTCATATCCTATCATGATATTATCCAGAGTATTAGCTACAAATTATCAACCGCTTGTTCCAAACATCAAATCTCCCTTCAAAGGATAAAGATCACAAAAGACAATCAAAAGAATATTAATGCAATCTCTGCCACATTCATTAGGATGACTACTGTAAAAAAAAAACAAAAACAGAAAATAACAAGCGTTGCAAGGATGTATAAACATCACTCGGAATGCATGTGCACTGCTGGTAGAAATGTAAAATGGCTAACCATCATGGAAAACAGTAGGCAGTTTCCTCAACACAGGAAAAATAGAACTACTCTATGATCCAGCAATTCCACTTCTAGACATATACCTCAAAAATGTGACAGCGGAGACACCAGAATATTTGTAAATTCATGTTCATAGCAGCATTAATCAACATAGCCAAAATGTACATGTAAACCAAGTGTCCATCGATGGATAAATGGATAAACAAAATGTGATATATACAATAGTGCAATATTTAGCCTTAGAAAGGAAAGAAGTTCTGGCATATATTTTAATATGGATGAAACTTGAGGACATTATGCTACGTGAAATAAGCCAGTCGCAAAAAGACTGTATGATTCTATTTCTAGAGTAATAAAATTCATAGAAACAGAAAGTGGATTAAAAGTTATCCGATGCTGAGGGAAGGAGGACAGGGATTATTGTTTGATGGTACAGAATTTCAGTTTTGCAAGATGGAAAAAGTTCTGGAGATGGATAGTCATGATGATTGCAAAGCAATGTGAATATAATTAATGCCACTTAACCATATGCTTAAAAATGGCTAAAATGGTAAATTTTATGTTATTTATTTTTCCTAGTTCTGGCTGCTATAGTAGAATGCCATGGACTAAATGGCTTATAAACAACATAAATTTATTTTCACAATTCTGGAGATTGGGAAGTCCAAAATCAAGGCAGAGTGGGTCTTCTGGTTGTGTTCTCACATGGAGGGAGTGTTGAGGAAGCTATGTGAGGTCTCTAAGGGCAGTAATCCCATTCATGGGAACTCCACTTTCATGACCTAATCACCTCTCAAAGACCCCATCTCCAAATTCCATCACACTGAGCATTAGGTTTGAACATATGAATTGGGGTGAGGGGGCACAAATATTCAAGCTATGGCACATATATTTTACAATAAAAATTTGTAAATATTACAAAAGCTTTGAATATTATTTCAGAAAAGATGTTTTAGAAATGTCCTATGGGGTGCCTGGGTAGCTCAGTCAGTTAAGTGTCCAACTCTTGGTTTCCATTCCAGTCATGATTTGCGGTTCATGAGCTTGAGACCCACAGTGGGCTCTGCACTGATAGTGCGGAACCTGCCTAGTATTCAGTTTCACTCTTTCTCTGTCCCTCCCCCCTTGCTTTTCTATCTCTCTCTCAAAAGAAATAAAAAGAAACTTAAAAGCAACAACAACAAAAAAAGCTATAAAAAAAATAAGGACATGTCCCAAGCATGCAAATAGCAATGGAGCAAGTGAATAGTTCCTGCATAATGACTATGCTGATAGCTGAAATCCCCATATTTCTATAATATCTCACAGAAACACACATGTATTTTCAGTAATCATAATAGCTATATTTAAACTTAAGAATAGAAAAATCTTGGAGCAAGTATTCTGTTTTGGTCTTGGATACGTTAGTATGAATTCGATTTATCCATATATTTTTTAAAAAAACATCTATTTTCAGAGGGTACTTGGGTGGCTCAGTTGATTGAATAACCAACTTCAGCTCATGGCATGATATCACAGTTAATGAGTTTGAGCCCCGTGCTGGGCTCTGTGCTGACAGCTCAGAGCCTGGAGCTTGGTTCATTTCTGTGTCTCCCTCTCTCTGCCCCTACTCCATTTACATTCTGTCTCTCTCTCTCTCAAAAATAAATAGACATTAAAAAATTTTTAAAAATAAAAACGTGTTTTCAGGATAATTTCAGCTAAACACATCTGAAATGTCATAAAACTCCCTTGACCACACATAAGGCAAAAGAAATGTTAAGAGAAACAGCAGATAATGCTGAGAATAAGTTCTTCCAAGTCCATAAATTATATATTGGAGTCAATTTGAATAATGCAATCAATCCACATGAAGGTTTTAGGCAACCTGATTAATTCGACAAACTTTCATTGAATGCTATTTATGCCAAATACAGTATTGAATAATCAGGCTATAGAGAGACGTATGATCTCTATTTATAGATAGATATAGACAGATATTTCTGTCCTCTTGAGTTTTAAATATTCTAGGTGGGAGAAGATAGAAGATAAGAGCAGAACTGGCATCTACTCAAAATCTGGATACACTGTCTTGGATAATCCTCACAACCCCCCTATGAGTTAGATATTATTCCCATTTTTCAGATGAGGAAACTGAGATTGAGGGACTCTAAATAAATTACTCAAGGATAACTATTAGTGAAATATAGAGATCTAATTTCTGTCTCAATTCACCTTTTTCCAAAATCTATGCTCTGTCTCCAACTTTACCACGATACATTACATTATACCAAGCTTGACCACACAATATAAACATTGGAATAAATACAACTCACTACAATATAGGTGACATTAAAAATACTCATAAAGTAGAGAACCGGCATGGGGCTCCTGGTTGGTTCAGTCGGTTAAGCATCCTACTTCAGCTCAGGTCATGATCTCACGGTTTGTGGGTTTGAGCCCTGCATTGGGCTCTGTGCTGACAGCCAGCTCAGAGCCTGTTGCCTGTCTTCAGATTCTGTGTCTCCCTCTCTCTCTGACCCTCCCCTGCTCATGCTGTCTCTATCTTGCTCTCAAAAATAAATAAAACATTAAAAATTTTAAAAAAAGAACCGGCAGAAAAGGAACACTCAACTTAGCTCCTTGAGTTAGGCTAAAAAAACACTACCACGAAGTGGTTAATCATAGAGTGGGATTTGAGATTATGTAGGAATTTTGCAAGTGACAAGGGAGGAAAGAGTATTTGATGACAATGGAAAATGAAAAATATTTTCTTATTTCTTCAGTATCGGGGTTTTGCCTCTGGGAGAAATTTTCCTCTTTATTCTTCCCCCTACCACTTTTTCCTCTCCTGGAAAAAACTAGATCACAACCCATCAGTGCAGTGAAGGCACTAATTTGAAAAGATACACACACTCCTTTGCTTTTGCAGCATTATTTACAACAGCCAAGATATGGAAACAACCCAAGTGTCCATGGATAAACTTGGATAAATTAAAAGAAGATGTGGTATATAAATACAATGGAATATTACTCAGCCATAAGAAACAGTGAGATCTTGCCATATACAACAACACGGATAGACCTAGAAGCCATTATGCTAAGTGAGAGAAGACAGAAAGACAACTACCATATGATTTCACTTATCTGTGGAATCTAAAACCAAAACAAAACAGAAACAGACCCCAATACAGAGAACAAATTGGTGGTTACCAGAAGGGAAGGGAGTGGAGAAATGGGCAAAATGGAGAAGGGTACCTGGTACCAACTTCCAGTTGTTCAATAAGTAAGTCACAGGGATGTGACATAGTACAGCATAGGGGATACAGTCAATAATGCTCTAATCACGTTATGGTGACAAACTAAACTTATCATGGTGAGCACTGCATTATATGTATAATTGTCCAATCCCTATTCCATATACATTAAGCTAGTGTAACACTGTATGGCAACAATACTTTAGTAATAAAAATTTTTAAATAATAGAAAATAAATAAAATTTATTATTTTGGGGTCCAAAAAAAACGCCAACAGTGCACTGTTCTTTCTCTAATTAAGAGATCTTTTCTCATTCATGCACCCTTCCAATTCACTCTCACCTACGGCTCACCCACAAGAAGTTATTCCATTTTCATACTGCTCTTAAGTGTTCTCAGAGCTCTGCAGATTGAGAATGCTGGTTTCGCCGTTCCCTTTACATGAACAGATGCTTACGTCAAGCTATGTGCCTGTGAATATGGGTTTTTTAAATGTATTTACACTGGGCGTATCTTGGTGTGTATCATAGGTGCTGTGGTGTACCATCTTCTGTCTCTTTTGCACCTCCTACCCCATTGTGTCTGTAATCATTTTCAGCACGTGAGGGATACTCAAGAGATACCCACTAATTGATTTTAAGTTTTCTCAAAGAACATTCATTATCATTATCATTAAGCCCACACTTGGAAAGTGTCAGATGTCAATGTCTACTTGGTAGAAAGAAGTTGACTCGTGAATGTTAATACCTCGGTGAAATATTTTTCTATAGACAACAGTTTTCTAGGAAAATGCTCTTTTGATGTCATGACTACATACAGACTCATTCTTTTCTCTGGAAAAGAAAAAACACCCCTGTAACACACACCTCCCAGACTTGGTTAGCGGTGGGGCTAATACAGATGCCCAGAGCTACATCCCCTACCCAGAGCTGAGGTTCTTTTTATCCATCCTACCTCGAGCATCAGAGCACTAATTCATGTACAGGATAAGACAACTGCCAAATTATTAGACTACAGAGAGAAGCTCCTCAGACACCTGTCATGTTGATGAAAGCAGCACCATCCTCTGACCTTTGCTGGTTCAAGGTCGATAATGAGACAAGTCAGGCAGGAAGAACTGTGCGTGCCGACTCCATTAACGTGCGCTGTGTGCACACTCGGGAGCACGGCATCTCCTGTCAATTAGCACGGGGGAACTGGGGACTGCTGATTACCAGAGATGCGGCCTTGCGAGCGCAGTTACCTTTACTTCTGTAACCTGCTGCATTTTAATTAGCTCCAGTCCCTTGCCTATTTCTTCAGTGCTTCATTATTGCTGTCTTCCAGAAGCCCAAAGAAGGCTTTGTACATTTCACATCATTAACCGGAAGAAAGGTTGAGCATTCTGGTAATGGAGTTTGATGACACTGGGCTCCAGGCAAAGGTTTTGCGGGGCTTCTCAGCACAAGAGAGTCGTGACTCACTTAGAGCCGTGTGTAGCAGGACTGGTCAGAGAACCACGGGGAGAGACGAATGGTCTCTGGCAGAGAAGCCATGGGGATGCAGCAAGGAAAGGCACAAATAAATGTGTGCTGGTGGCTACACAGACCAGTATGTCCATAGAGGAGTCTGTGTTCTGACAAAGTAAAGAACCTATAAACAGCAATCGGAGCAAATAAAGGAATAAAAGGAAGGAATTTAAAAAATCTGAAAAGGAAAATATCTTCATATGCCTCAGACTCTTCTCACATAAAGAGAAAATGGTCTGAACCTCACAAAATCATTCTACCCAGATACATTCAGGAGAAGAGTTGAATTTATTAGAGGGAGCAGACTCTTGTCCTCATAATCCAGTGTCACGTTCCCCCAGAGCAGGGGTTAGCAAACCTCAGTGAGCTCCACCATCACCTAGAGCACTGGGAAAACATGCACCGTGGGCTCCCACTCCCCTGCTTCAAGTTTCTGACTCAGTGGGTCTGGGGTGGACTGGAGAATTTGTATTTCTACCAAGTTCCCAGGTGATACTGCTACTGCCTGTGGGGGAAGGGCACCATACTTGGAACAACTTTCCTGTAGACAGCTACCCAAAGTAGCTGTAGTCCGGAAAAGAAATGATCTACCCTTGCCTTGTCAAACAAAGACAGTTGTATACATGATCACCTAAGTTTGCTCTTCGAACATTAGCATGGAATTTTATATGCATTAGCATTATTTTATTTAATCACCTAAACTGAAATACTTTTGTTTTAGTAAAATTTTTTTGTGAAAGAGTTTTTATAAAAAGTGGATTGTAGGGTGAAAAGGGCATGTCTTTGCTTAGAGGATGCCTGTGACATCTTCCTCTGTACCTAAGAAACTTTGTCTTTATTTATATGTGGTAAAGGATAATTCACTGTAGACTAAACCACATGAAAGAGTGGCCTGGTAAATATGTGAAATAGTGGAGTATATATTTGTGGTTATGTTATAATTTAGTTGCACGTTCTAGCCCTTGTTTTACCTAAAAAAGCACAGAAAGCTAAACATTATACATTATCATTTTGACTATGGAACAACGAATTTTAACATATACAGACTTCACTTACACATCTCTAAGATATGGAAAGCCTCTTAAAAATCATGGTTCCTTTTTACTTTAAGATTTCATGACAGGGGCACCTGGGTGGCTTAGTTAGTTAAGCACATAACTTCAGCTCAGGTCATGATCTCGTGGTTTTTGAGTTCAAGCCCCACATCAGACTCTGTGCTGACAGCTCAGAGCCTGGAGTCTGCTTCAGATTCTGTGTCTCCCTCTCTCTCTGCTCCTAACTCACTCATACATTTCTCTCTCTCTCACCCAAAATGAATAAAAAAATTTTTTTAAGATTTCATGACATAAAATTTTCTATTCTTTTATTCTATTCCTTCTATTCCTTTCAAATTCTCTATTCTATGCTGAGAACAAACAGGGCTGATGGGGATAGGGAGGTGATGGGCATGGAGGGGGGCACTTGTTGGATGAGCACTGGGTGTTATATGGAAACCAACTTGACAATAAACTATTTAAAAAAAATTGTCTATTCTATTTCTACTTCTATTTTCTAATTTTCCATTTTCTGCTGAGTCAGCATGTTTACTGCCTGATGTGATGTTCAGGTTAGAAATGAACTTTTTAAATTCTGAGTTTATGCTCGTAGGAAACTTTTGTTTTTCTTCTGGCTTAGCACCAAACTAAAAACATCTCTTCGCTTGCCTCTCTTCAGTGTTCATGAAGGCAAAACTTCAGAACCGCACTGCACATTCCAAAATACTGCTGATACTCCAGGATAAGAAATGCATTAAAAAGGTCACATTCTGAAGTACAGAAAGATCAAGGCTTTTGAGAAATTATTTCTATGGCAGAAATTGAAATCCTTGGAAAGAGCACTGCGAGATCATTATGTTTGAATTCAACTGAAAAATCACTTGAAATCCATACTTTCTCCATCCACTTTTTTCGACCTAAATGAGAATGTCCAGTGCTACTGACTCAATGGCCTAATATTCTGAAACTAATGAATTCTGAATCCCTCCTATAACATCAAATTTGTTGAGAGCTTCTAATCCATTGCCTAGTTCACACTGATTACGTAACGGACTATTGGCCAAAGCCTGGCTAGGTGGTGACATGCAGCCTGCAGCAGGTATCTTGAACCAGCTGTGGCAAAACAGTGCATGTAAGGAAATGGTTCTAACTAGTTGATTCAGGTCTGATACCATTTCTAGAAATGTTTATTTGGAGACAACAAGGTTTTCTCCAATCACATTTTTCTCCTTTAGACCCAACTAGCCCATATGAAACAATGGGAAGCAGAAATGTTAGTAAAAATTGAAGTCCCCATTCAAAGTTTTCATAAAAGTTTTAGGCTGCTTCTAACACCACAGAGATGATAAATATTTAAATCTGCTGACCTAGACACGTTAGTCTGGCTCCTTGAGCACATAAGGCACAGCTCAAGATTTCAGAAACTGAAAGTCTAACCGTGAATCTTTCTTCTCCTTTCTGCCCTGCAGCATTTCAGCATTTAAGTGGATTACTCATTTTTAGAGTGTCCATGGAGTCCCTCATTTTATCTCTCGTTACCTTCAATAATAAAGTTAAAACAAACTTCCTCCTATACCTTGGGGCACCTCAGATCAAGAACCACCAAGCTTCTATGTAGACAATTCCTTTTTTTCACCCAAACCTTGGAAGGGACCAGAATGGCACTCACAGGTGACAACCTATGTGCAGATAAGGAAGGTGGGGAAGAAGAAAAGTTCAAGCCCTTTCTTTTCTGATAATGACCTTCCACTTACATAGGGAATGTACAGAGAGCTTATAGGACTATAATCAAAAGTATTTCCATTTATAAAGGAGTAAACTGAGTAAACTGATTGTAGTGAAAGCAGAGCCAGCCTGAGTCAATGTTGTAAATCACTTCATACATATTAAGCCACTCAGCAGCTTCTCAGGGACCCATGCTTTCAAAGCTTGTTACATTAAGCAGGATTCGACTCTTATCTGTGCTCTTTGTATAAAGATGATCACAACTGGCTGTTCAAAGTTGTATTAAGTCCTATATATTTTCAGCTTAGATACAGAAAAATAAAGCTGATGCAATTTTAATAGAGTGTAAAAAAAAAACCTGGGATGCTACAGTCACATATATTTCCTTCTAGAAATGAGAAAAAAGAAAGTCTGCTGACTTTTCATGTCTTGGACATCCAAACTCTCACAGAGCCTGAGTTTTCATTTTCACCAAGTATTCTGGTAGCTTCTGAGACAAGCCAAAGTAATTTTATAGTTTCCTTCAGGCTGTTGAGGAAGGGTCTATATACACCTTCAACACACCTAAGGGAGATAGTTCCAATTTTCATAGATCAAATCATTGACACTACATACCCACACACAAGCAATAAAGGAGTTTATAAATGAAAGGGTGCTTTTCTTTTCTTTTTTTTTTTTTTACCACCTACTGTGTGAAGCATTATACTCCTCCAGAAAGGGAGTTGTAAAAGAAAACAGAGAAAAAGGAGGAAGTGTGCATGTGTGCGTGCCTGTGTGTGTGTGTGTGTCTGTGTGTGTGTGTGTGAGAGAGAGAGAGAGAGAGAGAGAGAGAGAGAGAGAGATCAGACTGCCCTCTGGTGGACATAATTTATTTCTTTATTCTTTTAAGATCTAACAAAGAAGAAAGAAAGGCAACAAGAAAAAAAAAACAGGGGAAGGAGAAATTAGAAAATGAAAAGGAAGAAAAAATGGGGAGAAAGGAAAGAATATAGACAAAGTCAAAAGAAAAAAGTAAACTAAAAACACTGCAGAATGGAAATCAGGGAAATAAAAAAATGGTAATTAGGTTAAGAAAATGAAGACATGGGCTTATGAGCAAAAACAAAGAACAAACAATGACTAGTCCCACCTCACTATTTGAGCAATCCCAAAATTTTTTATATAAAATTTTTAAAATGATAAATGCTAAAGAGACATGGTATATTAATTTTTTTTCAACATATCTGCTTTGTTCATGTAAATTACATTTTAACAGCAGCTCTTAGACATAAACATTAAGGAAGCATTTTGTGGAACTTTAACTTATTTTTTTTAACAAAAAAATCTTAGAAGTGGAAAACTGCTTTTCCTTGCACTTTGATACATGGCATATAAATCCTGATAGAACATAGAAACTACAGAAATACAGTACTGGGTCTACTGCATGCTTAACACAAAAGGGGATGGGGCTCAGGGGGTAGTGACTACTGTTTTGTTTTGTCGACAGATCCAATGATTTGCTCACAGATTTTCTAGCTATTTAGGTGCTTTGGAAAGGAAAACAATACAAGTTTAAAATATAAAATTTAGGATGAATTAACTTTTTATTTATCGTTTGAATTCGATTTTTAAAATGTGATTATACGGGCGCCTGGGTGGCTCAGTCGGTTAAGCGTCTGACTTCAGCTCAGGTCATGATCTCACTGTTGGTGGGTTTGAGCCCCACATTGGGCTCTGTGCTGACAGCTCAAAGCCTGGAGCCTGTCTTCAGATTCTGTATCTTCCTCTCTCTCTAACTCTCAAAAATAAACAAAAAGTACTTAAAAAAATTTTTAATGTGATTATAACATAAAGGCTAGAGTAGGAGCTGAAGCCTTATTGGCAATGGCCCAAGTGCATTCCACCTTCTCTGGTCAACTTTTGGCAGGCGTGTCATGAATGTCAGGTAAGAGAAATTCAGAGAAAGCTAGAACTTCCATCCTCATGTTTCAACCCTACATTTCCCCAGAATACCAGCAACCAGAGCCATCGCGTCTCCGTGCCAGGGTAGGCATGAAACCTCCATTGTCCGCCCTTGTGCGAGGGGTACGAGGGATTGTAGGGTGCAGGAGAGCAGCTCAAGTGCCCAGTCCCTAACCTCTTCTCCAGCTGCACCAATGAGGAGCTCAGTCCCTTCCGGGCACTGATCATCACCCACCTCTTGCTACTAGAACACACTCTCTGGCCTCCATCTCCTCAAATCAGCAAAGGACCACTTTCTGCTACAGGACTGGAAGCCCCCTTAACTAGTTAGCCAGGAGGATACTTTTGAAAAGGGGCAAAATTAATTAGGTTCATTAGCCTTTACGACATCTTGAGGCATGGAACCAAGTAACGCACAGGCAGGTGTATCTGATTCGGTGCCAGAAATAACATGCAAACGTGTAACAGAAGGAAAAGGAAAGCAACTCTCAGAGGTAATTTTCATGCCTGATCTCTTCCTTCCACCCCAGAAAAGGGAGCCAGAGAGGCCACATTGAGCATTCCCCCCTGCCTACAGGTAAGATGAGGATGTGACCATGTGTGCCTCCTTCTCACTAATGTACCTGAGCACAGAGGCATCTCCTGGTCTCATTCTTGGCTGAGCTCCTGTTCGTGGGACTGAAGGAAATCTCAAAGGGCATTCAGATTGGAGTGGACAATCATGGAGATAGACCTTCCATTTGCCTTTGGCTTTGTTTGTTTGTTTTTAAGAGAGGGAGGGTCAGAGAGAGAGGGAGACACAGAATCTGAAGCAGGCTCCAGGCTCTGAGCTGTCAGCACAGAGCCCGATAAGGGGCTTGAACTCACTGACCATGAGATCATGACCTGAGTGGAAGTGGGATGCTTGAGCCAACTAAGCCACCCAGGCACCCCCACCTTTGGCTTTAATGCTCAGACATTATGTTACTTTGAAACGCAAAGTACCCTGCTTAGTTTACCATATTGCCATTAGGCACTCAACTACAGGTGCTGGTAAGGAACACCCATTTTGTTTCCTAAGTTTAAGTTTCTAGAGAGCTATGTCATCATCTCTTGGTGTGTACAAGTTATATAATGATATGAACCTCTTTATTCCTCCTCTCTCTCTTTCAATTTACTCACTTCTATCACGTCTTTCCATACTGAAAAGTAAAATCTAATTATCTTCGCTAAGAACTTTCATTTTGCTCAAGCATGAAAAAATGAGCTTCACACTCTCCCCAGCAGCAGTCCCTGATCCATAAAGAAAAGAAAAGAAAAGAAAAATCTCTTCCTCTTTAAAAGCGAGATGTATTATATGCAGGGATCAGACAATAAGGCAAGATAGTTCACCATTAAAACCATTAATGGAAAAAGTCTCCCAAATTTAGCATGATAGAGGTCTCATATCCAGAGTGAAATCCACTTCCCATACTAAAAATCTTTCAGCTTGGAAGATTATTGTTGGAAAAGTTAGCTTTACAGGAGAGGCAATGTTGACAAAAATATGTTTACACCAGAAAGTAAGTCACAGGCTTTAGAGCCAGACGTTACAATAAAAAAAAATTTCAGATGCTTTGAGAAATTACAACCTATCAAGACCAAAAACGGGAGATTTTCTTTCTCATTAAGCTAAAGGGGTCAGATTTACTAAATGTGTACATTCATTCATGAGGGCAAATTGGACGTTAGCAAAAAAGTGAATTATTTCAGAGAATAAAGATGATGCATTTAAGCCTTATTTCTGCCTTACAGAAATTTGGGGGTTGCACAAATAGTAATGACAACTGTTTGACATTTATTATTGAGTGTGATGGGTAGAGTACCTCTCTGAACATAAGTCAGGTTGGCAAATACCAGAATGACCAGCTATATTTCGAACTATTTATAATATATTTAAAATATAACCCTCATTACTTCAGGAATTTAAGAAAATAAAACATGAGCTCAAGTTTCTTTTTGTTTTCTGTTTTTTTCAAGAGAGAGAGCACATGCAAGTTGAGGAGGGGGCAGAATGAAGCAGAGAATTTCAAAGAGGGTTCCACGCCCAGCATACCTGAACAGAAATCAAGAGTCAGACACTTAATCAAATGAGCTACCCAAGCACCCCAAAATAGAGTTCAATTTTGGAAAATTATATCCAATTTAACATAACCTTAGGAAAATGAAACTTCAATCAATCAAGTCAGTTAAAAAGAACATTTCTGTAACTGGATTAATTCATGTGAATATCAGATTAATTTACTTGAGACCTATAATTATTTTCTTAGTAATTACTAGGTTAGGCCCATAGTTATTGACTCTAAAATCCCTTAGTCATTCAGAAAACATTTATTGACTACTAGGTGCTAGGAACACAGGTTTTTTTTTTTTAATTTATATTTTTCAGGTGCTGACATTCAAGAAAAGGAGACAGGCAAGTATCTTAGTTTCATAAACGTCTTGGCAATCTGGTACAGCAGCACAATAAAGGGCTACCTAATCAATCCTGGAAGAGTCAGGAAGCCTTCCTTGAAGAGATGACCTATAAATGGAACTTTTAATACTAATACTAATAATAACAATGCTATTCTAAATATTTCACCTTTATTTTTCATTTAATGTTCACTGCTGCTCCATGATAGATGCAATATCATCGTCTCATTTTACAGAAAAGAAGATGGGAAAAAAGGACATTAAGTCACTTGCCTAGGGCAGTATAGAGAAGAAGTGGAAGTTTCCGGATACCAATAAAGACCAACCCGAAACCACAGCCCATTCTTAATCACTCACCACGAATGCTTTCTGATTGTGAAGCAGAGAGAACAACAGGTTCAAAGGTCCTGAGGTCTTGGGAAAGCAACAAACATTTGGAGACCAGCAAGCAGATTGGTATAGTGAAAGCATAGTGCGTAAGATGGGCATTAGTGCCTAAAATCCATCTAAATTTACCAATAAGAATGGTAGATACTGTTGGTTATAGCCTTGATTCAGATGATTATACTAGTGAGAAAAAAATCTAGGTTGTACTGTGGTCACAATACAGCCTCAAAATCTCAGTGGCTTAAAATAACAAACGTTTATTTCTTGCTCACATGACATGTCCAGTATAACAAACTCTGCTTATGTGAGCCACTCACAAGGCTCATGTGGGCTCCGTCCTAACTCTTCACTTCCAGGACTGCTCTGGCAGGAAAAGAGAGAATTGCAGAGTCAAGTCCACACAAATTAAATGCTTTGGCCCAGAAGTGATGTCTATCGCTTTCATTCACATTTCACTGTCCAACATGAGTTCCGTGATCACTTAACTTCAAGAGTGCAAAAAGTTCAACTCCCCTTGTACTTTGAAGCTGAGCAGTACTGGATATTGTTAATTATGAGCAAGACATACCACAATTTGGGGGGTGGGGGTTCAGTGTTGAGAGGTAATAGCATGCAGCACATGAAAATAAGGTTTGATGTCAGACATTACTAGGTTGGAATCCCAACATCACAGCTCATTAGTTTGTTTTATTCTGTTGTTCTTTTCTAAACATGTTTTTATTTTTTTTAATGTTTATTCATTTTTTGAGAAACAGAGAAAGACATAGCTTGAGTGGGGGAGGGGCAGAGAGATACGGAGACACCAAATCCAAAGCAGGCTCCAGGCTCTGAGCTGTTAGCACAGAGTTAGCACAGAGTTAGCACAGAGCCTGATGCAGGGCTTGAACCCACCAACTGGGAGATCATGACTTGAGCCAAAGTCAGATGCCTAACCGACTGAGCCACTCAGGCGCCCCTGTTTTATTTTGATTAAGGGTCTTAACCCTCAAAATTGCATCTTCTTAAATGAAATCATGTATGTAAAGCATAATATAAGAGTTCAGAACATAGTAGAAGCCCAATAAATGGTGGTTTTATTTTAAAATCGTCAAGAATCTGCAATTTAAGAGAAGTTAAGAGCAGATTTACACAAAGGATTGTAACCTAATAGTTGATTAGAGTGGCTACCTTAGTTTATATAAAGAAATATTCAGAGAAGCAGCAGGAAAATAGAGTTCACATGACATAAACTAGGGATTCTCCACTTTTTTCGTCTCTTGTATTGTGTGGTTTTTTTTGGGTTTTTTTTTTGTTTTTTTTTTTTTTTTTTTTTTGAGAGTGAGAGAGACAGAGAGAGACCAAGAGCACACACACAAATGAGGTAGAGGGGAAGACAGAGAGGGAGAGAGAATCTTAGGCAGGTTCCATGCTCAATGAGGAGCTCAATGTAGGGCATGATCCAATGACTGCAGGATTATGACTTCAGCCAAAATCAAGAGTCAGACGTTGACATCAGATGTCAACCAAATGAGCCACCCAGGCACCTCTTGTATTAGTCTTTTACTGCTGCATAATAAATTACCACACTCATAGTGGCTTCACTTTCTCACCAGAATGAAATCACAGCATTGCCCAAGCTACTTTCTCACATGGAGCTCAGGGTCTTCCTCCACTCTTTCATGGCTATTGCAAAGTTCCCTAACTACCTGCTAGGAGATAGAGGTGTCTGTGGCTTGCTGGCTGTTGGTCAGGTGCTGCTCTCAGCAACTAGCCACTGTTCTGTGTCACACAGCCCCTGAGGGCAGTTTGTAACATGATGTTTGCTTTCTTCCAGGCCAGTGTAAACACTTTTCTATGACTTCTTCCTCTGTGATCAGAGAAAACTATCTTTTCTCTTACTCTTGCTTTTATTTTTTTTAATTTTTTTTAAAAATATTTTTATTCATTTCTAGGAGAGAGAGAGAGAGAGAGACAGCGTGAGCAGGGGAGGGTCAGAGAGAGAGGGAGATACAGACTCTGAAACAGGCTCCAGGCTCTGAGCTGGCAGTCAGCACAGAGCCCGACGCGGGGCTCGAACCCACGAACCGCAAGATCATAGAGAGAGAGAGAGAGAGACAGCGTGAGCAGGGGAGGGTCAGAGAGAGAGGGAGATACAGACTCTGAAACAGGCTCCAGGCTCTGAGCTGGCAGTCAGCACAGAGCCCGACGCGGGGCTCGAACCCACGAACCGCAAGATCATGACCCAAGCGAAAGTTGGACACTTAACCGACTAAGCCACCCAGGCGCCCCAACTCTTGCTTTTAGAAGAATCATCTGATTACCTCATGCCCACCCCAGATAATCTCCCCTCTGCAATATAACATCACATCATACTCAGAGGTCCTACCCGCACTCAATGGGAGAAGACTATACAAAGGTGAGGGTCATTGACAATCATCTTAGAATTCTGCCTACCACATCCCTTCACAATTCTTACATGTTGAGCACAGCAAGGTCTCTAATTACAGTGATTTATGGAGGTAGAGAGTAGGAGGCATCTATGGTACGTAACACACAATCTCTAGTGCCGACTAGCGTAGGATTCCTAGAACAAACAATCTGCCCTGGTGGAAGGAGAGGAAACCCATTCCTAAGGGAAATCTTCACATCTTTGTTATAAGACAGTTCTCCATGTGTCCTGGTTTTCTGCACATCTTGCAAGCAGAGGCAAATACTGCCCTTTGTCCTAGACTATCTTGTAAAGGATATTTATAGCACAAATAACCTTGTAATTTAGAAACTCTATCTCCCTCCAGTGCAAAGGGCATGCTCACTTACTAGCCCGTATAATATCTCCTTCCAAAGCAAAGGGCATACATACCTACTGCCCATTATAAGAGATTCAAATTTCCCAAGTCAAGATTCCTCTCCTGGAACACAGTTCACTGTTTAGGAGATCTCCAATCTAGGTCCATCTGCTTCATCCCCATGGAACATGGAAGCAAAAGGAAACTGACCAGTCTGGTGACTGATTCCATAGAGTAATAAACAGTCACTTATCTCTGACCCAGAAGTTTTGTGTCTTCTGCCAGGATCCAGAAAATTATGGCAAGCTTGGGAGGAGAATAAATCTTAGACTTTTCATAGTTCTTGACAATATTCAATATTTTGAAAGAATTTAAGGAATGGACAGTGAAGATAAAACTTGTATCCAAAGAAAAAAGCTGACTGCATTTATTTGTAAAGATTTATACACACATGTTTTTCTCTTTAGGAGATAAACATCTGGGAAGATGCACTTAAAAAATCGAGATTGACAGAAAACTTGAGCAATTTAGTTGGTCTGATTTTAAATAAAGAAAATCTTATGGATCTTACATGAATATTTTCAATATGTGCTCATTTTTCTCTTCTTTGGTGATGCTAATACAGATCCTATCATCTATATTTATATAAAAAACTTTTAAACAGATTTTTCTTTAATCTTTCTGTATAATTGGCTTGTAATCCTATAAATATTGTAATTCAAATTATTCCCCATTTTTTCACAAATGCAGAACACTCGTTACCACAGATCATACTTTTAAGGAAATATGGAACTTTAGCCATGTAAAAAACCATTCCACTATAAGCAGTTTAAATACTACTTGACATAGACTTTATTTTTTCCATAGGATCTTTTTTTTCAAATAAAATGAAATAAATTCTTGTAAAAGTTTTATTCATCACCAAACTTTTCCTCCTACCTCTATTCTTTAGTTATACTATGGAATATTGAACACACACACACACACACACACACACACACACACCCCTAGATTCCTGTATAGAAAAGCAAATTTATTCAGAAGCTTAAATGTCTTTTGGAAATTCAGTAAAATTTGATCTCACATCTAGACTGATATTGACATGTCTTTAATATTTTTTGCATGCCATTATTTCTCACTGTCTAGCATTATGTTAACATTTTAAATGCTACAAGAAATGTTCTGGTCTCTGGCTTTAAGGAATTAGTTTCTCGAATTCAGGAGGCCACAAGGACCTCCTCTGTCCACTCTGCCCCAGATTCTTTCATCTGGCACAATTGGTTAGCTCAGTACATTTTTTCTTTAATTTTTCATTTCAGTTATCAATGTAGCATTAAATCTCTGATTGTGTTCACTTTGGGTATGGGATATTGGCCAGTTTGAGAGCCTATTAGTTTTATTTCAGTTGATCCAAATTAAAATGATAAACCCTTTACCACAGCATGCATCCATCTACCCCCACACTCTGCACCATCACAAACTAAAAATCACTAAGTTTGATTTAAAACTAAATCAGAAGTCAAATGAAAATCTTTCCTGTATACATGAACATTCATGGGTCATAGTTTACAAAGAATTCATTTTGCAGGGAGGGCAAGGACTGAGTCATAATCACTTAGATTAGAGCCTTCCATTGTATGCTGTTACTCAGTTTTTCTTTTGGAAACTGACTCCATCAGACACCAATCATATTCACAATGGTATCTTTTCTATATCATGGAGGCCAGGAGATATGTGTCATTCTTTGCCCTTTTATTTATTTGAGATATTAGAGTCACAGTACAAAAATTTAATCAGATTTAAAAGGGGGAAGCGAATGGCAAATGGCATGGTATAGAAGCCATTCTAAAACCCTTAGGTTTGGACATTTATTATATGAATTAGGCTCTAGAATTCCGAAAGCTGGTTTTAATGGAGTTTTGTGAATATAAAATAACAGGTAGGTAGAGAGAGAGATGTAGATGGCCAGATTCACATTCATTATAATACTTTCCGGAACTTTGGAAAATATATTTTTAAAAAGTAAAGAAAAACACTGATATTATTCCATACCATAACATTCATAATAATCCCTATTAACATTTTATGTTAATAAAATATGTTAACAAATTATGTTAATAAAAATGGATTCTAATTTCCTTTTACCAAGTATGCAAACACATAAATATGTGTTAGACACTGCAGTGTTGATTTCTATACAGTTTTGCAGAGAGGGGGTCACTGTGTGCCATGCAGAGCCTCAGGGGAAGGTCAGGCAGCAGAAAACAGAAGTGAAGGGAAAACTTAGGCCGGAACCGTTGTTGAAGGTTCTACAGGAAAGGCAGGCAGAGTAGGCAAACAGCTTAGAATTGAATTGTTCAAATAATTCTGGTGAGCTCTGGGCACTGAAGTGGTCTGTGGTTGCCCTGTACCTAAGCCTGCATTGATTTAGGGTGGAGGAGATATCAGAGTAGTGGGTGAGAGTTTGAGAAGAATGTGACTGGGGGACAGGAGCTGGGAGCTGGTTGATTAGTACCTGAAAGGTATGCTCCCAACCAAGTCATTTACCTTATGTCTAAGCGTTAGTTCTTAGGTTGCCCTGGGGGTAAGCAGTCTCTCCCCCATCAGCAAGACCAGAAATGCCAGAGCATCAAGAATACAGAAAGAAAATATAGTTACTTGGTCTAGTGATGGCTGGATGCCCAACAGACAAATACAGAATTTAAGAAAACACAGAACAAAAGGCATGGTTTCTCCCTGACTGCCTAGCAATCCATCACAGAAATACCCTGAAATGTATATAGTAATTCTGAAATTATTATACGGTTATTTTTATAGTTGTTTGGTATTTTAAATAATCCTACAATGAACAGAGAAAACAAGAAAAAAAGAAGAGATATGAACTGATTTATTTAAATGTGAGACATACGAATGTAAGTATACATTATATATCTGTATGATATAATCGTATATAAGATTTGATATCATTATGTTATCATTATGATATTTGTGTGCTTTTGTCTATGTAAGGAAATTTGAAAAGCAAGTTGGATCTGTTTTTACTGATTTCTAGAAATCCTTACAATATTTTGACAAGTGAAAAGACACTGTATAATAACTTACACGTGTAATAAAATCACATAAGCACAAATGATCAATCAACCAAAATCCCTTTATATACTATATATATTCATTTGAACAACAAAGATGTATGGAAGAATATTATACCAGACCACTAAAATTGGTTTCCAGAGAGAAATGACAGGCTTAAGCAGAAGGTAGATAAGGGAAAACCATTAACATTGCTTCTATATTTCTGTATTATATCATTTTATGTATTACAACAGGACTGTATTATTATAATTTTAAAATATCCAGTAAAGACATTTTTAAAAGAAAAATATTTTATGTTCATTTGTTATTTTTCCTTTTAATAAATTCCTAGAAAGGAATTACTAAGTAAAAAAAAAAGCATAAATATAGTAAGGATATACATATAGATATTCTCTCTCCCTCTCTATATATATATCTGTCTTATATATATATCATTTCATATGTGCTGCCCCCAGCAATATACAAAGAAAAGTGTCTATTTCTTCATAGTTTTGCCAACACTGGACATTAATACTTTCATATTCTAAAAAGAAATTGTAAACATTTACATTTGTTTTAACCTGATTATTTGTAAAACTCTTTAATAATAAACTCTTTAACCATTTGTTATTCTTAAGAGCATGAAATGATGAAATGAATATTTTCCTTTTAAAAGGAAGTTACTGGGACACCTGGGTAGTTCAGGTGGTTAAGTGTCCTACCTACTCTTGGTTTTGGCTCAATTAATGATCTCACAGTTTGTACCATCCGCACAGAGCCTGCTTAGGATTCTTTATCCCTCTCTCTGCCCCTCCCACACATGTGAACTCTCTCTCTCTCTCTCTCTCTCTCTCTCTTTCTCTCTCTCTCTCTCACTCTCTCTCTCTCAAAATAAATAAATATACATTTAAAAGGTAAAGTCTTTGATAAGTAAAAAAAAATAAAATAAAAGGGAGTTGTTTTTTTATCCCTGAACTGATGAATGGATAAAGAAAAACTGATACACACACAAAGACACACACAACAGAATACTACTCCACGATCAAAAAGAATGAAATCTTGCCATTTGCAACAATCTGGATGGAGCTGGAGCATATTATGATAAGTAAGTCAAAGAAAGACAAATGCCATATAATTTCACTAATATGTGGAATTTAAGAACCAAACAAGATGAACATAGAGGAAAGAAAAAATAAAAGAGAAGGAGGCAAACCATAAGAGACTTAACTACACAGAACAAATTGAGGGTTGCTTAGAGGGGAGGTTGGTGAGGGATAGGCTAAATGGGTGATGGGCATTAAGGAGGGCGCTTGTGATGAGCACTGGGTGTTATACATAAGTGAGGAATCACTAAATTCTATTCCTGGAGCAAAGAAGAAGAAAATAAATAAAAGGAGTTATTTTTATTAATTTGTAGATGATCTCTGTATACCAATACTATGATATATATAATGATATTAAGCCTTTGCTATGCTTTGCAAGTACATTTCCCTTTTTCTCATTTAAATTTTCACCTCAGTCTTGATGCTTTCATATGCAAAATGTAGGTGATATTCCTAGTGCTCAGCACCACTGGTTTGTGCTACTGCTTATGTTACACAGACTCATTCCCAAAAGTGACTCAATGCTCAATATTTATAGCTGCAATAACTACAGAAAAAGCATCTTCCTCCTGGAGTCTAGTAAGAGAACCCAAAATTCTTTTGATTTTCAGTAAATTTGAGGTTTATTACATTACAGTGTTATAGAAGCTTGTGTTTTT
The DNA here is from genome assembly GCF_003009895.1 of Hyaena hyaena. Taxonomy (NCBI): domain Eukaryota; kingdom Metazoa; phylum Chordata; class Mammalia; order Carnivora; family Hyaenidae; genus Hyaena; species Hyaena hyaena. Next base: position 212,430 of record NW_024080945.1, read on the forward strand.
AATCTACATATAAATGTCAATATCTGAAAGGGGGAAATTATTATCCCTTTGTGCAGAGGTTTTTAAAATATTCTTGTTTGTTATTCAAAATAAATTTTACAAGCATGAATTTTTTAAAAAAAATCATGCTTAGATTTTTATTGGATTAGCATTCACTTGATAGATGAACTTGGGGAAAACTGCTTCTTTGTAAGTCTTCACCACATTTTACTCCATTCATTAATATGTTCTGTCATTTCGTAAACTTTAGTTTTGGCTACTTTTTGTAGCTGTTTTTATGGATTGGCCATTCTTGAGAAATATGATGTTTAGGAAGTTTATAGGAAGGTTACTAACCTGTGTTTGTTTTTAATCAGGCTCTACATCTGAGCTATCTTTTAACTTGATTAGCAGTTTTTGTTTTCTGGAAACCCCTAGCTCTACCACCTTTAATTGTGAGAAAATTCAGTATTTTCCTTTCCCCTGAATATTTTGATCCTTATGGTTTTCTGCCTCATGCATTAAGCAGAACTTCCAGAAGACTGTAAAATAATAATGATAATAGCAAGCATCTCTGCCTCAGTTACTGGACTCTGAAAGCTTATCATTACTATGTATCACCTGGACTTTCAATTTAAAATGGATATCCTTTTAATGATCAAGGTTCCTAGTTTGCTAAGATTTTTTTTTTAAATAAGGAATGTAAGAGGCGCCAGGTGGCTCAGTTGGTTAAGCGTCCAACTTTGGCTCAGGTCATGATCTCGCAGCTGGTGAGTTTGAGCCCCACATCAGGCTCTATGCTGACAGCTCAGAGCCTGGAGCCTGCTTCGGATTCTGTCTCCCACTCTCTCTGCCCCTCCCCTGCCCATATTCTGCCTCTCTGTTTCTCTCTCTCTCTCTATGTCTCTCTCTCTCTCAAATATAAAAATAAGGAATGTATACTGGTGTTTGCCCTTTTAGAACCTATTGAAATGCTTGTTAAGCTTTTTGTTTCCCCTTTTCGATCAACTAACTTGATATATTAATTGATTAATTAATGATTAATTGAAATAACTTGACTCACATCCTTTAAATACAACTAATATCAATTTTAGTTCATATAAGTAGAGTTATGCCTAATTTACTTTTGTTTGCTTTTTCCTGATACATCTTTTCCCATTTTTTTCTATTTGAAACATATTAGATTATTTGGTTTTAGGTACTTCTCATAAATGGGCCCAGTTTAAAATCTAATCTCAGCATCTTCATGTAACAAATGCATACTGCCATTCCTGGGCATTTAGTATTACTAATAGCATTGTGGTTTATACTAATTTTTAATTTTTAAAAGTTATTTGCTTCCTTTTGATGTCATATGCCTTGGTATACTATATCTTATATTTTTGGGTTCTTTTTTTCCCCTGATGATCCAATCCATCTTAATTTTCCTAGTGGTTAATTTAGGATGCTAAAATAATATCTAAAACTCTGTTCTTGAGTAACAAGAAGGAAACTGTCTTTTGCCAACCTACTAGAAAGATACAAAGTTCACCATACATTTACTCCCAACCAACGACTTCCATACCACAGATGGCTGACTTTTTGCTCATGATGTATTTCTTATTTATATTAAGTATATTCTCTTTCAAGAATCATTTCTGACATTTTTTTTTTACTAATTCCCTCATTGTAATTATTTTCCTAGTATTTGGACATGGGGTATGGCCCTAGAGATATATACATTTGGGCCCGTTCACCATTCACTGGAATCATCTGAAAACTTGTAAGATTTTTTTTCCTTTATGATTAAAAAAATTTAAAAAAATATTAGACCAATGAGGTCTTAGCTTTTATATATATATAAAATTTATATATATATATAAATCTCATCCACCAATGGGCCCATCAACTGGCAGATACAAAGCTTTTTTCACTTCTACAAAGTTACCTTCTATTTATTACTTTCCTGCTCAGTGGTTCTTGAGAATTTGCAGTTATACCCAAATTGGAACATCTTCATCTCATGTTGGCCCAACTCATTTTCACATGTTTATCCTTTTCCTTTGACTATCAGGTAAATATCTCAGACTTTTCATCCTACTGCCTTAATTCAATGTGTTATGCAGTGTATAATCTATTTGCCACTTGCATTTCCACTTTTGAAATAGCAATCATGCTTTACAGTTTTAACTATGATATCCTAATCTCACATTTTCCCTCCTTTATGTCTGTGTTCTAAATTTAAGTAGATATCCCTCCTGTTTGAAAACATAAAATGTTCTAAAGTCTCCAGTTTCTTGTGGTAGAGCTATTTCAACAAAAGACATTTCTGTGATTTTGGGGGTTTTTTTTAAGGCAGACTCCCCTTCATCTTTTATTTTTTTTTAACAGCAATTTCTCTTTTGTGGCTTTCTGCCTTTGTTCATTAAAGAAAGAGACAGCACATGACCTGGTATGGTGCCCACTGAAGAAGCTTTCCACTGTCTGAATTCACTGGCGTGCCCTTATTTTGAGAAAGGTTTAGCAAGTTGGCTTCCTGTGTGCCCGTGACGGGTCTGTCTTCACAACTGCACATTGCAGAGCAGGGGCAGATTTTGATTACATTGTCCCTCATCTGACATGCTTGCAGAAGCCCAGTGAGCCATGGGAAGAGTGAGAATTCTCTAAATTACTGAAATATGCATTAAGCTCTTCCTAGTTTTCATGTGGAGGTAGAAATTTTTACATATATATATATAAATATATATATGTAAAAAAATATATATAAATATATATAAAATCTTGGTTTATTCTACTAGAAACTGAAGACAGGAGTTTGATCCCTAGTATGATCTTACCAAAATAACATTTTTTTCAGTCACAGATCATTTTATTTTTGTATGGGAAATACTAGCAGGAATATATGCAACTATAATGAAAATAATTTGCTTCATTCCATCTCCAAATCCTTCCCTGGAGTGGGTAACAGTCTCATAGCAAAACATGCAGTATGGTTTGCCAAATAGTTTAAGAAACTGCATACTTGACCACCGAACAATGGATGTTTCAGAGCACGGAATACCCCCACACCCTGCAGAAAAAAAAATCTGCATATAACTTTTGACTCTCCAAGAACTTAACTACTAATATAGCCTACTGTTGACCAGAAACCTTACTGATCACACAGTTCTATGAACACGTATTTTGTACAATGTATACATGCATTATATGTATTATATGCAGTATTCTTACAATTAAGCTAGAGGAAAAATTTTAAGAAAATCAGAAAATACATTTACAGTACGAGACTGTAAAAATCCACGCATAGGAAGACCACACAATTCAAAACCTATGTCTTTCAAGGGTCAACTGTAGTTCACCTCTACAGAGTTAAACTCTTCATACGTGATGTAAAAATTACTGATAGGATTTAGTGAATTGAATTAGTATTCTTTTAATTTTCAAAGGACTTTTACATCTTTTATCACATTTATTTTCACAACAGCATGATGACATCATCTGGTAGATAGGATACATAATAAGAAGGACGCTTTTAGATTAGAAGCCTACGGCTCAGAGAAAACTTACGTAAGATTTCTACCGTCAAGCAGTGGCAAAGCCAGGACAGAAATGAGTCATGTAATTAAGTGTGGTAAGACCCAGAGTATTTACTCAATTTTTAATGATTTTAAATAGTATAAATAAACTCCTTTTACTCCAAACATGGTTGCAGCCACTCATTCACCTCACTTCTGTATCAGACCCCTTATAAACAGGTTTGATTCTTGATACATTGGCCATACAAGATAAGGTTTACCTAAGATAGAGCATTTGAAAGAAAATAGAACATGGTCTTTCTATTTTTGAGTGACAGAAAATTGCCCTTTTTTAGAGGACATTTGAATTTTGACTGCCTAGCAACCAAACTCATTATGGCAGAATAAAGATGGCAGCAAATTTCTTAATTCTCTTCCCATAAAAAAGCATGCCTTTCTCTTTGGATCTGAGTAGTCTCTGTGTTTTGACTAACAACAACAGAAGTGACCCTCCCAAAGCCTTAAGAAATTGGTAGCTTCCACTTCCTGTCTTTTGGACCACTCATTCTAGGGACCAAGGTAAGCATAAATCCCCTGAAACCACCAGGCTGGAGCGGCCACATATAGATACACTGATCAACACTCCCAGCTGAACCCAGTTTTCCAGCCATTTCCACCAGGACACCGACCAGACCAGACACCTGCCCACAATGCCATTGTATACAGATAACATTCGAAATATGCAAAGTCTGACCAAAATCAAGGGCTGGAAAAGATATGAACAAGTTTCTCCTTTAAACACTTGTGATGGAAGACAAAATTGTTATTCTCACTTTAGAAAGGATTTGGACAATGTCTAGTACAAAGTAAGATGCCTTTACCCTAACACTCAACAATGCACTCCTTGTGTGTGTGTGTGTGTGTGTGCGCACGCGTATATACATATGTACATATATATATACCTTATAAAAATTATTATACGCACATAAAAAAGTAGAAATATATTAATAGCAAGAAAATAGAAATTATTCAAATACCAATCAAGAGAAAATGCATAAATTGTGAGATGTTAATGTAACATTATTATTCAACACTGTAAATGAATGATTGAGACCTATACATTGGAACACAGATGATTATCAGAAATACAACACTGAATTAAAAAGCAAGTTGCAGAGAAATACGTAGAGTATGGTACTGCTCATAAACTTTTTTTAAAAAAGCAGAACTCAACAATATATATGTATAAATATAGTAAATCTATTTTGGAGCAAGGAAAAATAAATAGTAAATTTCAGATAGTTATTACATAATGGAGCAGAATAAGTGATTGTTTTTTCTATTAATGATCTATTAACGTGGTATATTGATGTTAATAGGTTTCCTAATACTAAATGATATAATCATGTCATTATTTTCTTAAATAGTATTATGGTCTTAATGTTGTATTAGATTATGTTTGCTAACATTTAATTTTTGCATTATTCATTAGTGAATTTGGCTTATAAATGTCTTTATGTGTGGGTATGTACTACATTAGATTCAGATACCAATGCTTTACAAGAAGAATTCAGAAGTTTTTCATCAATTTTTGTGACTGGAGCAAATATCACATTGAGACTACATGAGTTTGGTGAAATTCTGTGCAGCTATCTTAGTACTGCTATTTTATGTGAGGTCATCTGTTGATAACTTTATTTCCTGTAAGAAATTTGTCTTTCTAAACTATCTTCTGAGTCTAATTTTGGTAAATTGTGTTAGCCTTGAAAATTATCCATCTAGTTTATCATAAAAGTATGAAAAACAGTCTCAATAATTTTTAAAAATTTCTTCTATGTCAATGTTTATTTTCCCTTACCACCACTTTATCTGTGTATATATGTAGTCTTCCTCACATTTCCCTTGATTAAGTGAACTGATTTTTAAACTTTTTTTTTGGAGAACAAAATGTTGATAAATTATTTAGAACTTAGATCTACTGTTTTTCTATACATCATTAATTTTGGCTTTTATCTTTGTTAGTTCTTTTTTTTTTTTTTTACTTTTTATTTTATTTACTTTGTTGGTTTTTACCTAAACTTTTAAGCTAAGAATTTCATTTCTTTTCACTGTTTCACTTTTACTGAGAAAAGTGTTTAGCTCTACGAAGTTTCCCCTGCTTTAAATATATCCCCTAAATTTTAATATATAATATTCTAAGGATCATTACTTCTTACAGATTCCATAATTTCTGTTTGTATATTTCATTTCACCCAAGAGATTTTATAGAAGGTTTTATAATTCCTTCTCTTTTATGTACCTGGCTGGAGAGGGGAAGGGCAGGAATTGGGAAACTGCTCACTCTCCAAAAAGGCCTGTGGGAAGGGATTAAATCGATCACTCTGCTGACAGTTGGTGTACAGTGGACCTCTCCTTATCTGTGGACCATGTGTTCTGAGAACTTAGTAAATGCCTGAAAATATGAGAGTACCAAACTCTGTATGTACTGTTTTTTTTCTATATATACATGCCTATGATAAAGTTTAATTTATAAATTAGACACAGAAAGAGATTAACAATAACTAATAAAAAAATTATAACCATATTCGGTAATCAAAGTTATATGAACATGGTCTATCTCTTAGAATAGCTTATTACATGGTACTCACCTTTCTCATGATGATGTGAGATGATGAAATGCCTCCAGGATGAGACGCAGTGCAACAAACGATGTAGGTGATGGGACAGGGCTGACCATCAGTATTGACCTTCTGGCCATGTCTCACAGGGAAGATCATCTGTATCCCAACTGACATTGACTAGAGACAACTGAAACCTGAAAAAGCAAAACCACAGACAAGGGGGCCATCTGTATATTTCTCTACTTGAAAGCAATTTAAAGTTGGTAGTGTTATTTTTCTTCTGGCTAGGCGGACATTATGGAGTAGCTGTGATGCATTTGTTTCTCTTGTTGATCTGTACAGTGTTTTGGAGAGATTCAAATTTAGTAATAGCCATTGTCTCAGGCTGCCTGGAAGTCTCCACCATTACTTTTCATTCCTTTGATCCAAAGTTTCATTTCTTTGATCCAAAATTTTAACATTTAATTGATACGAATATCTTTTAAGTTTCTTGTTTCTCCTTTTTCCTTTCCCTGGATACAAAATGTAATGTCCAAACATACAGCTATAATAGGCTCAAAGAAATTCATGAATTATCTAGTCCAGCCTAAAACTACTACATGTATCATTTCTTCAACTGATCCAAAAGAGGTGGGGCGGGGGGGAGTGGATAGCTATAAAAGCTCTGGTTTCTTATTTTCAAATTTTCAAGACAACAGATGGAATATTTAGAGAGAGCTACATAGTTTGACTTTTTGCTTTAGAGAGTTTTGTTTTGTTTTGTTTTTCTAGAGAGAGGGGGAGAGAGGGAAAGCAGAAGAGAGGGAGTGAATACCTCAAGCCGACTCTGTGCTGAGATCGATCCTACAACCCTGGGATCATGACTTGAGCTGAAGTCGAGTCGGATGATCAACCAGCTGAGCCATTCAGGTGCCCCTTTAGAGCATTTTTTGAGTGAAAAATATAGTCCTAGGACTTTCTGCCTACTGTTCTCATCTTAGCCTGTAGTGTGAACACATAAGCATACTTGTGTGCTCCAGAGAACACAGGACAGCACAGAATAAATGCTCTTCCCTGAAGATATGAAGGGAAGAAAGAAAAACCATTGTTATGCATTATTCCAACACAATTTGTATTATGAAGTAGAATACAATATTTGGATAATATTTTTAAATGAAATGTGAGTTCTCCAAGAAATCTGACAAGTGTCATTAAGGACACTTTAGTGAAAAATCTGAGAAGCACTTCTCATCCAGAGTAACAGAAATAAATCATGTCTCTTGTACAGAGAGACTGCACATATGGCCTTCAGTGTTTTCACGTCCCTGTGAATTTACTGCTCAGAATCAGCATTCTTATTTTCTCTGATTATTCTCTATGCAACATAGTTTTCACAAGCTCAATTATCCCAGTCTATTTACTTTGTATTTGCACTAAAATAAAATTTCTAGAAGAGTTACAACACTCCAGGTATCACCAGATATTCTTACATGATCTAAACTTTATGTATTCTTTTATATGTGCAGTCTAACATTTAGTTAGGATTGTTTTTGAATTCTTGAATCCTATGTTTGGTTCTTATTGCATCTGGAACTTCTAGGTAGTTCTGGTATGCATTGCTCTGTGTGTAAATATACTTATAAACAAGTCTATCCACATATTTTAAACAGATATTACATATATACATAGAAATTCTTATGCAACTAATTTCTAATTAGTTATATTACATATCATATTTGTCCACTTATATTTTACTTTGTCAATTTCAGTTCCCTTTTTCAACTATTGAGATAATTTTGAATCTAGAATCTTAAAAGCTAGAGGTTTTGGAGATAAGGGTGGTTAGGGGAAAATGTACTTGCATTTTCTGAGTATAAGGCCTAAGGCTACCCAAGATACTTATCAAAAAAATTATTTCCTTAAACCAAAATTATGAATTGCCCCTACAATGCAAATAGGTTTCCCATAGATTAGAAAAAATTATTTTTAAGTACTGATTTAATCCCGACTTAAAAATATGGTGAACAGAACATGCCTGGATACAAACCCGGTGGTATTCAGCCAAAGACACCCCACACACATCCCACCAACATCAATCTCTATGAGAAAAGTATGTATTCAGTTTCTGAGTTGTAAAAATCATCTTGTTTTATTACCCTCCAATTCACATTTCTCCATCTGGTCCACAAAAATATTCTAAAATACTTTGTTGAGGGGCACCTGGGTGGCTCAGTTGGTTAAGCACCCAACTCCTGGTTTTGGCTCAAGTCATGATCTCATGGTTTCTGATTTCAAGCCCCACAAAGGGCTCTTAGTGTAGATCCTGCTTGGGTTCTGTCTCCCTCTTTCTGCCCCTCCCCCGTTTGTTTGTTTGTTTCTTTCTTTCTTTCTTTATCTCTCTCTCTCTCTCAAAAATAAATAAATTCACATTAAAAAATACTTTGCTGGCATGGTATTTCTTTTTCATTTGTTGGATTTCAATGGATGGTCATTAACTAAGACATGACCTCTCCACATTACTTCCTTCTGGACAAAGGAAGGAAAGAAGAAATCAGAGAGAGACAGGGAGAGAGAGGGAGACTGGGAGAGGGAAAAGAGAATGAGGGAGGAGGATGGAGTAAGGGAGGAAGGGAAGAGGGAAGGAAGATAGAAGTTAAAGAGGGAAATAAAGAGGAAGGGAGATAGAGAAGAAAGGGAAAGAGGAGGTGGGGGAGATGAAAGGGGGAGAAGGGAGCAAGGGAAGAAGGAAGGAAGAAAGGTGAGAGAGAAAGTTGGGAAGGATTAAAGGAGGAAAGTGAGAAAGGCAGATGGAAGGGAAGGAAAGAAGGAAGGAAGAGAAGGAAGGAAGGAAGCTTCAGCATAAATAAGTGAATGGTTTGAAGTTGGAATCTCAGAATAAAGTCATTGGTTTTAAATGGATGCTAGTAAGAATAGGAAAATTTTTTCCTAGTCAACAACTGTGAAAAATTTGGTCAAAAGAAAACCAACAATAACTTTCCTCTTCTTAAAAAAATGATATTGCTTGAAAAAGGGGCTTCATTGAATAATGTTAAAGGCAAATATATCACTGAGAAAAATTAAAAATTAAGAATTAAAATACAAAGAGCACAAAGAATTTAGTTGTGTTATATAGAAAGTCGTCATAAAAAAATTTTTCCTGCCACCAAAACTGGAAAGAAAGCAGGAAGAAGAAACAAAGTGCCAAAGAATAAATAGAAGAAAATAACAAAATGATAGACTTAAACTCAACAATATTTGCATTATTGGACTAAACAGTCCAAGTAAAGACAGATTGTCAGACTTAATTGTAAACAATGACCCAACAACATTTTCTTTACAAAAGTCACATTAAATATATCACAGGTATAAAACACTTCCCTTCTTTCTGTCAAAGAACAGAAAAGGCAAGCAATAATCATAAAGTGTGGCTGTATTATTGTCAGGCCAAGGAGACCTCAAGAACATGAAATATTACCCAAAGTCAAAGTGGGGACATAATAATCCAAGGTATGAATGCATCTACCACCCTAACTTCAAAATACTGCTGACCAGACGCTCAGCAGCCAGCTTTCTGATGCCAAATTTTCTGTCAGGGGACACAGAATACTCAGTGTAGGAGTTTATCTCTCCAGGAAACTCTATGAGTCTTAACATATATCTTAACATGAAATATCCCTGAGAGGTACCTCATCCATCCGTCATATAATGATGATAATGATAGCAACAGTAATAGCTGCCATTAGTGCTTATATGCTCCCTATCTTCCAGGTACAATGCTAAGAAGCTTACCTACATTGTCCATGAGGATGTTTTCTTTTCTTTCCATTTCAAAGATAAGGAAAGTAAAGATTATAAACAGGTGAAAGGATTTTTCAGTGCCCACATTACTAGCACATGGCAAGGCTACGATTTGGAGGTCTTCACTGCTCCCGTGGATACCTTAAAGTGAATTATTCTAATGAGCCAACAGGTGTTTCTCTTTCTAATAACTACATAAATTATTCAGACAATTAATTTGAGATAGAGAAGAAAAGTTAAGAATGGTAACTTCGGAAGGTAGCAGACCAAATGAAGAGAATATTAGGGGGTATGATAGGAGTCCATACATTTGGGGGAATAAGGAGAAATGAATCATACTAGTAGCACAAAGATGAGTAGGAATTAACCCACATTTATATGGCAACCAATATTGGCATGGTAGGAGCATCTTTGGTCTGATTACGCTTTGAGACTTTCCTTAAGATATGTGTATCATTTTAGGGGCGCCAGGGTGGCTTAGTCGGTTAAGCGTCCGACTTTCGCTTAGGTCATGATCTCGTGGTTCGTGGGTTCATGCCCCGCGTCGGGCTCTGTGCTGACTGCCGGCTCAGAGCCTGGAGCCTGTTTTGGTCTGTGACTCCCTCTCTCTCTGACCCTCCCCTGCTCACGCTCTCTCTCTCTCTCTCTCTCTCTCTCTCTCCTAGAAATAAATAAAACATTAAAAAAATAATAAAGTCTTTAAAAAAAAGATATGTGTATCATTTTAGACAAAGGAGGGAAGGAAGGAGGGGAGGGGAGGGAGGAGGGGAAGAAGGGAAGGGAAGGGAGAGAAAAGAAAAGAAAAAGAAAGAAAAAACTAACTCTTCTTTAACACTGACTTGTGGAGAGAATTATGGTTAGTTGAGTGTATAGACTGCATTTACCACCACTTTCTCCTAAACCTCACTAAAACAACACAAGTAAGATTTTTTAAACACTCCTGGATAAAAAGAACTAGAAGGGGCCAACAGCAAACTAGACATGTCAACTAATTTTGTGAAGGTAGAAAGAGAATACATGAGTGATGTTCACTTAAATCAGCACAAACTGATGGGCCCCCAGAGGATACTACCAATGAGAAACAAATTGGTTCATCCCTGAAGAACCTTAAAAAGGTTAAGGAATTGGAAAATAAGGTATTAAACAACATGAAGGTCAAATTTGGAGGGGAGAAAGGGAAACTGACTTAAAATATCCATAAATGCAGTTAAAGTCTCAGTTTCTCTCTTCTGCCTTCCCCTTCGAGGTAACCACCCATTTCCTATTCTAGTAGGAGAATAGGGTCTCTTTCCTAATGAAACAAACAGAAATGCTCCACCGTGAAGACATCAGGCACAGCTGAAAGCAAGGATAAGATGTTAGATGGAAAAAAAAAAAAGTGAAATCTGTTTACTGAAAGGTGACGTAAGCCTTACCATCTCTTCCTCATCCATTGCCAGAATGCCTACAGACTGGATCCTAACCCCTCGGGCGTTGTGGTTGACAGGCTTCCAAGACGTCTCCACATAATCCCTGTCTGCTGGCACTCACACCCTTAGGTAATAGCCTTCCCTTGTACGTGGGCTGGACCTAGTGACTCACTTCTAACAAATAAAATATGGAAAAAGTGATGGAAAGATTAGGTAACTGAAGACTGTCTCATCTCCTGACATTCTCCCTCTCGGCTTCTTGGCCTGCTTACTTTCACGAAGTAACAACTCATCACTGAAGAACAGTTGGAGACACTCAAGTAGCAAAACACGAGGCAGCTAACATACAGAAAGGAATGGAGGTGCTCGGTCCAATAGGCCGTGAGGGATTGCATCCTGCCAACAACCTTATAACTGGGCTTGGAATCAGATACTTCCCCAGTTGAGTCTCCTAATGACCAGAGCTCTAGCTGTGCCTGCCCCGCCCCCACTCCCTTGAAACAGAGGCCAACAAGCCATGCCCAGATCCTTTACTTGAAGAAACTGTACAATATCAAATGCTGTTTCAAGCCACTACATTTGGAGGTCACTTTTGTGGTGAAATAGATAACTAATAACGGCATTCTAGAGCATCATTCTATCAAACACTTGAGGGATCAAGATAAAAGGCCTACAGAAGTGGATGGCTGCTGTGCTCTCAACAAAGACAACAAAAGCCACACCACCCTGCAGTGAAGTCTGCAAGCCAGTAACTTCTGCACAGCAACACAGATCTACCAAATAACTTTTCCTAAGGGACAGGCAGCCAAGGACCACCAGAAGATGAAAGTTCCAACCTGGAAGGCAGGTTAAACCAAATTTACAAGAGGAACTTTAAGGAAATAGAAGCAATTCACCAAAAAAAAAAAAAAAAAAAGCAAGAAGTTAAGCTACAAATTAAAATTGCTATCCTCAGAAAGATGGATACCATATCTAGGGAACAGAGAATTCTGGAAGAGAAGAAGAAGAAGGGAGAAGGGAAAGAAGAAGGAAGACAGTGAAGTGGAAAGGGAAGGAAACAAAAAACAGTTCTTAGAATTTAAAAATAACTGCTGAAATGCAAAATTCAATAGACTTAAAAATATAATTGAGGAAAAATCTCAAACTATAAAACAAAAGGGAGAAAAAAGGATGAAAAGATATAAAATGTAAAAAAAAAAAAAAAAGACAATACAGGTAGTTCAGTATCTGATTAATAGGAGTACCAAACAGAGATATAAAAGGAGGGATTCATAAAAAAAAGTAATAAAAAATTAAACTTTCCCAGACTAGAAAACCTGCTTTTTCAGGTAGAAAGAGGCCCACAGAAAGCTCAGAAAAATGGTAATAAATCACAGTAGATACATAGTCATGAAATTAACACCAGAGATATAACGGAACCTGACAGTTTCCTGAGAGAATAGATATAGATCATTTGCAAACAATTGGGAATAAGAACAGCATTGGATTTTTCAAAAACATCATAAACCTAAGGCAAGAGAATCATGACTTCCAAAGTTTGCGGGAAACTAATTCTTAACCAAAAGTCAATTCTTAGCCAACTGACCATGAGAGCAGATTAGAAACTGATGGGCAAGGTCTAAAAAAGATGTATATAAAGTACCTTTATACTGGAAGCTATTGAAAGTGTTGTACCAAACTAAAGGAACAAAAAAGCAGAAACAGATCCATAAATACATAGAGCTGGTGTTTACCAGAGGGGAAAGGGGAGGGAGGGTGGGCAAAATGGGTGAAGAGGAGTGGGATACACAGGCTTCCAGTTATGGAATGAATAAGCCCCAGGAATAAAAGACACAGCACAGAGAATCTAGTCAGGGATACTGTAATAGCCTTGCATGATGACCAAGGGTAGATACCCTTGTGGTGAACACAGCTTAACACCTGTGGAATCACTATGTTGTACACCTGAAACTAATGTAACATTATGTGCCCACCATACATCAGTAGAAAAACTTTTTTAAAGTGGTGCACCAACACATGAGGGAATAAATCCACAGAGAGAAAAGGATCTAGGTATGAAAAAGAAACTCAATATGGAAAAAAGAAGATAACCTCCAGAAGGAAAACAAACAAAGTGCCAAGACAGTAACTGCCTCGCAGGTCTGGAAGGAATTCTGCCTGGGCTAGAAAAGTGGATCGAGGGCTCCCAAGAGGCAAACTCCTCTCTTAACAGTTCACCTGATAAGGGCATTGAACAGCTGGCGGAGATATGAGAAAAGTTTGTGGGGTGTATGAGAAGAATTAGAATTAGTTCCAGAGAAGCTCAGCAAACTGAAAGTTTGAGATAATTTTTAAGTGCAAAAAAAAAAAAGTTTTAGAAGAAGAAAACCGTAACCATAGAATACTATATGTATGACTCGACAGTGAATTTTTCATGATATATGCTATTTCATAATCACAAAATGTACATTCTGAAAGTATTTTTAATCAAAAAGTTGAAATGTAATTATACTAGAAAGGGCAGTGAGGGACAGAGGTGTAAGAGAGATAAATCATACATGCCATAAAAGGAATATGATATTATACCACTAAAAATGGTTAAGCAAGCAATGGTAGTAGGGGAAAGTTATCTAATAGTGTGGAATGGAAGAGTCCGTGAGATACAGAAAGTAACTGAAAGCGCTTTTCTCTGAATCGTGAAATGGGTGGAGAAAAGCACTGGTGCTCTTTATTATGAGTCCTTTCAAGTGGGGGCGCCTGCAGAGCACAGTCAGTTAAGCTTCTGAGTCTTGATCTCGGCTCAGGGCATGATGTCAAGGTTCTTTAGTTCGTGCCCCACATTGGGCTCTGCGCTGACAGCACCAAGCCTCTGTGGATTCTGTCTCTCCTTCTCTCTGCCCCTCCCCTGCTTGTGCACGCGAGCTGCCTCTCTCTCTCTCAAAATAAATTTTAAAAAATTTTAAAGTCTATTTGTGTATAACAATATGCATATATTACCTTAATTTAAAAACAGCTTTAAAAACAAAAGAATTTCACAAATCTATTTCTCTCAAAGGATGTTCCTAATCTATAATTAAACCAAAAAAATGCCAAAATGCATCTGAATGTATGTGGTAAATTTCCTAATTTTCACAGAATCAGAAAGAAAGAAATATACTTTATATGTGTACAAACAAAAGAGCATAGACAATTTTGAAAAGTAGACACATGTTGATTCTGATTTATTGGGGGGGCAGTAGAGATGGAGAGGGGGAAGAGAGATTATTAATTTCCATGTAAAACTTTAACCTCTGTCCTGTTACAAATGTTAAAATTAAAAATTCAATCATTTGGATCCTAAACCATATAAGTTTTTTTTCTCTCTCTTACTATAAAGGACATTAGTGGGACAGTTGGGGAAATTTGAATTAATTGAGTAGATTAAAGTACTATGTCAAGGTTAAATTCTCAATTTTGGTAGTTGTTTCATTGTTCTCTAAGAGAATGTTCTTTCTTTAAGAAATATTTTGGAGTAAAGGGGCACCTTGGTGGCTCAGTCGGTTAAGCAGTTGACTTTGACTAGGGTCATGATCTCACGGCTCATGAGTTCAAGCCCCACATCAGGCTCTTGACAGCTTGGAGCCTGGAGCCTCCTTTGGATTCTGTGTCTCCCTCTCTCTCTGTCCCTCTCCTGATCACGCTCTCTCAAAAATAAACAAACATTTAAAAAATTTTTTAAAGAAATATTTTGTAATAAAATGAGCTTTATGCCTGGAACTTTCAATCAACTGAGATAAATATATGTGTGTGCGCACACACAAATCAATACAGAGAGGAAAATAAAGCCTCAAATAACACTCAAGAGAATCTGGATGAAGAGTATAAGGGAATTCTTCGTACTATTTTTGCAATGTTTTAGAACATCTAAAGTCATTTCAAAAGAAAAGGAAAAAAAAATTGAACCACATGCAAACAAACTCATACCACTCCCAGTAACACATGCCTGAGAGTGAAACAAAAATACTGTCTTGTTGTCACGGTTTTATTAGGAAGGTCCCACCATCAAAGACTCGTTACAGAAATGTTTTAGGAGCCAAGAGATGTTATGTCTGTGTTCTTCCCAAGACAGAAAAAAGTTAAAATGACAAATAATCCTCACCACCCTGAAGTGGTTTCAAGAAAATGCACCATAATTGTTTTAGAAAGAATTATTTGGAAAGGAAAATATTTTTTGCTCTGTCTCCCATATTGCATCTGTATCAGACAAGTTGATCTTATTAAAGATAATTGAAATGGAATCTTAAAGCAGACTTTTTTTTTAGGTGCTTCAAAGCCATGAATAAATTGAAATGGAGCCAGTCTCCCTAGATACATACTTGGCATAATTGTTTCTCAAACTTTATTGAAGGCATTTCTGAAGCAGGTCAGAGTTTTCGGTGGGCTAACATTTTTCTAATGTTTTACTCTTCTTCAAGGATATTGATTCTATTTTTTTTTTAATTTAAATTCAAGTTAATGAACACACAGTATAGTCTTGGCTTCAGAAGTAGAACCCAGTGATTCATCTCCTACACGCAACACCCAGCGCTCATCCCAAAAGTGCCCTCTTTATTGCCCATCACTCATTAGCTGAATACTAGAATTAAATTTAATAAGGGACAGCAAGTAGCACTGGATGGCAAGCTCTGTTTAATCACCCCATAGATCTACCTGCTGAAAACAGAAATCTTCATATTCAGAAGCTTCATCACCTACAAGCATATATTCCATCACATCGACCTGCTTCGGCTTTATTTATATGTGCAATAAATGTGATGTGTGGGAAGGGCAATTACTTAGCTGGATGATTTGGGTAAGTCAATTTGTTTCTGTGGGTGTCATTTTTCCTTACAATTAAAAAGAAGAGCATCAGATTACCTACCTTCAAGTTCCTTCTCAGCTCTAAGAATATTTGTATGAGTCAGGACTCCCCACAGAAACAACTAACAGGAGAGGGTGGGGAGAAGGGGAGAGAAAGAGATAATGACTGATTTTAAGAAGTTAGCTCACACAATCATGGAAGCACATGTCTAAAATCTGCAGTCAGCTGGCCGGCTGGGGACGCAAGGAAAAGTGGCAGCCTGAATCCAATGGCAATCTGCTGGCAGAACCTTACCTTGGTTGGAGTTGTTTAGTCTTAACTTCTGTTGTATTTTTTTTCTTTTTTTAAATAGACTCCATGCCCAACATGGGGCTTAAACTCACAACCCTGAGATCAAGAGTCACAGGCTCTACCAACTGAGCCACCCAGGCACCCCTTAGTCTAACTTCTATTCATGCCTTCAAATGATTGCCTGTGGCCCACCCACATTATGGAGGGTAATCTGCCTCCCTCAAAGGCCACCAACTTAAATGTTGATCTCATCCAAAACAAAAAACCACCTTCACAGACACATCCAGAATAATGTTTGCCAAAAATCTGGCCATGATGGTCCAGCCAAGTTACACACAAAATTGACTATCACAGTACTATATAATTACTTGAATAGTTTAAGTCAAAAGCAGTGAGAAGCACTGTCACATTTTTCTCAAAGAGAAGTTTAAGAAACTCCACCACAACTCCTTAAAAAATACTGTAGTTTTTAAACAACTGAGATGCTCTTTATCACTGTGTTTGAACCATGGCCTGGAGTGAAATTAGTTTGTAAACAGCATTTTCAGGTACCAACATGACATTGCATATGATACCAAAATACGGCGACTTCAAGAAAAGATGGTTGAATCCAACTATGGAATCCACCTCTTATCTACTAAAGATGGTTCTTGCCTGTGTCTCAGGAGGCAGGTTTGAACAGAATTCAGAGGCCTATTACCTGTGTCCTTTCTTTATGGAATTGTGCGTACTGGCTTCCTTCGTATGGATTCCAGCTCATCATTTTAGTGTTGTGATACCATATTTGGAGTAACAGAACAGTATGCCTATCACGTTATAAGGAATAGTTATCTCAGGAATAAAATGCATTAACTAGTAATCATGGTATCACCTATTTAAAAATAAAGATACTTTTGGGGGTGCCTAAGTGGCTCAGTTGGTTAAACATCTGACTTCAGGTCAAGTCATGATCTCACAGTTCATGAGCTGGAGCCCAGCATCAGGCTCTGTGCTAACAGCTCAGAGCCTGGAGCCTGCTTCAGATTCTATGTCTCCCTATCTTTGTTCCTCTCCCATCTGCACTCTGTCTTTCTCTCAAAAATAAACAAACATTTTTAAAAATTCCTAAAAAAAATAATAAAGATACTTTTGAAGTAAAGGAATATTATAGCAATATTACTGAAAGAAAATACCTCTTTTATTTGCCTTTTGACTATTATTCTTCCAAGGATTCTAAGATCTTGGGATGTGGGACCAAATTTAAAGCAAGCAACAGTCAGGGTACCAATGGTATTCTCTCATCACCACAAAATAACTCTGAGCATATCTAATTTTATTCACTGCAGTGCCCAGCAGGAAAACATAAGTGAAATAAGCCACAATTTGAGAACATAGCACTCCCTGGTCTTTATAACATTTCCTAGTTTTTTGCTCATTCACCTAAGAACCTGGGTTGTAAAGGCAAAGAAGAGCCCACGTGGTGGTTTAGTTCCAGGAATCCCATCAAGATTGACTTACTTGTCATTAAAATAAGCGGGGAGGGGCCTTCAGAAGGCTTGTCTGTATGTCCTCAGAGAAGTTTGAACAAAGGGGGCAACTGCTGAGCTACCACTCAAGTGCTATTTAGCAGAATTACCTCTTATTGTTGAACATGGAGTTGTAGTTTAAGAAAGGAAAAACCCAGTGGTCCTGATTAAAGAATATTCTCTAGCCCTCCTCTATGGTTTACACCCCCAAACCCCTTACTCCCAGACTGAATGAAAACAAGACATTCTTTTAAGTCTAAAGTTCCTTATTGAGCATTTCGGTAAATCTGTAGGTACCTTCTCAAGGTACAGCTGTTCTATGATGGTGTCCTTTCCAGGGGGCTTTTCTCTTGAGGGGGCACAGCCTGGATGCTCCACACTGTTTTTACTAAGGTCTCAGATCTCTACAAACCAGATCTGATGACAAGCCATCAAGTTCAACAATGTGAAATCCGCAATACATAAATATATCAAATCATCATGTTGTACACATTGGACTAATATATTCTTCTATCAATTATATATCAATACACTGGGGGAAAGCAATCTGGCATCTGTACCCACACATTAGGAAAGATTGTTTGCCTATAGTTTCAAGGGCAAGAGGCTATTATTGTCATTATAGCCAATGCTAAAGGGGAATGAATTTCAAGGCATGAAAAGTTCCTCAAACTGACAAAAGTAGACAATAACTGAGTGCAGTCATAAGCAACCAGGAAGAAAGTTGGCACCACCCCATAACTTTCATGAGGTATTAGCCGAAAGAAGGTGGAAGAGAGAATGAATCATTACCTCCATGCCCATCGAATTAAAGTCCCAAATGAGTGGGTCCTCAAGGACCCAGGTCAAGAAAGCTCCTTGCAGTAGACCTCAAGCCACAGCTGTCCCAAGCAAGAGAGCACTGAGAAGGTGTTCTGGGCCTACAGAGCCCAATGATTCCCTTAAATCCCCCAAGACCCTAGAAAATGCTGTGCCATCCATTGGTGTCCCAGATTCCCATTTGGGTCTCCTGACATGGGATCCCCAGTGAGACAGGAAGGAAGTTAAAAGTCTCTCAATAAGATAGAAACTCTCTTTTAATCACTTCATGGGGAATTATGAAAGAATATGAAGTTATATGTGTTTTTACACATGGGTTTGAACTTGTCATTGAATGAGAAAATAAATCTCCATGCACATATGGGATTGTGACACAGGCACAGGACACATCTCCTTGTTCCCAGATGACTTTCAATCTGAAAAGGGGGCGCTTCCTTTGGAAGAAAGCACCTCAGCAGCATGACATGCACTCCTCACCCATTCTGTTGAGCTTAGCGCTCAGCAACTTTGACTTGGAAATTAATTTCAGAGAAGCAGATATGGGACTTCAAAAGATGTATCTGCACCAGTAAAAAAGCATTCAGATGGTAATTACTTCGCACAACCAAAGTGATTCTTAGTGAATAAAAACACCCATTAACAATATCAGGTCCTTTCATACAAAATGGTCAACGTCCACTTCATGTCAGAGGAAATAAATGTTCATAAATTTTATTCAGCCCCTACTACTCCTGGAAATAAAACAATACACATAAGAATTAATCCCTTCGTGGTAGGTGGGGGTGTGCCTGGTGACTCAGTCAGTTAAGCATCAGACTCTTAATTTCTGCTCAGGTCATGATCTCAGAGTTTATGAGATTGAGCTCCACGTCAGGCTCGGGGCTGACAACGCAGAGCCTACTTGGGATCCTCTCTCCCTGCTCCTCTACTGCTTGTGCATGTGCACACTGGCACTCTCTCTGTCTCAAAACAAATATTTTTTAAAAAATCAAACCCTTGAGAAATTGCTGATCAGAGCTAATGCAGTGTCACAACATCGCTGCTCAAGGTACACAGATTTTTCTGTGATTTGTGACAATAATTATTAACAGGGTACTTGACAAGGCGCTCAGCAGTATATGAAACACTCACTCTCCCTGATGGGTTACCATCCACACGAATATATGTTAATCTAACTTTTCCAACATTCCAGCCCTTCCCCTCTTGCTCTGCCCCATTACCTTCTCTGGGTCTCTCCGTCACCATTCACAAAACAAACCCACCAACCCTCCACCCAGGAAGCACATGTGCCCCTGCTCTTCACCCTCACATATAGCTTTGTCTTGACATCTTCCTCTTGACACCTTGCCTCCTTTTCCATGTCCCCTCCTCTACCCCCTTCTCCCCTCTCCCCTCCTCTGCAACCAAAGTTCCAACTTTCCACATCCATATTTAATTATCTAATGCTTTTATGTATGCACGTGAAGGAAAAGAACATGCCAGAACATTCATTATGCCAAATTAAAAAAAAAAAAAAAGGAGAGGAAAGAAATAAGTTCAAACGTGGAAAGACCACATTACTTCCAAAAGAACCCAAGTGCCTCTCATCTAGAAAGACTAATACGAGCACCCATGGCCCTGTTGTTCTCAGCCACAGATCCATGAAAGCAATTCCCCCATTGCTGAGCTCTGACAGCCCAGGACCAGGAAGTTCTGGAAAAGTTCTCCTGTCAGAAACAGTTTAGAAGCCAGACACTCAAAGAACACAAAGTCATATGCCAGAATGAAGAAGGCCAATCCGGCTAAATCAATAAATAAGTAAATAAAGCACGGGCGAGCTGGGGGGAAAATATGGTTTCATTAGAGAAACCTTTCTGGGTAATCGAAAAGTAAAGAAATACTAAGAGAAATCAAGCAGAAGAAAATTAGGAGCCACAAAACTGGAGATAAAGTAGAATTAGAGGTAAAAGCGGCAAAGGCAGAATATAATCTGGAAGGTCAATTGATAAAATGTGTAGCAAGTACTGAACCAACACCAATCAATACAGCTCAGTATGAACCGAATCACAGCCTAATAACCACATCACATCCATTTTATGGAACTATCTATCACGGGAACAGCAGGAGGCGGTGGTAATTCCACTTACAGCGCACTCCAGCAAACTGGCTTCCAAGCATCATTTGGAGGGAGCTGAGCGGCAGTCTTTGCGATAAAGGGGGAGGTGGCAGACAGCTTCCAGAACAAACAGCCTGTGAGCTCCGTGGGCACAAATCTGGGGCAAGAGTGGGACAGAGGACAGAGGAACCAGGGGCCTGCCTGCTCAGACTGCACATGGAATTCGAAAACCCTGCTGCACGCTGCTCTTCTGTGTCATGGAGAAGGGCATCGGGGGCAGACAGGAGCAGAGATGAGGGGGACAGAGGCTGGAGGAAACTTGAATCATGCCTGGAATTATGGAGACGCAGTCAAGGTGTCTAAACCAAGATAAATGGACACTGGCTTCCCCAAAAGTAGGGGTTTTATTGAGCCTGTGCTTTTTTTTTTTTTTTTTTTGCTATCTTTACATCACTGTGGCATTTTTACTTTTCTCGGGAAGACAAAAAAATCGTGAGAGAAAAAGTACACGTTACACTATTCTTCAAGCAAAAGTCGGAGTGCACACCACGTGCCATGTTATCAAGGCCGTGTGCACCATCCCCCTTCCTCCCCATCTTCCAAGAGCCTGCACTCTTCACGTGGGACACGAGAGGCAGGGACAGCCACCAAACCTTCCAGGATTGTATCAAATGCATATTCTCCAAATTTGTTTTAGAAGAACAACTTTTTAGAGGAAGTCAAAACATAGCCTTGTTTTCTTCACTGTTCTCACACTCTATCATTATCATTTGTCTTCGGTTTGTTACGCTTTGACTTCCTTTGTTAACAGAGATGTCAACTTCGTTGTAAGCTCTGGGTAAAGATGCATGGCACCAGTACTTGGGAGAATTAAATCTGTCACAGTGTTAGCAGGCAGTCGCCTGAACTCTAAAAAAAGGACACAAATGGAAAGCCTGTCCCAACAGTTGCTCTGATCACTCTCAGGAATATGTGAAGCACTGAAGTTGGTTAATCAAACCACATCTACCTTGTAAATAGATGTGCATAGAGTATATTGACAACAAAAAATAATTTTCAAATGGTATACGGTTTGGTTTTAAGACCTTTCCACCATTTACCAGCCACATGAAACAAAACATGAAGTAAGAAACTACTCCAGCTAATCGCACAGGAAAGGAATGCGATATTGCACATAAGAACTTAGTCAAGGTATTTTATGTAACCACAAATCTTGACTGTTGGTATGCAGACATTTATCCACATAAAATTTAGTGCCCTCAACTTTTGGTAGGGACATAAGCAAAATATCCTAACTCAAATGCATTAATTGTTCTTGGAGGAATTTACATTTTTCCTTAAGTCATTTGGCTGCCAAGGTAGGAATATAACAAAATTCTCCTCCCCTCTCTCACTGTAATGGGTGTAGTAGTGAGGGGAAGATAATAAAAGCATAGACTTTGCGAAACTGAGCCATTCTAGAGACAAACCTGAAAGCCTTCAGTTTTGCCCCAAATTTAGAACCCAGAGTTTAAATCCAAATGCCTGAAACTATATCTTTTTGTTCTCCCAGATCCATCTAGATCCATCCATTTAGCCTCTAAATCCAGTGAATGTATTTCCCACCAATGACCTTTTAAAGAGATTATAGGAGCGCCTGGGTGGCTCAGTTGGTTAAGTGGTTGACTTGGGCTCAGGTCATGATCTCATGGTTCATGGGTTCAAGCCCTGCATCGGGCTTTCTGCTGACAGTTCAGAGCCTGCTTTGGATCTTGTCTGCCCATTCTGTAGGCTCGCTCTCACTCTCGCTCTCTCTCACAAAACTAAATAAACATTAAAACATTTTACAAACAAGTTAGATTACATTCGTTTCATTTTTTTGTCCAAATTACATCAAGTAAATTTTTTTTTTTTAATTTTAGAGAGTGAACAAGAGAGCATGAGCAAGGGAGGGGGCAGAGGGAAAAAGAGGGAGAACCTTTTTATTTTTTTTATTTTATTTTTTTTTACAAATAGTTTATTGTCAAATTAGTTTCCACATAACACTCAGTGCTCATTCCCACAAGTGCCCTCCTCCATGCCCATCCCCCCTCCCCCCCACATCCATCAGTCCTCAGTTTTTGTCAGCATTCAAGAGTCTCTCATGGTTTGCCTCTCTCCCTTTCCCCCACCATTTGCCCCCTTCTTCTCCCCCTTGTTCCTCCGTCAAGTTCCTCCTAATCCTTCTATACGTGCAAACATATGATATTTGTCCTTCTCTGCCTGACTTATTTCGCTCAGCATAACACCCTCAAGGTCCATCCACGTTGCTACACATGGCCAGATTTCATTCTTTCTCATTGCCATGTAGTATTCCATGGTATAGATAAACCACATCTTTTTGATCCATTCGTCTGTTGATGGGCACTTAGGCTCTTTCCATGTTTTAGCTATTGTGGAGAGTGCTGCTATGAACATTGGGTACATGTGCTCCTATGCATCAGCATTTCTGTATCCCTTGGGTCAATTCCTAGCAGTGCTATTGCTGGGTCATAGGGGAGTTCTATTGTTAGTTTCCTGAGGAACCTCCACACTGTTTTCCAGAGGGGCTGCACCCGTTTACATTCCCACCAACAGTGTAGGAGGGTGCCCGTTTCTCCACATCCTCGCCAGCATCTAGAGTTCTCTGATTTGCTCATTTTAGCCACTCTGACTGGCGTGAGGTGGTATCTCAGTGTGGTTTTGATTTGTATTTCCCTGATGAGGAGGGATGCTGAGCATCGTTTCATGTGTCTGTTGGCCATCTGGATGTCCTTAAAAGAGGGAGAACCTTAAACAGGCTCCATGCTCAGCTTGGAGCCCACTGCAAGGCTTGATCATGGGATCATGACCTGAGCCAAAATCAACAGATGGGCACCTAACTGACTGAGCCATCCACGCGCCCCTACGTCAAGCAGTCTTTAAAATGAGGCTCCATCTAGTGTTGCATCTAATAACAGAAATGTGTGATCCTATAATGACCCTAAAATCATTAAAACTGTCTTTTTCCTATGTAAATATGTTTCTTTTATCATAACACACCTTGTACGTGGCCACATTTGAATGAAGGTAGGTGTTAGAACTAGATGCTGAATGGGAAGAAGGTACATGCGTGTGTGAAGAGCCATAGATGTGATGGTGGAAGTGTGCTGAGGGCAGGAATGAAGGGGAAAGAAGAAGAGTGAAGCTCTGAAGGTACACAAGGCATTTGGAAAGAGGAACATCATGGAGATTCCTTTCAGCACAGATTATACCTTTACACTCAGGGAGGCAGAACAAATCTGGACAGGCAGAAATCAAACACAAAAGAAGGAGGGAAATTAAAATGAGTACATCAGTAATTTTAAAAAGAAAAGAAAGGAAAGGACTCCTAGAAGTAGGGCACTTTATTGCACTCTTATAATCTTGGAAGACAGCATAAGAAAGAAGCCTGGAGATAGACAAATATTCTTCCTCAAGTAAATTTTAAGATGGATTCTGGAAAATATGGACCTGGTTTTCTCAATGTTGCTTCCTTGTAAAATGACTGTCATTAAAACAGTAAGATTTCATTTAGCTCTAGAAAATTAAATGCACAAGTTGGGGGGGGGGCATTCTCATTCGGACTGTAGTTTCCCAAGATGGATGTATAATACACAAAAAGTGTGTGTGTTGGGGATGGGGTGGGGGGTCAGAAGGTCTGTGTCCTTGCCCTGGATTTGCTGGGGATGCTGACCAAGTTTGATTTGTTTCCCTGTTGGTAAGATGGATAAAACAACATTCACACTTTTTGCCTCAGGATTACTGTGGATATCCAATGAAATATATGAAAATACTTTGTAAACTGTAAAACACCATGGAAAAACCAGGGATATTATCATCAATAGGCATGAAAGAAGATTTCTAAAGTTACAGTTGACTACCTGCTAGGAGTGAGCCAACACCAGAGTGGCCTCAACAAGAGCAGTGAGCAAAGACAACCTGTTTTCATCCTTACTGGTTAGGCTACACTGGTAAGAGATCTTAAAGGAAATGACTTCCATCTTCCTAGGTCTAAAAGGCTGGCAAAGAAGAAGGACCATTTGCCTTAGTCTTTGTCAAGAATGGAACTAAAACAGCCAAACAGAAATTACGAGGAGTGAGATTTCAGTTGGTTAGAAACTGACTACAAATACCTAGAGTAGTTTTGAAACTCAGTTTCCTACAGTTAGTTCCAAATATGGGAAAAGAAAGAAAGAAGCGGGTAATTTGGAGAAGAATCCCCTGACAACAATTCTCTTTGTGAAAAGTAGACATGTGAGACGCAGAGTGTACAACACGCACAGCCAGACCAGGCAGGAATCCCTTCCTCCCACCAGGAGGAGGATGGTTTTTAAGTACATAAACCTGTGAAGAGAACAGTTAAGAGTTACAAAGCCCGCCCTTTCAGTGGCCATCCCGCAGGCCTGTGAAAGAACTCTTGCTTCCCTCCCTAATCTTCAAGAAACAATTTTCTAGAGTGGGGTACTTCCCATTTCCCAAGATCCTCTTCTTCTTTGAAAGTTACAAATGTACTGTAACCCCTGGCTGTGAAAGCGGGCAGACAAAAGGCACCTCCAGATAATCCCAACCACCTCAGCTTGGGAAATAGAGCAATGACCTTGTCCTATCCAAGCATCCCCATATATTCAAAGGCTTGTGACTTTCTTCAAAGTTCTGATTATTTTGAATAGAATATTTAAAACTGAGAAACAAGAGGCTGATAGTTGACTAAAACCTCAGCTATGATAGCTGATGGCTATGGAGAAAAAGGACCATGGGAAGACTCTGTCAGAAACAGAAAGCAGTCCTCACATATAACCCACTATAAGCATCCGCGGTCTGTACCAAGCAAAAGCCATAAACCTGGAGAGAAAGTGGGTTCCATGCTGAACCTTATGTGCAGTGCGCCGACTTGACTGGAGACCAAGGTGTGGCCAAGGAGGCACCTAAAGGTCGCTGCTTCCTGCAGAGCATCTTGGGAGGACCCGCCAGAATTGCTCTGACTGACGCCTGCCCGGCTCATCATTACTGAGAAATTCTGGCAAGCTCTCATCTTGCCATGGTGTGAAGTGTGTAGGATTCACGTGTAGTCCTTTATCCAAGAATTCTGCAAGCATGTGCAACAAATATTTAAACTACCCAGAAGCTAAATTTAGGCCTTCAGTTATGTTACTTGTGTTCTCCTCTGTTAGCTTTTCCTCATACAAAGAGTGTTATTTTAAGACCATATTAGAAAAAGTAAATCCATAGAGTTCCTAGGCAGTCTGAGGGAGGGAAGAACTGGAAGCATTTGCTTAAGGGGCTCAGGGTTTCTTTTCGGGGTGATGAAAATTTGTGGATCTAGACAGAGGTGGTCGCACAACACTGTGAATGCACTAACTGCCCCTGAATGTCCACATTAAAATGGTGAATAGTATGTTGCGTGAATTCCACTCAATTAAAAAAGATAGCAGAATGGATTTAAAGATTCAGAGAGGAAAGGACCCATGTCAATTAGAAAAATCAATTTCCCAGCCCATAAGAAAGCATTCCATTTCCTTCTCTTTGTTTCTTATGGAGAAACTCTGCCGTGGTCACACTCAGAAGCACATGAAATCATCCTTCCCAATCCAGAGAAGTTTTGGCCCTGCAATGAGTTAGTCAACAGTGACTCTTCCTCTGGGGACTGGCACTTGGCATTTAACATCATCCTTCCCTTTGAGGACCAGAAAACAATGGAAACACTGTCTTCTGTTTTCATACGTGTCACAATTCTAACAAAAAGACTGCTATGAAGAGGTTCTTGTCCAATGTACTGGTTGACGTGTGTCCAATTATTATTGATATTGTACTTGTCCTTAGACTGCCTTATTAAATAACTCATATCTGTAGGATTCCTTAAACAGAACCTATGTGGAATTCATCTAATCTATCTTGGATAACAGCATCTAAGCCCAGATATTTCCCATAGAAAGAGATGCATGTGAAAACAAAACACATCAAAAAAAGAGATCAGACTTGTAGTTACCAGAGGTGGTGGGCAGGAGGAGGGGAGATAGGAGGAACGTGTCCAAAAGACACAAACTTCCAGTTATAAGATCAACAAGCACTGAGGAGGTAAAGTACACCACAGTGACCATAGTTAACACTGCTACATGGTATGTAGCAAAGTTGCTAAGGGAGTAAACCCTAACAGTTCTCATCTCAAGAAAAAAATTCTCTTCTTTTTGTGGTATCTATAGAAGATGACTGATGTTAACTAGACCTACTGGATAATCATTGCACAATATATGCAAATCAAAGCATCCTACTGCACACCTTAATTTATACAGTGATGTTTGTCCATTATTTTCCAATAAAATGGGGAGGTTTGAAAGGTGTGTTTGGTATCACCTGATGTATCAGTGAGGGTTCTCCAGAGAGATATATAAAGAAATTTATTGCATGGAATTGGCTCATGTGATTATGGAGGCTGAGAAGTCCTAAGACGTGCGGTTGGAAATCTGGAGACCCCAAAACCTCATAGCGTAGTTCCAGTCCAAAAGCCATCAGGCTGGAGACCCACAGAGAGCCACGTTCCAGTTTTCAATTCAAATCCAAAGATGGGAAAGGACTGATGTCCAAGCTCAAAGCAGGTGACAGACCTTCAACTGACTGGGTAATATCCAACCACATTAGGGAGTACAACTGACTTCATTCCACCTCCCAATTCCAGCATTAATCTCATGCAGAAACACCCTCAGACACACCTGTGGCCCAGTCAAGTTGACACATCAAATTAACCATAACACCTGGTCACAGAACTTTGGATCAGATATCACAATCCTCACAGCTCCCAACACAGGGTCTTACAAAAAAAGTAGAAACTCAAATATTTGTTGACTGGAGAATGTAGTTTTTATTTTCTCAATTTGTTAATTAAGAAACATATCCAGTAAAAATATTTTAGTAGTTCTCAAGCCAAATGACCCATTTAAAATAAACTACATTCACTTTACTAGCCTTTGGATGAAGGGCGTCACTGTTTATAAAACTTAAAATAAAAATGAGTAAGGAGAGGTTTTGGCATAGGCCACCTTCTTGATCCTTTTCAGACCTGTAGAGGAGTCCAGAAATTAGCAGGGGGAGACCTGAAGGAAGTGTGTTTCTGGAGAGAGCTGAAATAATGTGGACTAAGAATTTTTGTTGTAATGTGTTCATGTAACTAGTATAATTGGAAGGAAATGTTCTCCACCAACAGAGAGAGTGTATATTAAATCATACTCTTATTTAAGTGGAATAGACATTTAGGGCATGGACTTCAGGGTGAAACAGCCCAGTCAGGGACAACAACCTAACTATGCCCCTCAGTTCCAGGCAAGTTTTTCAATCTGTTTCTTTTGTTGTCCGAAGGGGACAATAGCAGTTACCATATGGTGGCTGTGTCAATTAATTTGGATATTACTTGATGTAGTTCCATAAACATCAGCTATCTTGTAACTATGTGGACATTTGGGAAATTTGTCACACACATGACTAAAGAGTTGTCTTCCAAGACTGAAGGTTTCAGCACATCAGATGGACCACAGGACAGCAGACAGAAGCCACAAACACAGCTCCACTGTATGATTAGATTAAGATCACAATCAATCTACCCAAGGTTATAAATTTATTACAGGCAACATGGCCACACAGAGTGGAGGCAGGTGCAGACTGTCACCACGAACTCTGAGGTCCCCATAAGGGAGTGGCATATGTCAGCGTATTGTCCACACAAGAAAGGGCTTTGCCGGATCCAAGAGCCCCTTTCCTGCTGTGGATGAAGAGGGAAAACAGAGACAAGTATACCCCAGCCATGTCTAGGTCATTAATAGAAAAACACAAACATTTGCCTAATTCCAGACCCTCAAGCCACGGTCAGCAATGGTCAGAGGAGTAACTGAGTCCATTCCCATGGGGCTCTAAACTGCTTCTCTGCCTCATTCACCAGCTTCCTGGGAGGCAGACTTCTTCACCAACGTCTGCCTCCTGACTCTGCTTAATGCCTTCAGTTTTCTAAGTGTGGTCCAAGGACAAAAGTTCATTGCCCTACAATGACCATCTTCAGTGTAAACGTAATGCTCCTTTTACTTCCAGTGTCTTCCCATGTCTTCCTATCCTCTCCAGCTGGACCGGACCCACAGGACAAATTCAAAGGGGTACCATCCAGGCAAAGAGCATTAGAGGCACTTGAAACGGGCTACTGCTGCCCTCCCTCAGTATTAATCTCCCTGACTTGCCCACAATGATGCCTGAAGGATCCCAGTTGAGACAATTGCTTAGAGAAAGGCAGAATTTTGTTGCTACTATTGCTAAAATGTAAATATTCCAGAGAAAAGAGATCCTCAACCTTGTGAATCATCTAACATGACACAATTTGAAAGAAAACAAAGGACAGGTTTTAGGAGCAGAGGAAGATGAGGGTGGGAAAGAAAAAAACACCAGATGGTGGACAGCTAGGTTCAGGGCTCAGGAGCACCAAAGAGACTGAGTGACTGAGTATCTGACATAGTGAAGATAAAAAGACAAAAGAAAGATCTGGAACTAGAGACAGGAGGTCACCAAAGAAAAGACTCCCATCTGCTAACGAGCAGCTCTTCTGCTCTTCTTTCAGTTAGCAAGGGAGTCAGAACACACCCCATGGTTCACAAGAGATGGGGAACGTAGTAATGTCCTACAAGGTTAACTGATAAACAATCAAACGGTTTATGACATGGGGGGAGGGGTGATAATGGCTCTTAATTGCCACGTAAATTTTAAATGGTTCTTCAACTTTAACCTTCACTACAAAGCACTAGATCATGTTATTGGCCTCATGCATGTAGCTGGTCTCTGAACTCCACCTGCCTGGATATGTCTCCACGTGCAACCTGAGTCAATTAATCCCTAACGTCTCAGAGCCCACAGTTTGCTGAGAACCTGTGCCATCTTGAGAAATTCGCAACCTAATATGTGTTGAAAATAATGCTACACCCTCTGTCCCCTACCACATATCCTCTGTTTTAGTGGTGGACTTAAACTCAAGGATCTGAGTTTCTAATACATTTGACCCTTGAGCAATGTAGGTTTGAACTCTGCTGGTCCACTTATGTGTAGATTTACTTTTTCAATATACCACAATACTGTAAATGTATTTTCTCTTCCTTAGGATCTTTTTTTAATGTTTATATTTGAGACAGAGAGAGAGAGAGAGGAAGACAGAGAGAAGTCATGAGCGACAGCAGGGCAGAGAGAGGGGGAGACAGAAGATCCAAAGCAGGCTCTGTGCTCTCAACCCAATGTGGGGCTCAAACCCACAAACTGTGACATCATGACCTAAGCTGAAGCCAGACACTTAACTGACTGAGCCACCCAGGCAGGTGGTGTTAAAGTCTCTTACTATTATTGTTTTGCTATTCATCAGTTTTTTATGCTTTTTATTAACTATTTTGTGTATTTGGGTACATGTTGGATGCATAAGTATTCACAACTGTTGTATCTTCTTATGTTTTTAATAACTTTTTCAGTAATTTGCTTTATTGTAAGGATATAGTATATAATACAAAGAATAAGCAAAAAATGTATGAATCGACTGTTCCTGGTATTCTACAGCTTCTGGTCAAAATAGGTTGTCAGTCACTTGGAGGTCTCAAAAGTTACATACAGACTTTTGACTGTGTGGGGGGTGGTCATACTAATAAATCTTGATTCAGGTAGCACCACATCAAACAGAACACAGACTTTGAAAGGAACTTACAACAATCTCAATTCGAGCTACACAATCTCAATTTCGAGCTGTACATCTCAAACATGAATATGCACCCAAGTCATCTGGGCATCTTGTTAAACTTCAGCTCCTGATTTGGTAGATCTGACTTTCTAACATGCTCTGCAATGATGCTGATGGGACAGTCACACTTTTCATAGCAAGAACAACATGTGAAGATAGTGTCAGTCAGCAGATGGAGTAAGACTGGTATTAACACAGCTTCAAACAAACAGAAGGATCCCCAGTGACTATGATCATGGATTCCTGATATCATTTAAAAGCCCACCAGTGGCGGTGCCTGGGTGGCCCAGTTGGTTAAGAGTTTGACTCTTGATTTCAGCTTAGGTCATGATTTTGCAGTTCCATGAGATCAAGCCCTACATTGGGCTCTGTGCTGACAGCAAAGAGCCTGCTTGGGATTCTGTCCCCCTCTTTCTCAGCCCCTTGGCTGCTCTTGCTCTCTCAAAAATACATAAATAAACTTAAAAAAAAAAGTCACCTGTGGAGGAAGGAACCTTCTAATAACTTCTGATTCTTAGGTCAGCTACAAACAGAAATCCAAGATCCAAAATGTAAATTTGCACATGTGAAACTCCTTCCTGAAAGTTTCATCAAAACATTCAACTGTAAGGCTGTCATTCTTCACTAATAAAAGAAGCATATCAAAGCCTACATTTTCTGATCTAGTTTCACCCCTTTCAAGCTCTTCGGTGGAAACGATGGAGATACAGGAGGAAGGACTTATCATCTGGAGACTAAATTAAAAGAAGACAATCGAAATGATACTAATTTCACTCTCTTCTTTTATTAGGGAAACTTCTCTCATGTTGATCTCTCCGGTGTCACCCAGCTAGTCCACAGATGATCACTAGAAAAAGTGGGATAAAACCACGAACTCTTACCCATTCTTAGTTTTGCTTCCACAGTCCGTAGGAAGACTTTCCACACATAACCTTTGCTTTTAGATGAGTACTTCACAATCATAACACATTATGCAAAGAGGAGAGAAGCAGGCTTTAATGAAAGTTTGGCACCTCACATGACTTACAAGCAAAAGACAAGCCCGATGACCTCTTTATAGAACCATCCAGCTACAATCAGCAGGAAAATATTGTCGATTTATGCTTAAAGCGCCAGGACCAGGAGCAAGAACTAGCTGTAGTATAAAATATACTGTCGTGTGCTCGCTTCAGCAGCACATATACTAAAATTGGAACGATACAGAGAAGATTAGCATGGCCCCTGCGCAAGGATGACACGCAAATTCGTGAAGCGTTCCATATTTTTTAGGACACTTCTGGGGATGAGCACTGAGTGTTATGTGGAAACTAATTTGACAATAAACTATTTGTAAAAAAAATAAAAAATAAAAAAAATAAAAGATGATAGATAATAAAATATATATACTATAACATTTATACTAAATGTTCCAAGAGCTAAGTGAAGATCTACTTATAGGGCAAAGCCAAGCACCTAAGGAACTAGCTAAAGACAGGAATTATTTCAAAAACAACAATCTGTAGTGTGGAACACCAAGGAAAACTGCTAAGGATACTTCTTCCACACACAAACAGTGTACTTATATTTGTGTTAAAGAGAATAGAGACTTCAGTTAGGTCCAAGACCAGACAAGAAACATGACAAGAGACATTTCTCGTGGGAAAATGCATTAGAAATCGACACACTGGATAATTCTCTTTATTCTGAATTTATCACACTTTAAGTCTTGGAAAGAAATAAATCTCTTAATTATTTTGGTCTTCTGCAGCATTATCAAACATTTTGGTGCATGATCTTTTCAAATCCTTGAAATGTCTGATTTGTGTATCTTGTGAAATACTGACTACAGAAAAGTCCAGTTTTAAAGGGCAAGCAGAGATATAGAGATTAAAAACAATTCCTTACCCTTAATCAGCTCAAGGTGCAGGTGGGGAGACAGATGTGTACACAAATAAAGCACTGAGGGAGGGAATGGGTAGGTGACCTTGGCTTGGTGGGAAATGAGGTAGCCTCAGCTACTAAAATACAATGTGTATAGTGAAGTGGTTTACAACATGGACACAGACTGTGCTCAAATGCTGGCTGCTCCACTTACTATCTACGTGTCCTTGGACAAATTACTTCATTTCTTTGTACCTCAGTTTCCCCAGTTGTAAAATCCTGTGAGAAAAGTACTGCCTTCCTTACAGAGTTGAAGATGAAATGAATCAAGATATGTAAAGTCTTTAGAAGAATGTCTGTCACAGAGGAAGCTTGACCTAAGTGTAAGGCTACCTCAGTCATTATTCTGAAGAGTGACCTATTTGATTCCCAAGGACTTCATTTATCACAGAATCCTCTCAGAACCTACAGGGTAAGAGAGCAAACCAGAGCAAAGACTTGTTCTTAATTTGGTCACATAGTAGACATACATGCCTGCTACCTCCCATGGTCTTGAGAACAGCCAAACAGTTCATCTCCAAATGTTATGAAAGCCTAAGAAAACTGTTTTCTGTGGCTAATATTTTCTTACTTGGTCATGTGTGCTGCACCAACTGCAGTAAACTTATGCAGTGTGTTTCCAAGCACAAAAAACAGGCTCAGCCTGGTGGGCTTAATCAGTTACCTGAAACCTTGGCAAGGACTTTATGCTCAGAGCTGGGTTGATTTACAGTAGGGTGAAAAAAAACAGGCTAAATATTAAAATAAAGTGCAATCGTGTTTCTATTTAAAAGTGGTTACTGCCAACAGTACTGCAAAATAACTCTGGCCAGAAACCAGAAGTCGGCACCTGAACAAATTCCAGCAGTAGAACCCAGCACCCCTCATTGTGATCGCTCAGTAACTCTTGTAGTTAGCATCACTGGCAAATATCTGGCAAACCAAATGCCCACCAAAACACACATACATACTCCTACTCACTCATACAAGTGGCAGTTTGCTTAGCCCTTGTGTCATTAAGACACTGTTTAAGATGGTCAATACGGGGGGCGCCTGGGTGGCTCAGTCGGTTAAGCGTCCGACTTCGGCTCCGGTCATGATCTCACAGTTTGTGAGTTCAAGCCCCGCGTCGGGCTCTGTGCAGACAGCTCAGAGCCTGGAGCCTGTTTCAGATTCTGTATCTCCCTCTCTCTCTGACCCTCCCCTGCTCACGCTGTCTCTCTCTCTGTCTCTGTCTCTCTCTCTATCAGAAATAAATAAAACATTTAAAAAATTAAAAAAAAAAAAGAATGGAGTAGACTTAAAAAAAAAGACAAGTCTATAAGAAAAAGATGGTCAATATGGTATTCTCCTTTTATTACTACTTTTAGAAAATATTTTTTCTTTTATTCTTTGAATTAAAATTATACACAGCTTCCTATCCAGCCATACTGAGCTCTCCTAGACCGGGTGTCATTGCTGTTATGCGTGTGCCTTTATTTCTTCATTTAACATCCATTCAGCTATAGAAGAAAGAGCTTATCTACCTTTAGGAAGAGCCATTGAAAAACTGGTTCATGATTCCTTTAAGTAGTACCCTTTTCTGAGGAGTTCCTGGTGTAAAATATAGCAATAATAATATTACCAGAACTTTTAGCAAACTGGTGGCAAATTGGAGAGCTCATTTCAGTGTCCAGATTGGAAAAACAACCAGTCCTGGAGCAGGAAGATAAAGCATTGAGTACCAGCCTCACTGCTCAGGAGCTGACTGGTCTGTTCACCTACCCTCCAACAAGACACTCTCTGGACCTCAGTTTGCTCATCTGTACAACAGGAATTAAAGACTCTTTCCTGCCTAGTTCATCAGGTTTGCCGTAGAAGATTTAATGGAACTATACACGAAGGTAGTTGCAGTTTACGCCACCCAAGTTACTCAACGAAAACAAGAAAGTATTTAAAACCCCATGGTTGGGGTGACTGGGTGGTTCAGTTGGTTAAGTGGCTGATTTTGGCTCAGGTCATAATCTCGCAGTTCATGAGTTCGGGCCCCACATCAGGCTCTGTGCTGATAGCTCAGAGCCTGGATCCTGCTTCAGATTCTGTGTCTCCCTCTCTCTCTGCCCCTCTCCTGCTCACACTGTCTCTTTCTTGCACTCTCAAAAATAAACATTTTTTAAAATGTTTATTTGATTTAAAACCCCATGTAGAACTCAAAGAAAAAGCAATATGTTGGCTTCCAGCTTTCCTCCTCTGTAGGAACCAATCTTTATTGCTTAGGAGTTCAAGTATTTTCTCTTCCCAACAAAAATTCTCAAAATATTTGATCACATGGTGGTAAAAGACAAGATATTAACAAAGGATTAAATTTTGTCATTACAAATACATTCTGTTTAGTAACTGTGAGGTTTTTTAAAAGTCAGTGGCTGGCAGAGGAGAGGATGCAGGAAACACATATAGGGTCTCTAAGATTCTCTGAATAAGACCAGAAGAGAGAAGAGGAAGCTTAAAAAGATAACCAAAAATAAGTAACTATGAGAGAGAAACTGATTTCTACTTTCTATTTTATTTAGATTTCTCTAAATCATTATTTCTTTTTCTAAAGCTCTACTGACAAATAAGATGAACCATTTCAAAGTATTGCACTTATGTCTTAATATTTAATCCTCAGTTAGGAATGAGAAGCCATGTGAATGACTAATTTCAATAAAATGTGGTAAGTGCCAAGATAAAAGCACAGAGGAGAGATACTTAACACCACTCCCAGGGATCAGGAAAGGGTTCTTATGAAGGAAATTCCTAACTGAGCCCTCAGGAAGTGGCAATCCTGAAGAGACAACACGCTGTCCAACTGGAACCAACCCATACCTTCTCCAAT
Source organism: Hyaena hyaena (assembly GCF_003009895.1). Lineage (NCBI taxonomy): Eukaryota > Metazoa > Chordata > Mammalia > Carnivora > Hyaenidae > Hyaena > Hyaena hyaena. Next base: position 247,755 of record NW_024080945.1, read on the forward strand.
AAGCTTTGTAATAATATCGTCCATGCTTCACATAGAACTATGTTCATGCCCAGCACCAAAGGAGAGGCCAGAGGGGCCTCCATCCTGCTTGCCATTGCAGAAAATGTGTTTAAATGATCCACAATAGCATGGAAGAAAGCCACTTAAAACTAATGAGTGTATACCTTGTGCCTTGAGCAGAAACAAGAGAGGTTCTGAAATACATAGTGTTTGGCTTCTAGTCTTAAGTCAGATAATGACTACAACCATGTGCAGGTTTATTTAAACCTCCAGGCTCCCATTTACTGAAGAGCAGAATTCTCTTAGTAATCTCTACATATGGGATTTCTCTCAGATTTTTTTTAATTCCAGTATAGTTAATATACATTGCTATATTATATTCAGGTGTATAGTAGAGTGAATAATTCTATATATTACTCAGAATCATGATAAGTTCACTCTTAATCACCTTCACCTATTTCATCCATTCCTTGACCATCTCCCTCTGGGAACCATCAGTTTGTTCTCTACAGAGTCTGATTTTGATCTCTTTTTTTACTTTGTTCATTGCTTCTTAAATTCCACATTAGAACGAAACAATGTATTTGTCTTTTTCTGACTGATTTCACTCAACATTATAATCCTCTAGATCCATCTGTGTTGTTGCAAATGGTAAGATTTAATTCTTTCTTATGGCTGAGTAATAATTCCATCGTGTATATATACTACGTCTTCTTTATCCATTCATCTATCAGTGGACACATGGGCTGCTTCCATAATAGGACTATTGTAAATAATGCTGTGATACACATAGGGGTGCATGTATCTGTGGAATTAATGTTTTTGTATTCTTTGGGCAAATACCCAGAAGTACAATTACTGGATTACAGTGTACTTCTATTTCTAAATTTTTTGAGGAACGTCTTCTGTTTTCCATAGTGGCTGCACCAGTTTACATTCCCACCAACAGTGTACAGGGTTCCTGTTTCTCCACATCCTTGCCAAAACTTGCTTCTTGTGTTTTTGATTTTAGCCATTTTGACAGGTGTTAAGTGATACTTCTTTGTGGTTTTGATTTGTATTTCCCTGATTATGAGTAATGTTGAACATATTTTCATGTGTCTGTTGGCCATCTGTCTTCTTTGGAGAAATGTCTGTTCCTGACATCTACCCATTTCCTAGTTGAACTATTTGGGGCTTTTTTTTTTTTTTGGTGTTGAGTAGTACAAGTTCTTTATATATTTTTGATACTAACCCTTTATCAGATATGTCATTTGCAATTATCTTACCCCATTCAGCAGTCTGTCTTTTACTTTTGTTGATGGTTTCCTTTGCTTTGCAGAGGATTTTTTAAGCCCCCAATGTGGGGCTTGAACTCACAACTGAGATCAAGAATCACATGCTCCCCTGACTGATCCAGCCAGGCACCCCAGAAGCTTTTTATTTTTATGTATTCCCAATACTGTATTTTTGCTTTTGATTCCCTTGCTCAGGAAACATATCTAGAAAAATGTTGCTAAGACCAGTGTCAGAAAGATTACTGTCTGTGCTCTCTTCTAGGATTTTTATGGTTTCAGGTTTCACATTTAGGTCTTTCAACTATTTTGAGTTTACTTTTATATATGGTGTGAAAAAGTGGTCCAATTTCTTTTGCATGTAACTGTTCAGTTTTCCCAATACCATTTGTTGAAGGCACTATTTTTTTCACATTGTATATTCATGCCTCCTTTGTCAAAGATTAATTGAACATATAATTTTGAATTTATTTTGGGGCCCTCAACTGTTCCATTGATCTATGTGTCTATTTTTATACCAGTATCATAGTGTTTTCATTACTACAACTTGGTAATACATCTTGATATCTGAGATTGTGATACCTCCAGCTTTGTTCTTCTTCTTTAAGATTACTCTGGCTATTCAGACTCTTCCATGATTACACACAGATTTTAGAATTACCTGTTTTATTTCTGTGAAAAATGTTACTGATATTTTGATAGGTATTGCATTAAACCTGTATATTGCTTTGAATAGTATTGACATTTTAGTAATATTGGTTCTTCCAGTCCATGAATATTGAATATCATTCTATTTGTGTTGTCTTTAATTTTTTTCATTAATGTTTTGTGCTTTTCTGAGTACAGATCTTTCACATCTTTGGCTAAGTTTATTCCTAGATATTTTATTATTTTTGGTACAACTGTACATGGGATTGTTTTAATTTCTCTTTCTGCTATTTCATTATTATAGAAATGTATAGAAATACAATGGTTTTCTGTATATTGATTTTGTATCCTGTGAACTCACCGAATTCATTTATCAGTTTTAGTAGTTTTTTGGTGGAGTCTTCAGAGTTTTCTATATAAAATATTATGTCATCTGCAAACAGTCAGAGTTTTCTGTTTCATTACTGATTTGGATGTCTTTTCTTTTTCTTGTCTTATTGCTGTGGCAGGACTTCCGAAACCATTCTGAATAAAAGTGCTGAGAGTGGACATTCTTGTCTTATCCCTCATCTTAGGGGAAAAGCTCTCAGTTTTTCCCCATTGAGTACAATGTTAGCTGTGGTTTTTTCATATATGGAACAGAGAGAGGAGACACAGAATCCAAAGCAGGCTCAGGCTCTGATCAGAGCCCAATATGGGGCCCAGACTCATAAATCCCAAGATCACAACCTGAGCCGCAGTCAGATGCATAACCAACTGAGCCAGCCAGGCACCCCTATATAATTTATCATAATGTTGTTATAATCCTTTGTATTTCTGTGGTGTCAGTTATTTTTCCTCCTTAATTCTGATTTTGAGTCTTGTGTTGTTTTTATGAATCTGACTAAAGATTTATCAATTTCATTGATCTTTTAAAAAGCCCAGCTGCTGATTTCATTGATATGTTTTTTCTACTTCATTTCTGCTCTAATCTTTATTATATCATTTCTTCTACTCATTTGGGGTTTTGCCTTTTCCTAGCTCTTTTAGGTATAAAGTTAGGCTATTTGAGATTTTTCCCACTTTTTAAAATACTGTTAAAAACTTCCCTCTTAGAACAGATTTTGCTGCATCCCAAAGATTTTGGACCATTTTGTTTTCATTTTCATTCCTCTCCACATATTTTTTATTTTCTCTTTGATTTCTTGGTTGACCTACTCCTGTTTATAGTATGCTGTATGTGCTCTTTCCAGATTTTTTCTTGTGGTTGACTTATAGTCTCACAGTGTTGTGGTTGGAAAAGATGCATGGTATGACTTCAATCATTCTGAACTTGTTGAGACTTGTTTTGCAGCCTAAAATGTGATCTATTCTGGAGAAATATTCAATGTGCACTTGAAAATAATGTGTATTCTGCTGTTTAGGATGGAATGTTCTGAATATATGTTAGATTCATCTGGTTCAACATGTCATTCAAAGCCAATGTTTCCTTTCTGATTTTCTCTTTGAATATCTATCCATTAATGTGAATGAGGTGTTAAAGTCTCTTCCTATTATTGTTTTGCTATTCATCAGTTTTTTATGCTTTTTATTAACTATTTTATGTATTTGGGTACATGTTGGGTGCATAAGTATTCACAACTGTTGTATCTTCTTGTTTAATTTCCCCCTTTATTATCATATAGTATCCTTCTTTGTCTTTTGTTAGTCTTCATTTTAAAGTCTATTTTATTGAATATAAGTATTGCTAACCCAGCTTTCTTTTGACATCCATTTGCATGATGTTTCTCCATTCCCTCACTTCCCGCCTGCATGTGTCTTTAGGTCTAAATTGAGACTCTTGCAGACAACATATACATGGGTCTTGCTTTATCTATTCTGTCATCCTAAGTCTTTTGATCACCATGTTTAGTCCATTTATATTCAAAGTTATTATTGATAGGTATGCATTACCATTTTGTTACTTGTTTTATGGTTGTTTGTGCAGTTCTTATTTGTTCCTTTATTCTCTTACTCTCTTCTCTCAGTTTTCTCGATTTTAGCAACGTTCTTGGATTTCTATTTTTTGCATATCTATCACTGGATTCTTAACTTGTGGTTACCATTAGGTTTATATATAACATCTTATGCATATAGTGGTCCATATTAAGTTGAAGGTCACTGAAGTTTGAACCCTCTCCTCTCCCACCATGGTTTAGGTATATGGTGTCATACTTTACATTCTTATGTGAATCCCTTGACTGATTTTTATACATGTAGTTTTACTGTTTTTGTGCTTCCTACTTTTATTACTCCTACTTTCCTTTCCACTCAGAGTCCCCTTTAACATTCCTTGTAAGGCTGGGATAGTGGTGTTGAAATTGTTTAACTTGAGTTGCCTGGGACACTCTCTTCTTTCCTATTGTAAATAATAGTCTTAGTGAATAAAGTATTCTTGCTTGCAGGCTTTTTCCTTACAGCATTTTGAATATATCATGTTACTCCCTTCTGCCTGCAAAGGTGCTGCTGAAAAATCAGCTAATAGCCTTATGGTGTTTCCCTTGTATGTAACGATTTTATTTTCTCTTGCTTCTTTTTAAATTCTCACTTTCTCATTACTTTTTTGTCACTGTGATAATGATAATTTTCTCTCTCTCTCTCTCTCTCTCTCTTTTGCCATTGCCATGGCAGGAGGGGAGAAGAGCTTGGTGTGGACCTCCTTGGGCTGATTTTGTTGGTTGCTCTCTGTGCCTCCTGGATCTGGATTTGTTTCCATCACCAGATTAGGGAATTTTCAGCTATTATTTCTTCAAATAACTTTTCTGCCCCCTTTTCTCTTTTAATTGTGGGAGCCCTATAATGTAAATATTATGCTTGATGGTGTCACTAAGTTCCCATAGTTTCTTTTCTTTTCCTCCTGTTCAGCTTGGTGGCTCTGCATTAACTCTGTCCTCCAGATCACTGATCCATTCTTCTGCTGCCTCTACTGTTTATTCCATCTACTGTATTTTTAATTCCAGTTATTGAGGTCTTCATCTCTGATTGCTTATGTTCATCTCTTTGTTGAAGATCTCACTGAGATCCCTCCATTCTTTTCTAAAGTCCAGTTAATATCTTTATGACTGTTACTTTAAATTCTCTATCAGGCATTTTACATATCTCCATCTCCTTTAGCTCTGTTGCTGTGATTTTGTCCTATTCTTTTGGGGCATATTCACCTATCTCCTAATTTCATTTAACTCACTGAGTCTGTTTCTATGTGTTAAGAAATCAGCTACATCTCCTGCTCTTACAAGCAGTGGCTTTATGAAGAAGAGATCCTACAGTGCCCTGTGGTGCAATGTGCCCTGTTCACCAGAATCTAGTGCTTCATGGATGTCTATGTATGTTGCATGTGGCCTATTATGGCTAAGCTGCATTTGCCTTTTAGTCCAGTCATATGCAATGGCTCTCTCTCTCCCTGTTGTGAGAAGGGTTTGGTTCTTGTGTTGTTAGTGGACCAGTCTGAGGCTGCTTTGGGTGTGAGTTGCATCAAAAGTTTTCCAGAAATGCAGTAACACTGAATTGCAAGTGTTTTCTCTGTATTGTCCCACAACCCCTTGAGAAGTTTCTGTTGGTGGGCAGGGCCTGCAATCAGACCCAACATCTGCCCCCAACCCACTTAATGAGATTAAGTCAGACTCCTGTGTGTGGTAATCTTCCCCTCTCCCTGGGGCAGGAGTCACTTTGGAGTGATGCTGACTCTGCTCAGGGCACCTGACACACTGCCAGTCTTGTGGCACTGCTTTGGATGGACTCTGGCTATGCACACATTGGAGGAGCAGGCCTGCAGAAGGATGTGGGAGTGGGCCACACAGTGCCCACAAGGCCCATGCAGGTCCAGTACAGGAGGGGACATGCAGCTACCCAGGAAAACTCCTGTCTTGGCCAGGAGGGGAGGACAGATTTGCAGCAGCATGCAGGAGCAGAGCACACTCTTAGCAAGCTACATGGAGAGGTTTGTCACCGTGCCAATTCCCATAGGTGTCCGTGTATCTAGGCTGGAGGGCAGGGGAGGGAAAACGGCACCTTTCAGCTCTTTTGTTCTTGGAGAAGTCTCCCAAAGATCCCCCCCTCCAGCACACACTCAGATTAGTAAATGCCTCTCCCTCTTGCACCCCCCCAGGTGTTTTTCAAAATTCTGCTTCTATGCTGTTTCTGTGGGCTGTTTGTTGTGCTGTCTCTTTAAGGATGGGGACTTCCTTGCCCTCTGATCTCTCCTGGACCTGAGCCCACTGATTTTTTTTTTTTTAAAGTTCCAGGTGTTAAGCTCCACTGATTATGAGGCCCCTCTGCTTTTCAAATCCAAATTTTATGGGAATTCGTCTTCCTCTTGTGGGTTCCCTGTGCCTGGGGTACCTGGTGTGAAGTTCTGTTTCTCTCCTCTCTCTGGGATTGTGGCATCCCTCCCTCCTACATACAGTCCCAAATTTGGCCCTTGACCAAATCTCTGCCCTTCCTACCTTCTTCAATGTGGCTTCTTCCCTGCATTTAGCTATGGAGAGTCTGTTTCACCAGTCTTGGGGTCATTTCCTGTGTTATTTACACGGGTGTGGGTATTTTCTAGCTGTACCTAAGGAAAAAGGTAAGCTTAGATTCCTCCTACTGTGCCGTCTTCCCCGGAAGTCCATACTGTAAGGTGTTCTGAAACTCTAGAATAGAAAGCACTTTTGTTAAAGTGGGAATCCATTTTTAATACTGTGTGCCCTCAAGATCTTCAGTTAGTTGGTTTCAGCTGTGTTTTTTTTACCAACTTTCTAAAGGTAAGTACACCAAAAAATACGTATGTGGACATACCAAGTGCAGATACACGTACAGAGTGAGTTCAGAGATACTTGCATCAGTGGGTGCTGGGTGATGACCTCTGAAAGAACAAAAGAGACTCCAGGTCCTATTCTGCATGCAGCCTCTTTGCTTAGCAATGAGCTGGGCTACCACTTTCAAATCAGCAATCTAGAGGTCTTATTTCAGAAAGGAATTCATCAGCAACTCATTAGTAAGGCAACTGGTTTGACCCTGGTACCTGATTAGTAATTTGTTCCTAGGACTATACCATAATCAAAATTTAATGTTTAAAGGACCACAAGAAAATCATCAAAAAATAATTGAAATTTGGTTCTGATTTTCCCACTCACATTCAATTCTTTTGAAAATACATGAGCTTTTTCTATGTGCTCAGACTACTAATACATAACTGGGAGCCCAGGGAGTGAAATCCTGACAGTTACTATTAAGGTAAAAATGGGGTTACGGAATTCATTTTCAAAGTTTCTTTCCAGTTTTTTTTTTTTTAACTAAATTGGCACTACCAAATTTAATGACAAGGCTACCCTGCTGAGTTCAGAGACCAGAAAGCTATTGTCTTCCTGTGTGTATCCTACTCTACTCTAATGTTTCCTATAATGCGACTAATAACCAACCATCAGCAATAAATGCCTTGTCATCTCATTGCTGCACACAGCAATAGCTGGAGCAGTGATACTGACAAATGAGCCTGCGTAATCACTTTGGATTTCTTTGTTACATCTCACAGTGTGAAGATGGCTTCTGCTCAGCACGTCCCCAAAAAACAAACAAGCGCTATCACCACGTCCTCCATCAATCTCCCCTTATTGTTGTCATTCAAACCCCTACACTGCCCTCCCTGCCAACCGTCTTCTCAGAGAAGTAACACATCCCAGATCTTTGGGTATAGACCTTTGATACTCCTCTCCCACTGTTGTTTTGCCAACTGTATCCAAGAAAGAAATGGGAATCCAGAGAGTGAGGGATAGAAAGAACACAAACTTTTTCTACTTTTCAGGCTATTTTCCTTGGGGGGGTGAAAAAAGAAAGAAAGCTAGCTCATTAAAATCCAGTTGAGTCTGACATTTTCCCTTTTACCTTTTCAATCTTTTTATAGTTTCAAATCATTAACTATCAGCATGAAGCTCAAAGGTAGCTCTCGCCATCTATGAAATGGTGACACATTTGACAATAATGCTTTTGAAGAGCCTGTCACATTCTCTCCCCAAACAAGTCTCATTAATGCTCAAACTGTCTTTCTTTTCTCTCTGCTTTTCTCCTGATTTCTCTCTAATTAGCTTGTTTTTTTATGTTCCCTTGTTCCACAGTTTGAGCTTAGAAAAAAAGGAGGTGGATGTCATTTCCATGAACCCCAAGGCCAAGTTAATCAGCAGAATTAATGACTCTATTACCCATTAGACTGAGGGTGGTGGCACTTAACTCGGAGCACCCAGTTTGCCTTCTACCGTGCTTCTTCAGTTTGCTCTGACAAATGCAAACTTTCACTGTCTCAGAGCAAACCCTGAGGTTCAACTTATTTATATGGAGTTTCCTTTCCCTTCGTAGAGTGAATGTGGAAGAGAGGTTGAAACCATAGCTACCTCTGTCTGAAAGGTCCGTGCTGAGAAAGTGTCCTGCCATTAAATGAGGATGGATAAAAGGAAGTCTGAGGGAATACTGGAAGGGTCCTACCCCAGCGCTCCCTGTATCACTCACTACAATTGAGAATTCCTTCCTGTAGAAAATGTCACAGTGGCAATATTACAAAAACATACCTCAGTGTTCTTAAAAGTCACACTGTGGAAGTTTAGGCCAGCAGACAAGTTGGTTTGATCAATTTTAACAAGTAAGCATGATTAGAGTTTGAATAAGTTTTTAATTTCATTTTCAGTAGATGGAGGGGAAAAATCTTCAATAGTTTTTTCCTCTTTGAATAAGAACTGAGAAATAGTATTCCTTTATCATAAAATCAACACTAACATAAAGCCAATTATACATTTTGTAAGTATTCAAAATACTTGATTTTAGAAGCATCTATCTAGGACACTCAGAAGAATAGGAGAGGTTTTACCTTACATAACTCAATGAAAACATCTTTCATAGAAGTTGTGAGTTTAATTTTTAAAGATATTGCTATCACTTAAAAGGTAAAAACAACCCAGATTTTTCTGGGCATTCAAATAGGCTTCCAAGGAGTATTCCAAGACCATTTCAGAGGAAAAGACTTTCTTTCATTTTTCTTCAGCTATACCTGCACTCTCATGTAATGTAAAAAGCTTTTGGGTACCAATTGGTAGGTTATCTTTGCCTAAGGAAATTATTCTCAGAAAAATTTCTTTTTAAGGTGAAAATGTTGCCCTAGTTGGGCTTGAATTATCTGAAGTCAAAATAGAATATGCCTATGCTTATTATGCCTTCCAGCCTTTCCTTGTCTTTCACCCTCAATTTGGTCTACAAAACGTAACTGAAGGGATATCGACAATGATCATTTTAACATTGACTTTATTCTTCTGCCATTTCTATTCATAGAAACAATAGCATTCTTGTTCAGTGGCCTTTTTATTTTTAATGAAGGGAAATCCTGAGGGCATTAAAAAATAAAGTCTATGGCAGAACTCAAACTTTCAAGAAAAAAAAAGGTTAAAAAATGACATTTCACTGGTTATTAATGGGGGTTTTGTGTGACAAAAGTGTATTTGCAATGCTTGGGAATAAAGGAGAAATACTTGCAGCATCTGGAAAATACCACAATTAGCATAGCTATCTTTAAATATCATTGAAAATATAAGCCAGATAATTTCTCTTTGATGCATAGATAGTCAATGGATGTGAAATAAAACATCTCAGAAAAATAATCAATTTTTTTAACAAAAAGGGGTTTCAAACATTTCATTTTAAGAGTCAGTGTAATGCAGGGACCGTTGCCCCAAATCTGAAACTCAGGGAATAAGAATTCTAGTCCTGGTCTCCCAACCTGTCAACCCCTCAGAATGATCATGGGTGACTGGGGGTGGAGGCAGGAAGTGCAAATTTTACCAAATTGTTTGTCCTATCTCTGTACACAAAATAATCATACAACATGAAACCACAGTACAGGCACATTAAAAATAGTACATAAAATTCATCACAAAGATTCCCACCACACCAAAGAAAAATTAACTTCTAAGACACCATTCAAAAATGTGTACACATACACACTGAGAGTTTTATGTGGGTGTGTGCGCGCATGTGTGTCTCTATCCTTTGTCACTGATAAACACTCATTTGTCCCTTGTCTTCTTTTGCCTTTGTCCAGGTGATACAAGATAATATACTTTTGGGAATTATTATAATGTCTCTGTGTTGGGTTGTCTCCTATGTGTTCTCTTAGCATCCTCTAGTTTTCTGATTGTACCATTTATCTTCTTTTTTGCTCTCCCTGCCCCACTGCAAAGCCATGAAGAACTGTGTTGTGTTTGCACTTGTACCCTAAGAACCCAGAAGAGTGTGTGACCTATAGTTGGAATGAACAACTTATAGAACACACAAGTGGGAGAAACCTGAGATGACTAACTTAAACCTTGATTAGCAGTTATAACTTGTATTTTCCCCCATAGAGCCAGCCATTCACAATTACTTTCAGGTTATCTAAAAACCCAAGACACATCTTAGAATGTATAAAAATATGGAAGTGTTCTCGTGTTAAGTTCAGATGACTAAAGTTGATGGAAATACATGCCTATGTCAGGCAGGTTACTTTACTGGCTACTTTTTGTCTTTGCCTCCTTTTAATATTTAAAATGTCAGTAATACAAAAATATAAAAACATATGTGTTTCCATATTTATTGAAGCATTATTCACAAGAGACAAGATATGGAAACAAGGTAAATATCCACTGACAGATGAATAAAGAAAATACAGTGGTATGTGTGTATGTGTGTGATTCAACCTCAAAAAAGGAGATTCTGTTTTTACAATAACATGGAAGAACCAGGAGAATATTATGTTAAGTGAAATAAGCCAGACACAGAATGAAACAATTGCATTATCTCATTTCTATAGGGAATCTAAAACAAAAACAGTCAAATACATAGAATAAACTAGAATATTGGTTACAAGGGATGGGGAAGTAGAAGAAATGGGCAGATAGATGTTGGTCAAAAGATACAAAGTGGCAGTTATGTACAATGACTAAGTCTGAGAACTAATACATAGCATGATGACTGTAGTTAGTACTGTGTTGAATACTGGAAATTTTCTAAGACAGTAGATTTCTGGTGCTCTCATCAAAAAAAATAAGATGTTAAATATGTGAAAAGATATGTTAACTTGATTTTAGTAACCATTTCATTATATATATATGAACATGCTGATTATTTCTCATGTTATATACCTTTATTATGCACATTTTTTGAAAAAGCAAATATTCAACATTTTAAAGTAGGATTTTCCCCAGTTTTCAGAACAAAATGTCTAATACTTGACCTCACTTCACCCTACTTGAGAAAAAAGTATTCTCAACCCTGACTCTACATGAGAATCATTTGCAGTACTTTAAAAATATTGCTGCTCAAACCCCACTCCAGAGATTCCAATTTAACTGGTCTGCTTTGCACCTGAGGCATTGCCATTCTAATGTCCAGCTAGCATTCTACACAGGTGATGGGCATTAAGGAGGGCAATTGTGATGAGCACCAGATGTTATAAGTGATAAATCACTACATTCTACTCCTGAAAACAGTATTACACTATATGTTAACTAACTAGAATTTAAATAAAAACTTGAAACAAGCAGAAAAATGTCTAGCCAGGGCTGAAAAGAGCTGTCCTAGAAAAAGATGTTAAGTGTCAGTTAAGAAATAACATCTTTATGTCATAGTTCATCCATAAAGACCTTCAGATGCTGTGGGAGAAACCAGTACCTTCTTTCACAAGGGACATTCACCTTCTTTATTTCAGTGCTTTTGACATGGATGAACTCCACAGATAATGCCCAAGACCACAATCATGTGAAGAGGCAATAATGAGTTCAGATCCTCAACATAATTTCCCCCACTGGAAGACAGACAGTGGCATAAATTTCTCTCTTCCAAAGGTGGCTGGGCATCAGAATCATCTGAGAAACCTCTTAGAAAAGCAGATTCCACAACACCACAAATAACTAACTGAATCAAGACTCTTCAGAGGTAAAGCCCTGTTATACATTTTTATCAAACTACTGAAGGGATTCTTACATTTTTGACTTGTTAATAACTGTTAGACCTGCATAAATTCATGAGTATGTTATAAATACATAGAAACATTTCGTTCTGAAGCCAAATCTTTTTCTGTGGTACGGTAGAAAGGCGGTAGTCTTTGGACTCCCACACATCTGCATTAGAATTCTAGCTCCACCATAACTAAGATATGTCCCCATGAGTAAATTACCTAAAGCCTCTGTGCAGCTGAGAAAATGAGGGTAAGAATAAGTCCCTCAAGAGTTGCTGCGAACTCTCCAGCAATGTGAAGCACAGTCTAGATAACTGATACACACCTGTTCCTTTCTCCCCTTTCCTCTTCTAGGTCATGTGACCAGTGAAAAAATAATAGAATAGGTAAAATATGAAGTATGGCTAAAAATTTAAGAAAAAATAAACATAGGATATTAAGAACATGTTAATCATTTCCTTTAAATCTAAATAATTTCCAATAATTAAAGGGTAAGTATCAATGCTAATTTTTTCTGGGGTTCAAACTACTTACAGATTAAATGATTTTCTAAAATGTTCTGCTGAAGTCATGGCATAACCATGTTTAGTTGATTTGGGTAAATGGTTTGGAAACAATTCAGAAACTATGACTCATAACAAATGCATGAAGGCAAAAAGAATATTTCATTTGAAATTGCAGGTGTTGATCATGAAAAAGAAAGATACAGTAAAATCGAGTCTACCTTCTAGTTCTCTCACTCTTCTCAGAGGAAAGAACTTGGCTTCTATTCCTTTATTTATCAATGATAGAAAAAGTCAATGGCCTGTGAAACTTCTACTGCACACTCTTCTCTAAACAACGTGAGTTCAATTCAACAAGTATTTTTTGACCAACCAAATGTTATGGTCGTATGAATGCCACAAACATTCTCCTTTGTAGTTCCAGACTCTCTGGAATATGCCTCTGCTACTGCACTTGCACACCATCTTGTAAATACCTGATTCCTTGCGTCCCTCCCCTACTAGATAGTGTGTTCCTCCAAGACAGAAACTAGAGCATGTTTGTCTTTGAATTCCTCTTACTTGGGGCGCCTGGGTGGCTTAGTCAGTTAAGCATGTGACTTTGGCTCAGGTCATGATGTTACAATCGTGGGTTCCGGCCCCACATCAGGCTCTGTGCTGACAGCTAGCTCAGAGCCTAGAGTCTGCTTTAGATTCTTTGTCTCCCTCTCTCTCTGACCCTCCCCTGCTCATGATGCCTCTCTCTCTCTCAGAAATAAATAAAACATTTAACATTTTTATGAATTCCTCTTGCTCAACAAAATTTCTGGCACAAAGTGGTTAGGGAAGAAGAATGTTAATGTTATCCAACAACAAAGTATTATGTACTCAAATTATATGTAGGTATATATCAAGCATTGGACAAAGCCCCATCTCAAAAAGCAAAAGAAATCTAAATTAAAATACTAGCAAGTTGACTCTAGCAGTATACTGAAAGAATAGCTAATGAATCATTACTAAGTGGTGATCACGTCAGGAATACAACAATGGTTCATTGTTAGAAAAAGTATCAAGGAAATTCACATTATAAGGTCGATGGAGAAATATAATATTATTTCACCAGATGCCAAGAAAGTATTTGATAGAAAGATAATCCCATAACAATAAAAATCTAAACTCAAGTAAATATCTAATTCAGGATTAACAGTGAATCTTCAGAATGATTCATACAAAAGTCAAGAATAACAATTAGTGATTTCTGCTAATAACTCCATTATTTTGCATTCTTTTTTTATTTAAGGTTTATTTATTTTTGAGAGACAGAGTGAGAAGGAGCATGAGTGGGGAGGAGCAGAGAGAGAGGGAAACAGAATCCAAAGCAGGCCCCAGGCTCTGAGCTGTCAGCACAGAGCCTGATGTGAGGCTTGAATTCACAAACTGTAAGATCATGACCTAAGCGAAATGTGGATGCTTAACTGATTGAGCTACCCAGGGTTCCCTATTTAGCATTCTTATATACATATACAACTAAACATTTTTGAAGATATAATTATGTGAAAGAAGAAGGGAAAATTAACACTTTTAAAATGATATATTTGTATACCTGAAAGAATCCGAAGATTAAACCAAAAAAAAAAAAGGAAAATTAGGATTTCAATAAAATGGTCAGATAGAAATTTGATATGTTGTCCGAATTCTTCCAGGTAGCTTAACTATGTTGGCTGAAGACTTCCTTCCCCCTAAATCGACTCTGAAGTATAGGGAGACAGAGGGAGGGAGGGAGTGGGAAGAGAGAAAGAATGGAGAGAAATGAAAGTCCAGGTGGAAGGAGTATAATTTTGAAATGGTGTTGCACTGGCCAAGGTGGGGTGGGGAAGCAAGGCAGACTGAACTTGAGACAGGAAGCTATTAGTTTTATCAGTAAGAGATAGAATAGGTAGGGAACCTTGATATCCTGCCCTTCATTCTCCTACGCCAGTGGCTGTGACAGTGCTATCCCAGGACCACCAGCATCAGCATACCTGTGGCCAAGCCCTGGACTGTTAACTCAGAAATTCTGGAAGTAAGTCCCAGTAATCTAAGTTCTTAAAATGTCTTCCCCATGTTTCTCATGAATACTAAAGTTTAAGCAATCCTCATAGTACTGCATCTTCTGTGGGATGTGGTGTAGAGGAGTGGGGTGCAAAAGATAAAGCTCTGAGCACTTATTTCATGGTGTGAAGAGTTATTGCCCATAGTTTCCAGGTACCTGGGGTTCTCTGCTCTTGGACTCAACTATATCCCACCCTTGAGTTTACTGGGGATGATACAGATTGTGTGCCAGTCTCCCTTCATATGCTTCCTTTGACAGAGTAGCAAATACCCTAAAAGAAAGCTGAGCTCATAGGCAAAAATAACAAGGCATTTGAGGATCTTAATTATTCCCAAAGAAATAAGGTATACTGGATAACAAATTTCATCAGAAGCAAAAATATTAAAACAGAGACCAAGAACATAAAATTAGCTAATTAATCATATTAAAAAACAGAAAACATTAGCAATATGAAACAAGAACAAGAAAATATAAACAAGAACTACACATAAATCTTAGTGTGTAAGATATGATGGTTAAAACAGAAAACACAATTGATAAAGATAAATCGCAAAATGGAAATAACTGAAGCATAAAATAGTGAATTCAGACAAAGTCCCAAAACAGAAGATTGAAGATAGAAAAATAGAAAAGAACAAGAAAGACCTATGGAGGATAAAAGCAGATATGGTAGTACTGAGATCAATGTGCAAAGAGATATAGACAAAAATGATAAGGGCTCCATATTACAGTATTAAGAAAGATAAATTTCTTGGAAAGAATTCATACTGAAAAGGCCCACAGATTTCTACTTCCAGACTTGATTTAATGACAGGAACCACATTTACCCTCTCATCTTAAACAACTAAAAGCCAGGCAACATACATGAAACAGTCTTCAGACAGTGGAGAACAGTCAAGGACAATGATTCCAAAGAGAAAGGACACATACACAATTTGACCCAACACTGTCCCAACTTAATGCCAATAAGAGTTCCAAGGAGACAACACAGAGAGGGAGGACTCAATAAGATTTTGACAATAGAAGTTAAGGAGACAGAATTGACAATTCAGGGATATCAAGAAAGTTAGAATTTGCAAGACAAAGTACCAGAGAAAAGGAGACACACAGAGGGCAAGCCCTGCAGATCTAGAAGTGGTGTTTTCACGTGAGTATTGATCAAGGCATACAAGAGGAAATTATCTGAACCTGAGGGAGAAGCCATAAGAAAAAAAAATCAGAGGAAATAATTCTTATTGCTCCCACAAGGGCAGGGATATTTATGGTCCCAACAGCCAGTGTAGAAAAACTCTGTAATGCATAGAACATCAAGTTGAGTGCTCAGATTGTACTGCCTCAGCAGAAGACTAAATTTGCCCTTGACTAATGTTTGGTTTGGTCCTATGGTACAGTAAAAAGTATATATCTGGTCTTTGCCCTGTATTCTTGGCACTGAGCTCCAAGAACCCTTCGAATTGCCTGAGTGATGGTGTTATGCTAATGAGGTAACTCAGTTTGGGGCGGAGGGGGTCTAGATGGCCTCAAGATGGAGGCTGGTCACTAGAAAACCCAACCATATGATAAGAGAGTTAAAATTTTAAATTCTCATACCTCTCAGAAGAGAAGGGGAACTGAAGACTGAGATCACATAGCCAATGATTTAATGAATCATTCCTAGGTAATGAAACTGTCATAAAGATTCCTGGACACTAAGGATCAAGGGAGCTTTCTTCCTGACACACTGATATGCTGTGGAGGTTTACATACCCCCAATTCCATGAAGAGAGGGCATGGAAGCTCTGTACCCCTTCCATCTTGTCCTATGTGTTTCTCCCATTTACCTGTTTGAGTTGTAGCCTTTATAATAGTAATCATACCACTTTTCTAGGTTCTGAGAGTTGTTCTAGGGAATTTTCAAGTGAAAGGTTGGGTTGTGGGAATCCCCAAATTTAGAGTCAAATGGAAAAGTGCAAGTAGCCACATATGGCATGCAAAGAAGCAGGAACATGCAACACATACTGATAAGAAAAAAGGAAATCAATAGAAAAAGACCCAGAAATGGCACAGATAAGAGGAGTAGAAAATATAATAAAACTGCAATTATAAATAAATCCCATATATTCAAGAAGGTAGAAAACAGCATCAGTGCTTGAGATGTGGAAAATATAAAAATGAAACAAATTTATGCAGATAAAAACATACAGTTGCTGAGATAAGAAATACATTGGGTGGCATACAAAGCAAACTGGACACAACAGAAGAAAACATGAGGGAACATGAAAACAGAGTAATAGAAACTCCCTAAAATAAAACAAAAGGAGAAAAAGATGAAAAAAAAGTGATGAGAATATCAGGAAATCATGTGACAATCTCAGTCAGACTAACTGCAATTTAGAAGGAGGGTTTTTTTGTTTGTTTGAAATGACCATATTGTGGGGAAATCTTTCAACAGGGAATAAGTCAAAACACAATACAAAAACACTGATAATACGACCACATAAATCTACAAGTCATTATAAAGGGAAAATAAAGCAAATTCAACCTGTTTTTTAAAATAAACTGGAAAGTAACGTTCATAAAACATGTCACAAAAAATTATTATCCTCAATATGAAAAACCTCAAAGAAACTTTTTTAGGATTAAAAAATTTAATACAACAAGAATTTTCTGGCAATTATAAAAAAGAAAAACTTTAAAATGGCCAGCAATCATGAAAAGATGTTATTTCTTATTTATAATCAAAAAGATATGAATCAAAACAAATATATCATGCTACTGGGCTGGCAAAGTTGAAAAATACCAAAATCTGTATTGAAAACTAGGGAATGGAAAAATCAACCACTTATGATTTGTTGATGAGAATTTCAATTCATAAGCCCTTTCTAGAGATCATTTTTGCCAAACACTAAGGCAGGAATAAAAGGAAAAAGGAAAAAGAGGAGGGATGAGTGAGGGTGAGAAGAAAGAAAAGGAGAAAGAAAGAAGAAAAAAATAAGAGTTTTCTTGTAAATGTTATTCAAGCAAAGTATGACACAGGTAAGGCAATACCCTGAGCCATTAAAAATAATATAGGATTCTTCCTGTCATGAATAAATGTTCAAAATCAGAATAAGTATTAGACATAAGTATAAAAGAACAATATAGTGTGATCCCAATCACATTAAATGGGTAGGTAGGCACATTGTGTATATATGCATTCATAGATATCTAAGAGAGTTTTCACCAGTATACAAACAGTAGCTATACCTTGAAGGAATTTCATGTGTTTTTTATATTATATTTATTTTCTAATAGCTTGAGTTTTTAAAATAATAATCATATGTCAGTTTTAAAGTAATGAAGCAGTGTCTCTGGTACTTTGTGTTCCTTGCAACATTTCCCTCCTAGAATCCCCCTTAGGATCTCTTGTAGGCTGGTGATGAATTCCCTTCAATTTTTGTTTGTTTGGGAAAACCTTTAGCTCTCCTTATAATCTCACTGACAGGCTTGCTTGATAAAGGATTCTTGGCTGCTTATTTTTCCTGTTCATCACTTTGACGATTTCCTGCCATTACTTTCTGGCCTGCTAAGTTTCGCCACTCCAAACATGAATCCTACAGAGAACACAATGACTCTAAACCCATATGTTTCAATAATAACACTGAATGTAAATGGACTAAATGCCTCAATCAAAAGACATAGGATATCAGAATGGATAAAAAAACAAAAAACAAAACAAACAAACAAAAAACAAGTCCCATTGATTTGCTGTCTACAAGGGACTCATTTTAGACTTCAGAACACCTTCAGAATGAAAGTGAGGGGATGGAGAAATATCTAGCATGCTACTGGAAGTCAAAAGAAAGCTGGAGTAACATTAATTATATTGGACAAACTGGACTTTAAAGTAAGGCAGTAACAAGAGATGAAGAAGGGCATTATATAATTACAGGGTCTATCCAACAGGAAGAGCTAACAATTATGTCTATGCACCAAATTTGGAAGCACCCAAATATATAAAACAATCACAAACATAAGCAATCTTATTGATAAGACTGTGCTAATAGCAGGGGACTTTAATACTCCACGTACAGCAATGGATAGATCAACTAGACAGAAAATCATTAAAGAAACAATGGCCCTGAACAACACATTGGACCAAATGGACTTGAATGGCATATTAAAAACTCTACATCCCAAAGCTATGGAATTCACTTTCTTCTCAAGTACACATGGGCACATTCTCCGTGACCAATCACATACTGGGTCACAAAGCAGCCGTCAATAAATATAAAAGAATTGAGATCATACCATGCTCACTTTCAGATCACAATGCTTTGAAACTTGAATTCAATCACAGGAAGAAGTCTGGAAAACCTCCAAAAACATGGAGGTTAAAGAACACCCTAGTAAAGAGCAAATGTGTCAACCAGGAAATTAGAGAAAAAAATAAAAAATATATGGAAACAAATGAAAATGAAAATAAAATAATCCAAACTCTTTGGGATGCTGCAAAGGCAGTCCTAAGAGGAAAATACATTGTAATCCAGGCCTATCTCAAGAAACTAGAAAAAGCCCAAATACAAAATCTAACAGTGCACCTCAAGGAACTAGAAGCTGAGCACCAAGTACACCTCAAACCCAGCAGAAGAAAAGAAATAATAAAGATTGGGGCAGAAATAAACAATCTAGAATTTAAAAAAAAAATAGTTGAACAGATGAAACCAAGAGTTGGTTTTCTGAAAAAAATAAACAAAATTGATAAACCACTAGCCAGGCTTCTCAAAAAGAAAAGAGAGGGCACCCAAATAGACAAAATCACGAATGAAAATGGACTTATTACAACCAATCCCTTAGAAATACAAGCAATTATCAGGGAATACTATGAAAAATTTTATGCCAACAAATTGGACAACCTAGAAGAAATAGACAAATTCCTAAAGACCCACACACCACAAAAATTCAAACAGGAAGATATAGAAAATCTGAACAGACCCATAACTAGTGAAGAAATTGAATCAGTTATCAAAAATGTCCCAACAAATAAGAGCCCTGGACCAGATGGCTTCCCTGGGGAATTCTACCAGACATTTAAAACAGAGTTAATATTCATTCTTTTCAAGCTGTTCCAAAAAATAGAAATGGAAAGAAAACTTCCGATTTCATTCTACAAAGTCAGCATAGCTTTGATTCCCAAACCAGACAGACACCAGCAAAAAAAGAGAACTACAGGCCAATATTCCTGATGAATATGGATGCAAAAATCCTCAACAAGATACTAGTGAATCAAATTCAACAACACATAAAAGGAATTATCCATCATGATCCAGTGGGATTCATTTCTGGGTTACAGGGCTGGTTCAATATTCACAAATCAATGTGATACATCACATTCACAAAAGAAAAGATAATTTCCTTATGACCCTGTCAATAGATGCAGAAAAAGCACTTGACAAAATACAGCATCCTTTCTTAATAAAAATCCCTGAGAAAGTCAGGATAGAAGGAACTTACTTAAACATCATAAAAGTCATTTATGAAAAGCCCACAGCTAATATCATCTTCAATAGGGAAAAACTGAGAGCTTTTCCCCTGATATCAGGTACACAACAGGGATGTCCATTCTCACCACTGTTGTTTAACATAGTGCTGGAAGTCCTAGCATCAGCAATCAGACAAAAGGAAATAACAGGCATCAGAATTGGCAAAGAAGTAGTCAAATTTTCTCTTTTCACAGATGACATGATACTCTACATAGAAAACCCAACAGATTCCACCAGAAGTCTGCTAGAACTGATCCTGCCAAGTAGCAGGATAAAAAATTAATGTACAGAAATTGTTCACATTTTTATACACCAATAATGAAGCAACAGAAAGAGAAATCAAGAAACTGATCTCATTCACAATTGCATAAAAAACCATAAAATAAACCTAGGAATAAGCCTAACTAAAGATGTAAAAGATCTATACATTGAAAACTAGAGAAAACTCATGAAGGAAATTGAAGAAGACACAAAGAAATGGAACAGCATTCCATGCTCATGGATTGGAAGAATAAATATTGTTAAAATGTCAATACTACCCAAAGCTATCTACACATTCAATGTAATCCCAATCAAAATTGCACCAGCATTCTTCTCAAAATTAGAACAATCATAAAATTTGTATGGAACCACAAAAGACCCCGAATAGCTAAAGTAATATTGAAGAAGATAACTAAAACAGGAGGCATCACCATCCCAGACTTTAGCCTCTACTACTAAGCTGTCATCATCAAGACAGTATGGTATTGGCACAAAAACAAACACATAGAGCGATGGAATAGAATAGAGAACCCAGAATTGGACCCACAAATGTATGGCCAATTAATCTTTGACAAAGCGGGAAAGAGTATCCAATAGAAAAAAGACAGCCTCTTTAACAGATGGTGCTGGGAGAACTGGACAGCAACATGCAGAAGAATGAAACTAGACCACTTTCTTACACCATACACAGAAAGAAACTCAAAATGGATAAAGGACCTGAATGTGAGGCAGGAAACCATCAAAACCCTAGGGGAGAAAACAGGAAACAACCTCCTTGACCTCAACTGCAACAATTTCTTACTTGACACATCTCCTAAGGGAATCAAGAGCAAAAATGAACTGTTGGGACCTCATCAAGATAAAAAGCTTCTGCACGGCAAAGGAAACAATAAAACTAATAGGCAACAGACAGAATGGGAAAAGATAGTTGCAAATGACATATCAGATAAAGGGCTGGTATCCAAAATCTATAAGGAACTCACCAAACTCCACACCCAAAAAACAAATAATCCAGTGAAGACATGGGCAGAAGACATCAAGAGACACCTCTTCAAAGAGGACATCCAGATGGTCAACAGACACATGAAACAATGCTCAGCATTCTTCCTTATTAGGGAAATACAGATCAAAACCACACTGAGATAGCACCTCACACCAGTCAGAGTGGCTGAAATGAACAAATCAGGAGACTACAGATGATGGTGAGGATGTGGAGAAATGGGCACTTTCCTACACTGTTAGTGGAATGTAAATTGGTGCAGCCCCTCTGGAAAACAGTGTGGAGGTTCCTCCAAAAGTTAACAAGAGAACTCCCCTATGACCCAGCAATAGCACTGCTAGGAATATACCCAAGGGATACAGGAGTGCTGATGCATAGGGGCACATGGACCCCAATGTTCATGGCAGTACTTTCAATAATAGCCAAAGCATGGAAAGAACCTAAATGTCCATCAACTAATGAATGGATCAAGAAGATGTGGTTTATCTGTACAATGGAATGTATACATGGCAATGAGAAAGAATGAAAGCTGGCTATTTGTAGCAACGTGGATGGAACTCGAGGGTGTTATGCTAAGTGAAATAAGTCAGGCAGAGAAAGACAGATGCCATGTTTTCACTCATATGTGTATCAGGAGAAACTTAACAGAAGACCATGGGTGAGGGGAAGAGGAAAAATAGTTAAGGAGAGAGAGGGAGGCAAACCTTAAGACACTTAAATACTGAGTACAAACTGAGGGTTGATGGGGGGTAGGGGAGAGGGGAAAATGGGTGATGGGCATGAATGAGGGCACTTGTTGGGATGAGCACTGAGTGTTCTATGGAAACCAACTTGACATAAACTATATTTTAAAAAAGGCACAGTTCATCACAGTAAAAAAATATTAAATAAATAAAGTAATATAGCTATTTCTTTAGATGTGACTCATCCAATAAAATAAGAATATTTGCTTAAGAGTAATGTGGTAATTAATTCACATATTTGGAGTTACTTAAAAACATGTCTTCATCAAACAATCCTCCTATTATATTCAGTTTCTTCAATCCTCCTCCTCACTTCAAAGACAGAGGAGAAACAAAATTAGGAAGCATTTAATAATACTCCCAAATATAAAACCTTTATTTAATTTCCTATAAAGTTGTTTTAGCAACTGAATTTCATTTTAGGTTAATTTCTGATATTCAGACAGAAAAAAAACAAAAAGTAACATTGGTATGTCAACATGTTGCAAGTATCCACCAGGCTCAAGCAAAGCAAAGGAAAACGTTAGTTACGGCAGACAAAGAGAAGAAAAGAGGTGAAAAGTCTACAGCAATTTATCATGAGTAGATGGAATGCAAGACCATGAGAGACTCCAAGCATAGAGATAAAAACCAGAAAACTACTGAACATTCGAAATCAAAAACTACAGTAAAGGAAAGATTTGGAGAAGTCCAAAAGAATAGTTTAGATAAACTAAAACATTTATAAATCAGTGTTTGTAGCCATTGTTCATTCATCCATCCTTTTGGTTCAGATCCAATCAGATACCACCACGAGGTTCAGTATTTGGCACTGAAATGAACATTACAACCAAATATTTATTGCTTTAATACTATCAGAGCCTTGTTCCAACTATGATTTAGGTTTGTTTCCATTAGGAAGTGCTGTATGATGCTTAATTCTGATCTCCCTAAAATCAAGAAATGCCATCCAAGAGATCTTATTTTCTTTTCTTTTTTTAAATGTTTTATTTATTTCTAGGAGAGAGAGAGACAGCATGAGCAGGGGAAGGTCAGAGAGAGAGGGAGTCACAGACTCTGAAACAGGCTCCAGGCTCTGAGCTGGCAGGCAGCACAGAGCCAGACGCGGGGCTCGAACCCATGAACCACGAGATCATGACCTAAGCGAAAGTCGGACGCTTAACCGACTAAGCCAGCCAGGCGCCCCAAGAGATCTTATTTTCATTTCTAGCATCAGTTCTTGGATGCTGGCTATCTCATATAAGGGTCTGGCTACTCTCTTAAATACTGAGGTTAATGTAGATTATTTTCATTTTAAGGTAAATTGAACCAGTATAATAGGTAAAACTCTCCTGGATTAACACACACTTCAAAAACAGATATTCTATATGATTCTTAATTTCACATGCCTAACACTTTTACCCAACCATTCTAATTCTAGAAATTTCCACTAAGGAAATCATTGTGAAGGTGTATAAAGACTTATTTACAAATTCAAGTACAAGATTGATTTAACAGAGGAAAACAAAAACTCTGAAAGCATGCTAAATGTCCAAACAACAAGAAACCAGATAAAGAAATTTAGGTACAGACATTCAAAGCAGCCATTAAAATCCGCTCAAATATCTTTCTTTAAAATGTCAATTTTCAAAACCAACCTATATAGCAATAGGTGTTTTTACTAAGGTAAATAATTAACACAGCTCCCTTTACGCCTACGCCTTTCAAATGTTTGATAATCACAAGCTGACACCATTACATGTTACACATAGGAAGGCTTGATTGTGTGGCTGGCATTGGTAACTGTCATCAGTGCTATCCTCACGTGATGCCTCAAGTTGTCTTTACCTCACAAGTACCACTGTCATGTATCCTTTTCATGTTGAGTTTTGATCTAAGTTTCCTTCCCTGGGCCATCTTTCCAGATTAGTCAAATTGTATAACCAACTAAAGAACCTTAGATTGGTCCTTGTTTTAAAGTGGGCTGGGAAATGTTTGGGTATATGTATTAATACAGAAAATTCAAGCTGTAATTCAAGCTGTCACATTGAGATGTCTGTTCATGAAAGGCACACGTGTGGAGTGGTCTTGATGTTGTTCCAAGGGGCTGTCATCACATTATCTAGGTCACACGACAAGCCCTGTACTTAGAAATTGTTCACTCCAAGGCTTTGGATATAGAAGATATTTTGATCTGAAATTGATCATAATACTAAAAAAAAAAAAAAAAGAATTACACATGCCACATTATTGGTCAGGATCCAAGAAAGATATATTTTTCTCTATCATGAAAAGTAACTAAGAAGCCTTAGTGAATTTGTAATTACTTTAAAGTCAGAGGACGATCTTATTGATTAAGATTGGCTTCTTTTTTAAAGAACTAATTCTGTCATGAACTACTGCCGAAAATCATTGAGCCAGTTTTTTGGAACATAAATTTCCAGTCAATCTAGATTCTGAAAGTAGTCTTGCATCCACTTAGCTTGGTTCAAGGGCTCAATTTTCCCCTTGCCACTTTGTCACGTTCAAGCTACTGGTCCGATTACAACAGTAGCACAGACCAATGGGTATGCTTTAGTGGAGTACTGAAAGAAAATCTGTCCTCTGCCCCTGCATGTTCAACAACTATTAAATTACTCATGGAAAGTTATTTGAAATCCTGTTCAATCGATTCCAGGGGAGGAACAATATAGAGCCCAAATACCTGGATTTGAATACAAATTACTTCAATGTGGCCTTTGAGACTCAGGTCCTCCATCTCTGAAACGGAGATAAGGTCGGCCTCAGAGACTTAGATGAGAATGTGCTGGATAAACCATAAAAGTGACATTAGCATCCCATTATTATTTCCACTATTACATACTTGGGATGGTCAAACCTCAGCAGAACTGTTAAAAACATTTCTTCTAGAACCACATGGTCTAGCTCGGTTGCCTCCATATGTTATCATTTTGGCTATCTACTATTGCATTAAAACTACCCCAAAGCTTGTAGCTTAAACAGCAACATCATTTGTTCACAGCTCATGTGGGTTAATATTTTAAACTAGGCTCAGCTGAGTGGTTCTTCTCCATATAGTGTCCCTGAGATCATGATCTGCATTCAGCTGGTGAGTGCATCAATTTCTACTTGTGCCCTTCAAAGCCCCTCTTATATTCTACTACAATTATCCATTTATATACCCGTCCACTCAGACATCTTCCTCCAGAAGAGACCCTGATGTGCCCACCACTGTATCCCCAGCACTTAGCAGTGTCCAGCACAGGGAGCTGTCAATGTTTGCTGGATTAATCACCTTTCAGTAGCAAAATCCCATTAGACCTTGACTATGACTTTCTGAAGGAGGTAAGGAAGCTGATAACTCACTACATGAACTTGCTCCATGGCTGAACCATGGCAGGTCTCCTGACTTGTGTCCCACTGGTCTTCTGTCTGTACTGAGCATCAGAATCTGTAGCATACAGAGCCATCTACTTTCCATTATGCACTCTACTCACTTTGTCTTCTGCACCATTAAAGCAGAAAGCTGAGGACTTTGAGAATCAGAGAGTTGGAGTAGAAAGGGCACAAGAGACCGTTTTGTCATAGTTCAACTTCAGCCGTTTACCCAAAGGAAACCCACCCAAAGAAACGTGACTTGGGGGCAAATCCTGGTCTCGAATTCAGGCCTCCCAGTGCCTCTCCATTTGCTTTCCTTTCATAGAAAGGTAGAACAGTGTGATACTGGGTTGATAAATGCACCTTTTTGCCAGATTCAAGTCTTCATCCCAGGCCTATTAATGGTATGCAAACAAGCAAATTTGAAAAAGAACATAATTTTCCATTCATCTTTCCCTTCTGGTTCCACATGCCACAAGTGGAAACCATTTGGTGGGGGGTCTAGGGGTGAGAAGAGATCTATGACGATGTGGAGTTCTGCGTCGCCACTCAGCAGGGCTGTCAGTAATATCTTACTTAACATGCTGTCACAGAATTTTCCTTCAGCGTCACCTCGGTCGCTACTGTAACACTCCATAAGAAATAATGCCATCTGTTAAAACACACAAGGCAGGGAAACGCAGCTGCTGTCATCACACAAAGATGGAATTAACCAACACCAAGCAATTACTTTCCTTTTAAATTTCACAATTAGAATTTTAGTCTTGCTTCATTTGTATCACAAAAGTCACCACAACACTGTGCCTGTTGAAGTAACAACACCGCTCTTCATGAAAACATGGAGGAGGAGGAGTGTAGCTGAGGATAATGGTAATTGTTAACTGTGTTGCCTCTTTTATAAATATTTTTTAAATTCCATTGGGCAGTGTTAATTATAGGTACCAGCACTAAGAATAATGGATTTGCATCTAGCTGTCACATTTAGGCTCCCTTAGTACTCAAAGGGAAAGAAAATCACCAAGTGGGGTTTATTGCTGATGGAATTATCATTATGCTACATATCCAAAATCTTTTTTCTCCCCTTGGTAGCAGAAGACTATAATGGAGAAGGAAGGGACCCAGTTTATAAGGAGACAGGTTTCTAATTTGTACAGAGATGAAATTCTGCCTCTCAGCTTTTATTGCATTCATTGGAAGGGAGCAGATTGCTGGCTAAATAACAGAAGGGTGGACCTATTCAGAGCTTAACTGCTGAACTAACTCTTCAAAAAGCTGTAAGAGATCAACAATTGCCTTGGCCAAACTCCATTATGAGGGTGTCAGCAAGCTGGTGTTTCTCTTTTTGATGCATTTTTTTGCATGGGAATTATATACTATATTTTCTGGGGGGCAGAGCACTGGGCAAAACCTGCCTTAACTGGTTTTCTGATGGGTAGTTTTCTTACAGGGTAGAGCAAAATCAGTGAATGTCACAAAGGGTTAACTTCTCAGCTTTTCTCCAACTGCTGACCTGTTAATGAATCAATCACCCAGTGAGACCGCATACCAATGATGCCACAAGTGTGTAGTTATCTAAGTATTTATTACCTGGTCCTCCAGAGGAAGCCTCACATATCCACCCTTCTCGTGGCACCTTTACTAATTTCTTAACTTTCAGTAGTTTCCATCCACTTGCTTTTAATGACCTTTCATTCTGGTCTAATTCATAAACAATGATGCATATGCCAGTTCGTAAGCAGAATGGTCCTCAAACCTGAAAAAACACTTAGTTCCACCTTAGATTAAGTTCATTCTAACCTCTGTGGTCAGGACATATGCCTTTATAGTAAAGCATACACTTGGCATTCTGTCACAAAATCTTAAAAATTAGTTATTTCTCAAATTCCTATAAGAGCTTGACTTCCCAAAGACTGTAGGTTCCTTTAGGGCCGAGACTTTGCCCCGTCAGATGGAGCACATCGACATCCGTAAGAAAAGCTCAACGTTTAGGGAATAACAGCTTCAGACTTTAAAACCCAGGTCCTTTCCATTTTTATGTTAGCTGTTAGGTATTTCCATCAGAGCAGGGCAGGGGGAGGGTGCCTAACAAAATTATTCTCACAAACAAAATGTGGCTAAATTCATTACTCATATGCATGGATTTGCCTGCCTCTACTGACCAAAAAATCTTGACAAATACAATGATGTCTGATGTATTATTCTATGGAGAAAACTCAATTTTATCACAGGCTGAAGACTCTTCAGGTCCTTGAATACAAAGGACCCTATTTAGAAAGAAATTGCAATCTGTAAATATAATTCACAATCAAGGCTCTCAAAGTCACAAAACAGCAATGACTACATCTCTGATTACTAATTGAATCAGACACTACCAGCACGCCGTCGGAGACCAGCCAGACGGAGGAAGCCTCTGGACCACACTAGTCTGTATTTGCCCTACAGGCACATGTCCAGACATCCTTCAGTTCTAAAAGACACTGCTTCTGTTTGCAGCATGATTTATAAGAAGAGGAAAGATGATGTGCTAGGCATTAAACTCATCTTTTTAACTGTAGTACCATGTGTAGTTTAGGACTAATAGTATGCATTAATAATGCTCTACTTTGTGTCTTTCTTGGCCAATACCATACCCAAAGCCAGTCGTTTGGGTCACCATGTTGAGCCTCTGTATTGTATTACCCCTTCTCTTCTAAGCCAAGCTTAAAAGAATGTAGCGGTGATGAAAGTACATTGTTAAGAAGCCAGAAAGATTATTTTTCCCCCATGTAGCATATAAGAAGAAATCTTAGGGGTCTCAGAGAGAAAAATACACACACAATCTGTTCCAACCACCCCATTTCTCATTTAATCCCCTACCTGCCCATCTAGCAAGTACTAGCGCTTCATTTTTTAAAAATCCCTTGCCCTTCCTATCCTCCTACTGTTGTTCTCTTTTGGGTCCTATAGACTCACTATATATCCACACCCAGACCCAAGTTCTCAAAGACATTTAGCATAGCCATTTCACAGAAAACATCAACAGTGCTTAAACTATGCAGGGGGAGACATACATATACAAACCTTTTTCCCATTGACCCAAAACAATAATTGAGGGGGGGTGGAGAATCTCTAAGTATGAAAGATAAAATCTTTCCAACTTTAGGATTTATAGTTTCTCATCTATCACTGCATTTCTTGCCCCCCATCCTAACAATTTGTCTAATAGTTTTACCTTTACATAAGCCAAAAGGTAGAAAAGAGTAAGTTTAAAGGCAAAGGGATGGAAGTGAGACTTACTCTTAAGTCTGCCTCTGTACACAGGTGTGACAAGAAGTGGTAAATAAGAAACAACTTGGACCAGTTGAAGACATTAGTGTTAGCTGGAATCTCCTTACTCCTACACACGGGCACATACCAGATGGTCCCATGGCGGTCAGGAGGCTTGAAATGAAGCAATAATTTAGCCTGCTGCTGGAATACACAGTATCATCCAGTTTGGAGGAGGTGGGGGAAGCTCATTTATTCAGAAGGATAAAAGGACTTAATCTCATAGGACATGCAGTTTTCCCTTCAAGTTTCTAAAAAATCTCAAACCTAGTGAACATCACACCCAGCCCAGCCAAACCACTTTCAAAACTGGATTTAGATATATTCCATTTGAATATGCATCTGATAATGCCCTTAGTCTCCACCATATTTATATGGGCTCTTACGTTAGATTTGACAATCAACATGTCACCATATTTTTGTGTGTGTCCCACATCGTCATATTTACAAGAAAGTAGCCGGTTTATCAGAGTCCATGTGAAGGTTTTCAAAACTCCCAATCTACAATCGATTCCTCAAGTAGTTTCTCAACGTTCAAGTGCTCTAACTTTAGAACAATGAGGCTGATCCTAAATATTTATTGGGTTTTATCCAGTGTACATATAATTATAGCCATATTTATATCACTTTTTTCACCAAATTGTTCAGCAACAGAAAACTCGTCACCCACGTAAGCCCATTTATCTCTCCTCAGATTCCTGACAAGATACAAAGGAAGACAATAAATTTATATGTGATTCTTCCCAACTAATTTTCCTATTTATATAACGTAAAGAAAGCCTCATAACTTAGGTAAACAAACACAATCTTCATCCTAAAAATAGAGTATAAAAATGGAGTGTGGGTAGTGGAGAGGTTCCAAATCTTCTGGTCCCACCAATATGTTATTTATTTAACAGCATGCAAATTAGTTAACAAGAATACATGCCGGGTTCCTGGGGTAAATAATTTCCATTTCTGTCACTGCTTAGAAACCATGCTTAAGTACCTTCTAAATATTCATGCTACAGAAATAGGACACACCATGAATTAAGGGGAACATCTCTCACTGAAGATTCTCTAAGAAGAAAGGATGAAAAGAGAGTAGAAAGAGTAAAATATGGTGAGAAGGAAAAAAAAGGAAATTTTTCACATTTTTCATCTTTAAGTTTTCTACCTGGGCATCTTGGAATTAACCTGGTCTCCTGGGAAGTTTATGAGCACCAAAGTACCAGGCTCATGGAAAGCACAAAGCTTCTATAAATGTTAGAAAAGCAGACTCCTGAGGAAAAGAGCTACAGGTGATTAGCGTTGTATGTTACTGAGCCATTTTTATAAAATTATTATAAAAACTAAAGTCTAATCCCAATTTAAATTATCAGCATGTTTGTGCCCCATTGTGCAAATCAACAAAAGAAACTTCATAAAATACCTCATTAAAATAGAGAAGTTGTGTCATAACATGCAGTGAATATCCACTGCAAATCAAATAATACCTTGCCCAAATAATAGACGTCGAAATGTCAGACAGTTCCTGTGTAGGATCACACAAATCCATTATAGTTAAAGCAAATAAAAGTGCTTTTCTCCTCACACTTGGCTGTGGATTCAACTGTGTCTCCCCCAACTCATTATGCTGAAGTCCTCATTCCCACTGTGACTGTATTTGGAGATATGGCAGTAATTCAGGTTAAATGAGGTTGTAACCCAATAGGACTAGTGTCCTCATAAAACGAAGAGACAAGAGATCTCTCTGTGTGTGCACAAAGAAGGGGCCGTGTGAGGACACAGTGAGAAACTGGTCATCCGCAAGCCAGGAAGAGAGCTCCACCAGAAACTAATCTTGAGAGCACCTTTTAATTTTGTTTTTGACATGCAAAAATCTGTACAGAATTAATGTATACAACTTGACGAACTGTGACGGAAGTATATACCCATGAAACCATCACCACGATCTATGCCATAAATCCAACCATCAGCTCCAAAACCTTCCTCTTTCCCAGCCTCTTATTTTATGTTTGTGCTAAGAACATTTAACCTAAGATCTACCTTCTTAGCACTATTTAAGTATCCAACACAATAATGTTAACTCTAAGTATTATGCTGCACAGTAGATCTCTAGGGGTTATTTATCTAAATAAAACCTTATACCTTTCACTAATACCTCCCCATTTCCCCTTCCCACCACAGCCGCTGGCTACCACCATTCTACTCTCTACTTTTGTAAACTTGATCATTTTAGATTCATCATATAAGTGGATTCATGTACTATTTGTCCTTCTACATCTGGCATATTTCACTTCATATAATGCCCTCACAAGTCATGCATGTTGTGGCAGACAGCCGGGTTCCTTTTTTCTCATGGCTGGGTAATATTCTATTGTAAATATATAACATCTTCTTCATCCACTCATCCATTAATGGACATTTAGATTGTGTCCCTATCTTGGCTATTGTGAATAATGTTGCAAGGAACATGGGAGTGCAGATATCTCTTTGAGATCTTTCTTTGGATATATACCCAGAAGTTAAATTGCTGGACCACATATGGTCATTCTAGTTTTAATTTTTTGAGGAACCTGCATAGTGATTTTTCACTGTGGCTACAACAACTAACATTCCCACCGACACTGTACAAAGATTCCCTCTCCTCCACAACCTCACCAACATTTATCATCTCTTGACACTTTTTTGATAAAAGTCATCTTAAAGGGTGTGAAGTGCTATTCCACAGTAGTTCTGATTTGCATTTCCCCAATAATTAGTGATGTCAAGCATCTTTTCATAAAGGTATGAAATACGTTAGTCTTTTGTAGGTCCTATTTGGAAAAACGTCTATTCAATTCTTCTGCCCATTTTTAATTGAGGTTCTTTTATTTTGTTTTGCTATTGTGTTATAAGGAGTTCTTTCTATATCTTGCATATTAACCCATCATCAGATATACGGTTTGGAGATATTTTCTCCCATCCCATAAATTGCCTTTTCCTTTTGTTGATTGTTTCCTTTGCTGTGTAGAGGTTTTTTAGTTTGATGTAGTCCCATTTGTCTATTTTTTTCCTTTTGTTGCCTATGCTTTTGGTGTTATATCCAAGAAATCATTGCTGAGGCCTATCCTGACAGCATCCTGAGCTTGGCCTCCGGCCTCCAGATCTGTGAGAAAAAATTTCTGCTGCATAAGCCACTCAGTCTGTGGTATTTTGTTATGGCCATGCAAGCAGACTAATATGTGCTTGTGTTATTAGACTTCAGCAATTGTAAAATTACTGCAACAAGTTTCTTAAATAGAAGCCACCCACCTTTATCAGATTTACAAAAGGAACTTGGAAACTAGCTGCTAAAGTTAAAGGTCTACATGGGCACAGACCTTATTAACACAAAGTTTTAAATTACCAGGTGCTTTGAGTATGTCATACACTGTTCTCAGCATTAACGACATAATAATGAACAGAGCAGAGAAACTACCTAATCTCAGAGAGATTGCATTCTGGTGAGAGATAGATAGTAAATGTATAAACAAAGAAATTAAAGGTCACCTGGATGGGTCAGTCAGTTAAGCATACGACTCTTGATTTCAGGTCAAGTCATAATCACACAGTTCATGGGATCGAGCCCCACATCAGGCACTGCGCTCACAGTGTAGAGTCTGCCTGGGATTCCCTCCCTCTCCCCACCCTCTCTTTCTCTCTGCCTCTCCCCCACTGGCTTGCTCTCTCTCAAAGTAAATAAGCTTTAAGTTTAAAAAAGGAAAAAAAGTATTTTGATTAATGGTTGCATGAGAAAAATAAACCAAATCAATGTGAGAAGGGGAGGGAAGGGAAGACGGGGGAGGGGAGAGCATTTCTAAGAAGACGGCATCTGAACTAAGACAAGATGAAGTGATAAAGCCAACCATAAAGATGAGAGGAAAGATTATTCTGGACAGAAGGAAAATCAAGGGCAAATACTTTGAGGCGGAGACACAAGCTTGATTTTCCAGAGGACTAGAAAGAGCATGAGTGTCCCTAGGAAATGGTGGGCAGGGGGGTGTGCAGGCCCACCACCCTGTAAGGCTGAAAGAAGGAACTAGGGATTCACAGCACAGTACAAACAATGGAAGCTACTGGATGGTGGAAGAAACAGGGGAAATTATATGATCTGACTTGTATCCCTGAAGACCACCTTAGTGAGTGGACGATGGGTGACAAGGAAGTCAACAGATGATACTGGAAGAACAGTAGGGTGGCAACTGTAATAGGTCACGTGAAAGGTAAGGGCGACTTAGGTTAGAGCCGATGGGTATGGCAGCAGATTCAATAGAACGTTGATATAACAGATCCAAGTTGCATATTCTGGAGTTAGAGTTACAGCCTTCGGATGGCTGAAGGGGTGAGGAAGAAAAGGAATTAAGAATGACTTTTTAGGTTCTAGGGTTTAAGAGACTAAGCAGATAGTGCTTGATGTATACATCTTACTCAGTTCTGTATCTCCATAGTACCCTGCCTGGCTAAGAAAAGGCACTCAGCTAATATTTGTGAAGGGAAGAGAGAAGAGGGAAGGGGAGAAAAAGACAAGAGAGGAGAGGAGGGAGAGAAGGAGAATTCCCCTGAGCACACCCTTATGGAAAAGAAAAATCACTGTCTTTTGCAAATACCCAACTATTTGGATAGAAAAATGCCTGAGTTTTCAATATATACTCCACAATACATTCAGTATACATTTCATAAAAATCAATTAAAGAAAAACTGTACCTAATAACAGTAAATTGAAAAATTGCAAAAAGCTTTATAAATAAAAGAAAAAGTTCTATTCCAAATGATTTAAAGCATGTATTATTGCCTCCTATGCAAAATGATACTATCCACGCTACATGACTTTTCAGAGCCAAGTTTGTTTAAACCAAAAATTCAGGGTGCCTGCGTGGCTCAGTCAGTCAAGCATCAGACTTCAGCTCAGGTCATGATCTCACGGTTTGTTTGTTCAAGTCCTGCATCAGGCTCAGTGCTCACAGCTCAGAGCCTGCTTCAGATTCTGTGTCTCCCTCTCTCTCTCTCTGCCCCTCCCCTGCTCTTGTTCTGTCTCTGTCTCAAAAATAATAAACATTGAAAAATCTTTTTTTAAATTCATACTCTGACCATGTCTTAGGTTAGTCAATGTATTACTAAATTTGGAGACAGGTTAATTTGAAGACTCAGTCTTCAAGTATGTCACATCACACTCAGTTAATAGCTGGAGGTTTTACTTTAAACTAAACCTTTTCCTTAAACCTATCATTTGGATAACTACATTCATTATTTCCTTACTAGAAACCCATGGAATAGCCATTAGCTCTAAGTTTTGTCCTTTTTCTCTTAATTATGTATAAAAACATAACCATGAAAATTTGTAGGAGTTGCCATGGCCAGAAGATGTTACCTGTAGAAATTTAACTTAACATCAGGATTTAAATGATATATTTCTAGGTCTATATTGTAAATGACAAAATGAATAATGATTTCCTACTGCAAGTGATAAAGAGAATTAAACAACATATAGGGCGAATCTAGAAAATAGAAAAAGTCCATCTTGATCATCATCACAACATGCAAAACATTGTCCGGAAGGCTCGGATGAGGAGGGATGGGGCTAAAATAGTCACACTGAAGAGGGCAGTTTTAATCCCCTGGGCAAGCAGCACAAGGTAGTACAGCCTGGCTCCCACTAAATGTAACTGTGCTGAATTATGCTAGTTAAAGAGGTAAGGATTTACCCCACACAGAAGTCCATGAAAGTGTGCCATGTCTAGTAATAGATATTTAATTTCTTGGTTCCTCGGTGGCTAATTCATTTTTTAATTTTGCCAAGCCCCAAGAAAGCACTTAAATGTTAGTACCTAATTCAGTGTGATTATGGAAAAGTAAAATTTGGAAGAGTCACTGCAGAGAGAAATGCTCAAGATGCCCCACATTTGCAAGGATGCGGCACCTGGGTGCCCAGTGTCTGCCAACCCATCCCCAGCCACCTCCAACAACAGAGTGATTCAGCCTGTGGAAACAGAGGCACGGGCACATTGTTCTGGAGACCTCTGGAAACAAACACATTATCCTCTTTTCCTCTGTCACCGTTTTCTTCATATAAAGTGATCTTTCAAAGATCAAGCCATTTAAATGTTCAGATAACCAGGGAGTTCCACCACAACCCCAGACGTATGGTTGACTTCCAAGGGTTCGTCAGAGGCACCTCTCATTCCCTCCCTCTTTCTTCAGACTCTAAAACTAGGACATAATATGAGACGTTTCCATGGCAGGCTCCAGAGCGACACAGGACAGATTCACCCTGAGGCTCTTATTCTCCCACGTCCGCTTTCACGATAGACAGAACTGACAGCCTTAAGAGGATGTTCAGGTTCTGTCCTCCTCTGAACAGCTGAGAACAGCTCTCTTTCCAGAAGTCCTAAGAATAAAATGCAAGACAAATCCAGCCCAGCAAGAACACTACACAGCCTGTCTATAAATTCAGCCCCACATAACAGCCTTGGAAGCCTTCTTAACCGCCCCCCACACACACACACACCTCTCAATTCCTTGAGTGTCTTTATGTATTTACTGTCTTCATTAGCCTCTACTTCTCACCAACATTGTCAAAATACCTATGTCACCTTATTGGCAATGGATTTTATAACTGATTTTTTAAATTTATTTGTTTTGAGGAGGGGAAGGGCAGAGAGAGAAGGAGACAGAGAATCCCAAACAGGTTCCACACCATCAGCATGGAGCCTGATGCAGGGCTCGAACTCACGAATCATGAGATCATGACCTGAGTGGAGATCAAGAGTTGGATGCTTACCTGACTGAACCCTCCAGGCACCCCATTTTATGACTGATTCTATACAAGTTTACTTTCTGAATTTCTCTGGATGTAATGAAGTAGATGTTTCATGAAATACTGTCTAATACAGTAGGTACCTAGAATTACATTGAAAAATGTAGCTGAAGAAATGCACTCCGTACAATTACTTTCCTTCAGACCATGAAGATAGAGTTTATTTAAATTGGCTGATATATGCCTGTTTTAAGTACCTGTTTTCCTAACTGGCATAAGAAGAAATCTCAGAAAATCTGTGACTTTGGTAAATGCATATTTTGGCTACAGTTATTGATGACCAGGAGGGATTGGTGGCTATATTTAGTCCTCCAAAGTACAGGAGTTCGGGCAGGAAAAAAAAAAATCACAGCAAAGAATCCCTAGGAATATGACTGCTTCATAGCATAACGTGATTAACCTGTCTCACACAATAACACTCACTGTCATGCTAGGGAGGGGAATACCGTTGCTGCCTGCCTTTAGAAAACTACGTGAAAAATAGAAGGCTTATATCAGACAGAGCAGTCTGGAAATGTGAGTCTGATTATTACACGAAATATTTCATATTTTAAATTCAGCAACAAAAGCAACATGGGTGGCAATTAAAGTTTTAGCCTGTAAGAATGCAAACAAGAAAGTGACATAGTAGAAGGAGGGGTAAGAAAAGCAATTTTAATCAAGTGAGGAAGAGAGGGAGAGAGAATTGAAAAGGGGCAGCTTCTTCTCAACCCTGCCTTCTATCACTTTCCAGAAATGGAGAAAGTCAATTATGTACTCAGCATCACCTAACGCAATTCTATTCTCTGGCTGACCTTCTCTGAACACACTACCCTACAGGATGTCTTGACAAGGTGCCCTGAGCATCGGCAGAGAAAACTTGCACTACCTGTAGGTCTAGGGAAGCTCATTAAAAACACACCGAGTGTGGCATGGCGGCTGTAAATTACTCTAAAAGTCTCAGATTTTTCTCTTCTCTCTCAAATTGTACAGATCAATTATTAAGCTTTGTCACAGAAAAGTGGATTATAATATCTGTTTCTATATCACAGCTTTTATCAAGCTGCCACTCATTATTCACCAGAAAGAAAGTTTTATGATCACAGTAACGCAGGCATTACCTTGGAAAGGAGGGAGAGAATGGAGGAAGGGTGGCAGAGGGCTGGGGGTGGGGGAAGTAGGGAAACAGGAAGGCCAAAGAGAAAAGATAAAAACTATTTACTGGGTAAATAAAGAGAATTTTAACAATAATTAATAAATCAACATTTACTGCACTAATTAGTATCTCCTAGAGGGATACAAATGTGTTTATATCAGTTAAAGACTATCTGATATGACAAGAAAATACCCACGTACCTAACATCAAGAGCATTTCTTTCTTCTTTCTCTTCCTCCCTTACTGTAGTCAGCACATGAAGGAAGGTAGAATAATTCATTATCTTGTCTCCCACTGCTTTGTATCTTCAACATTTTTTGAATAAATACACAGTCATAAATTGGCTTGTAGCAAAACAGAATTAATTGAATATCTTAAGTAGGATCATCAAACCAAGGTTTGAGTCAATTTATCTAAGATTTCACTAATGTAGTTTCAGCTCATTAGGGCGATAGGACTGGGACATTATTAGATAGAGAAAGAGAAAATATAGGATCAGGAAAACTGGACTCTGTTTTTCCACAGGAACTTCCTGAGGATTATCTGATATTTGCTACAGAGCATCAACAACTCCCCTTCAAACAATAATCTATGATTGAGAAAATAAAGATGCTTTTATAGAATCTGAAGATATTTACACACCCACTGATACAGAGAAGGCTCTGCCTTTCATTCTCTTAAAGGTCCTTTCCAGAAAATATATTGGAAACATGGCACAGAGCAGCAATTGAGTGTTCACGCCTATGCGCATGTAACTACAATACACACACACACACACACACACAACAAATTACATTTATGGAAAATCAGAATACATTCTATGCATGTGTGTTATGCATAAATAGAGAGACAGAGACATTATTCTGATTGTTTGTCCAGAAAATAAATTTTTGAGGCATCTAAATGAAATAAGAGTAATTGTACACAGCAAGAAAGAAACTGGAAAATTGTAGGG
Source organism: Hyaena hyaena (assembly GCF_003009895.1). NCBI lineage: Eukaryota > Metazoa > Chordata > Mammalia > Carnivora > Hyaenidae > Hyaena > Hyaena hyaena. Next base: position 285,296 of record NW_024080945.1, read on the forward strand.
GAGGGAGATTTTCCCTGCATTTACAGTAATAGAATTGATAATAACCTGTGACTCTTCCAGAGAAAAGGCTTCTTCATAGGAGAACCTTTGACAGTAACTGAGTATCATTACCCGGGTCAGGCCCCAGTTGCGCAGATGCCCAGTTCTATTCTATTCCTACATGTCCTTAAGGCAGGTTTTCTCCTCATGGACAAGATAACAAGATCTTGGAATTCCTAGCACAACTTTTTTAATAGTTACAATAAATTCAGGAAAACAAAATATTAGACTAAGGCATAAGTAATATTAGGTAGGTCCCAAAACACAAGGTTTACGAGTGAATATTCTGTTTAGTTAATCCAAATACTAAAGAATCCATGTAAATGGAGCAAAATATCATCATCAAGCTCGCGTAGCTGGAATACAATAACCAGAAATAATTACAAGTCTAGTTTGGTAGACAAATGAAGTCACTTACTAGATTTGACCATAGCTTTGATCAAGTAAGTTACACAACCTCTCAGTTTCAATGTCCTCATCTGTAAAATCCAGATCCACAATATAGATTTGCTGTGGGCATTAAAACAGACGATGTACTCAAATAACTTAGCATGATACCCAGCACATAATAAGCACTTGATACATGTCAGCTACACTGTTTTTATTATTCATTAGACAAATTCTCATCTCTCATTTCGCTTACTTGTCAGCATACCCTTAGACAGTATTACAGAGTAGATGTTAAATACTCCCAGTAACTTTGAAGATAACAACAGTAAACACCTAGTCTTCATCATGGCTTAAAAAATTTAACTGGGTTTGAAAATCAGGGTTAAAAACTTAATGAGATAGATTTTCAATTCTCTTCTGCTGGTGCTGAAAAATTAATGGCTAAAGCAGGTTCATACACTGGAAAGATCTGTGACATGTATAGCCTCACAATACATATTCTGTGCATAGCCTCAAATATTTATAAGGTTAAGCATGTTGAATTTTGTTTTGCAATGCCAAAAATTAAAATATATATGTATATACGTGTATATGTATATATGCATAAATTCCTGTCACTCGAAAGGCATTCTGTAATCCCTAAGTATGGAATGTTATACACAACTACACTTTGCATCTTACTGTAGCACCCTGTTAAAATTCTGTTTTCATATTTCCAGTTGAGTTGAAATTGTAACCAGTGAGTTTCTAAAGTTTAAACTCTTTGTAATGGACAAAGTGTTGCTATTTGCCAGAATTAGAGATGACCTTGCCCAAAAGGGGGAAACAAAAGATTGTTTACTTGGGGTGAATTTATATTTATGGCCAGCCAAATATTTCTCTGGTGCCTCCGATGTTCCTCTCTGGTACTATGAGAAGGAAACTTTGGTTAGCTGCTCCTACTCACATCTGAGCAGAGCCGCAGTAACAGCAAATGATCCTTGGAAATCACAGTCACATTAGGCTGCTGTTCAAATAGCTTTTAGGGTTGTGATAATGGGAGACATTCCTAATAACTGGTGACTCTGCAAGACCCTGCCCAGAAGGCCTCCAAATGGCAGCGCACAATTTAAATTTTAATCTGGAAGCCGTGGAAATGATGAGATTCCAGCTGGGGACCTTCTGGTCTGAGGGCCGGTGTTCAGCCTCCCCATTAGATGCCCCAAAGCTTCGTTGAGTAGATGAGTGAATGCCACTACTCTTTTCACACATTCCCACCCGGTGCCCATCTCCCACCTGATTCCCTGGCTGGCAGGAAGCTGTGTTGCTTTGCTTCTGTAGAGGCTATCCTGGGGCTGATGAAGCACCCCCGTGTCCCTAGGATCCAACCAAACACGTCTGTGCTTGACATAAATGAGATGGTGCTTTCATCGTCCTGACAAGGGATAACTTTCTTAACTTTTTTCCTTCCATGTGCTGGGTGGGCTTTGGGATGTACTTATCTACGTTAAGCTTGAAATTAAAACTGGCAGATGTATGCCGTGGGCAGGAGGAAAGCGTTTTTCTTTTTTCCTATAATAAGCAATAAGCCCTTAGTATAATAACTCAACACAAGTGAAATAGCAAAAGGGAACATTAGTGGGGCCCTGTCAGCATGGAAGGGAACAGCTGGCCATGTTAGTAATCATTGCATGTCATTACTTGGGAAGTCCACTCCCAATGTCACTACCAACTTGTATTTCCTGAGTGTTTAGGCAGGAACACACGACAGATGAGAAAGTATCATAACAGGACATTGGAGGCAGAACTCTAGATTTTGAGGTTTGGCAATGCCAGATTTGGTTTCCAATATGCAGAGAGGGGGGGAATAAAAACTTTCTAAGTGAACTAAAGTTGAGAAGAAAATTTTGAAGATTCCTGTAATTCTGCTCTCATGGCTCTTCCTGACTCATTTTTTAAATGGGAAACTTTTTTTGAATTTATTCCCAAGGTCTATCAATGGATCCCACAGATGGTGATGTGTCTCTCAGCCTAGGAGTCTGAATCTAACAAACGGGATGAACATTAATGCATGGATGCCTGGAATACTCCGTGCAAATGCAAGGCTTCCACTGGGCTCCATTAGGAAACCTATTCCAGTACCCCAATACCCTCAGCAGCAGAATTAGAAAGTTGTTTTGATTTTTAAAAACACACACACACACACACACACACACACACACACACACAGGAGCAAATTTCTGCAAGGTGGAAATGGGAATAAAAACCAGTGTTTTGGAATTTTTTCTTTGCAGATAGTCATCAAATGAGGTACAATATTTGCTAACAGAGGGTAATTTGAATTATCCACGGATAGTTCAAAAACACAAAGAGTTCATTACCCAGATATCTCTATTTAAAATAGATTTGCTTTTGTTCATCAGTGCAGTGCACATGGCTGGGAAATGGCAAAGTGCCAGGATGAAACTGCTCCTAATTTTCAGAGGAGGCCACCAGCTAATTACACAGACTGCAGGTGTGAAGAGAGAAGCTCAAAGTAATCAATAGCAGTAATTAATCTGCTAGACTGGAGCTAAAGAGCTAACAGCTGGACATCAGAAATGGACACATGCAACAAGATCAGCAATAATTACCTCTTTAAATATTGAATTTCCATAGCAACAATTAGGCTTATAAATAAAGGCTGGAAACCAAGGCTTCGAGGCATGACACCGCATGGCAAACACAACATTCCCCAAATCAACCCTTTTAATAAAACACCAACAATATGCTGGGGCTGGGTCGACCAGTTTCTGGGGTTGGGAGAAGCTGAATGTCGCTCCTCCAGCCTCAGCTTCCTTGGCAGCCTATCAGATCTCTGAGCCACCAAGATGGCCCTAGAAGTGCACTTCAGGTAAGAGAGCAATGCTTTTCCACATCACCTAGGACTGCAGAGCAACCAGCTACAAGACCCATTTCTCATTTGTGAAACCGGTTACTTTAAAAAAAAATCACAAAACCTGCAAACACAGTTCCTAACCAAGGTGTTAGAAACCTTCGTCTTGGGGCGCCTGAGTGGCTCAGTTGGTTAAGCATCCGACTTGAGCTCAGGTCATGATCTCACTATTTGAGTTCAAGCCCCACCTCTGGCTCTGTGCTGACAGCTAGCTCAGAGCCTAGAGCCTAGAGCCTACTCTGGATTCTCTCTCTCTCTCTCTCTCTCTCTCTCTCTTCTCCTCCCCCACCCATGCCTCTCTCTTCTCCTCCCCCACCCATGCCGTGTCTTTCTGTGTCTCTCAAAAATAAATGTTAAAATTTTTTTAAAATAAAAATTAAAAAAAAAGAAACCTCAGTCTTGGAAAAGCAATTGGGTTGTATGTTGAGGGCTTCTCCCAAGACCAATATGACCCACAAGAAACCCGGACATTGAGGCTTCGAGGACATTCTTTTGCTTTGTGGAAAAAATAAAGAGAACTTCTTGCTAGTGGGTTTTGGATTCTTTTTGAGCCAACGGGCAAGGGGAGTTTCATTGCTATTGAATGTGAATTAAAAGCTGGCACTATGATACACGCTGTATGTTCTTCATTCATTTGAGCTGAATATTGTTTTGTTTGATGAAGCAAAAGGGGCCTAGGGTGGCTAAGGACTTGTCAGTGCCCTACAGCCAATAGATGGGAAATGTGAGGTCCATAATTTGAACTCAGCCCTGGGAGTTAAGTTATTTCAGCAAAGCACTCAAACATCTTCAAGAAGGGAATCTGTTCTCTCAAACACTCAAAAGTATTACTATAATTTGAAAAGAAATTTAAACTATGCTTTTATGTCCTATTACTATCAGCAAAAAAAAAAAAAAAAATGGTAGTTTGATTGCTCAATGAGTATTTTTCTTTCCTTTCATGTTTATTTGTTTTGATTTTAGTTCACCACTTCCATGGCCCTTATTCAAACAAATAAGCATTCTGTAGAAAAATATGGACAATAATTACCATTTTCTCATCCAGAATCAAATAAAATAACTCTGGAATATGCAGCTAGCCAGGAACATTTCATCTTAATCATTATGAAAATAGAGTAATTTTTACTGAGGTCCTATTCTTCACCAATTACTGAGCAAGGCACTTTTCATGCAGTAACTCATTTAATTTTCACGGTAAATGCTAAAAAGTCAATAATTATCACCCATTCACACTTGAGAAAAATTAGGCTCAAAGAGGATATGTAATACTCCCACATCTATCAGTACAAGCTTCCTTGAGTGAGGACTCAGTTTACACGCTACTTCCACAGTACATTCCCTTATGTTGTCACTTTCTTAAGCCACTAACTCCCCAGACACCAGTAGTGGGGTTGTTCTATCCATCCCAAATATGCTAAGGTCAGTGACAGCATGTTCCTAAGGTGTGTATGATTAAGAGCTTAGACCCTGAAATTCAACTGGCTTTGAATTCCAGTGCTGAGAGTTGGTAGCTCTGTAATCGTGGTTATTCAACCTTCCTGTAAAGTGGGCATAACAGTAGAATCTGCATGGTGTTGTTAAGGACTAAGTGAGCTTAAGTCTGTTAAGCAATTAGCATGGATGGAGCACAGGAGAAGTTTCTTACCACTGAAATGTTACCATTGCAATTCTAACCTTTGCTATCTCATCCACTCCTTATTCTAGTCACTCCATTTTATTTCCACTACCACAAATCCAGGTCAATCATGCAGTCACGCCTTCTCACCTCCTTGTCCCTGGCATCTCCATCACACCATCTGCATGGACAAGGGAAGTACTGATTCATGCTAGTGTGTCAATGTGTGAATGAATGAAGCACACCAGCATCTGTACTTAAGCACACAAATCCGTGGAGACTGAGACTCAGTGAAATAGTCTCAATACCACCATAGAAAAGCTCCTCAACAAAACAGGTTCTAAAACAAGCTCTGGGAAGACAGTGTCCCTTTCCAGAATCCCTCACTAAAACTGAAGTAAAAGTTAGGAACGTGGTAAGCCTAGGTATATAAACTTATTTTGTGCAATACAAGGAAAGATATATACTTTTTGACTTTTCTCAAGCTGCTTTGCAACTGCATATTCAGTGTGCACAAATGCACACGTGCTTGCACCTGAGTGTGCACACACACACATTCCCTCATCCATCAGTCCTTCATTTCCATCATTGTTTTACATTTTCCAAAGGAATCCAAGGTATGTAAGCAACGGTGACAAATACAAAAAAAGGTCTACATTCTATCAGAGCAAAGACATAAAAATAAGAACTGATCAATATTCATCCTTAAGTATTTATCTATGCCCTAAATATATGCCCTAATAATACAGGCATTATTTGGAAGCTCACTAAAACATGCAATCTTGTGACTTCTCTGAGAGGTTTGGTCAGAAAACAGAGAGGACAAAGAACCATTCCAAATAAGGAAACTAGTTTTGTAAGGCCTGGTTCTTATTTCAGTCTTTAAAGCGAAAGAAAGAAAGAAAGAAAAGAAAGAAAAGAAAAGAAAAGAAAAGAAAAGAAAAGAAAAGAAAAGAAAAGAAAAGAAAAGAAAAGAAAGAGAGAGAGAGAGAGAAAGAAAGAAAGAAGGAAAGGAAGGAAGGAAGGAAAGGAGGGAGGGAGGAAGGAAGGAAGGAAGGAAGGGAAAAAACTTTTTAGGTACAAAATTTTGTATGACTGAAGACACTTTTATGGATAAAACACCCGTGATTGCCTCATATTAAATATTCCAGCTGTATATGTAAAAAATAATAGGTGATTTCCTTATAAGTAATCAAGACTTGTTAATTTGTATAAATCCACTAGTTCCAAATTTGTAATTGAATATGTGTTTTTGCCAAGGCTTGACCTTTAAACTACCATTGGGAGGCAATAAGTAAATCAATAGCATCTGGAAGGGAATACTTATCAACAAATCCTTCGTGTCTCCATGAATGACAGAGTACTCCACTCCACTGCCCAACAAGAAATAGTTAGGAAAGAACATTTCTGGTCTCTCTGTCCTCACTTCCTCTTCCTGACGAGAAGAAACCAATTTAACAGACAAAGAATCAGGGAGGAGAGAAACAGATATAACGAGAAACAAGCATGTGAAGGCAAGCAATGCTTTTGGAGTATTTCCTCGGGGAAAACCCTACCTAGAGTTTAATGGCAAGTGGGTTTTGGAGGACTATAGTAGTTCATTATAATACAAGACATAATTTGATCTGAACAGGACACTCGGAGACCCTTGTTTTCCATATAAGTTGGCAAAAATTGTGTGTTGTTAAACACCTGAGCTTTCCCATTTCTGAAAATAATCTCAAATCTGAGAAAAATGAAGCTGGGTTTCGTTGCATCCTAACACCAGGAGGAAATGAACCCTGGCTGGTGATTCCACACCCTAGCGGTGCACTAGATCAAGGGATGCTAAACTATAACCATGAGTCAAAAATCCATGCCTTGTGCCATCTGTTCTTTTTAAAATTTTTTTTGTTTTTCTGCTCCTTAATTGTGTTTAAATTTATTTTTATTGCAGTAAAATACACATAAAACTCACCAAGTAGCCTTTCTTGGTGTACAATTCAGTGGCATTATGGGCATTCACACTGTTGGGCAACAGTCACCACAGTCTATGTCCGGAACTTTTTCATCTTCCCCAGCTGAAACTCTGTGCCCCTTAATCACTGATTCCCCACTGCCCCTCCCACCAGCCCCTGGGAACCATGTTTCCACTGTCTGTCTTCGAGAACTTGACTACTCTAGGTATCTCATGTAAGTGGAATGATGCTGGGTCTGTCCTTTTGTGTCTGGCTCATTTTACTTCCAGAATGTCCTCAAAGTTCATCCAAATTGCAGCGTGTGTCAGAATTTCATTTATTTTTAAAGCTGAATAATGTCCCATTATAAATAAGTGTGTGTGTGTGTGTGTGTGTGTGTGTGTTACATTTTGCTTTTCTATTTATTGATAGACATTTGTGTTGCTTCCACCTTTTGGCTACTGTGAATGATGTTCCCGTGAACATGGGTGTACATATAAGTATCTGAGTCCCTGTTTGTTATTCTTTTGGGTACACACCCAGGATGGAATTTCTAGATCATATGGTAATTCTATGGTTAGTTTTTTGAGGAACCTGATGCTTGCTTTTGTAAACAAAGTTTTATTGACATATAAACATGCTCGTTTGTCTACATGTTGCCTATGGTTGATTTCAGGCTACAATGGCAAAGGTGAGCACTTATAACAGAAACCACATGGCCTGCAAAATCTAAAATACTTACTATCTCCCCCTTTACAGACCTTTGTATTATATCCCTGTAAGGCATTCATAAAAATACAGATGTATGGGCACTCTCTGACAGGTTGAATCAGAATCTCCAGGGGAAAGGAACTCCAAAGCGGTGTTTTATTATATATTCTTTCAAAATGATTTTGACATAGATAGTATCTGGGTCAGCATTTGGGGACTCCTGAACTAAGAGACCTCCAGAAACTGGCACAAACATATGCAATGGCCCTGAATGTCAGCAACTATAGTATTCAATTAATCTCAGCACTTAATGAACTCTTAATACCCACCCAACAATTGAAAGTGCTGTACTCTGAGGATTTAGCAGAAGCTAAGCTTGGCTGTAAAACTTGTGTCTGAAAGATGAACAGTTTGGGCACTGAAGGGAGCCCCATTTTGGACAGACGTATTTTACCACCACCCAGGAGGAAGTATTTGAACAGCCTCCCTCTTATCGATCCATGTAATCAAGGAGCAGAATTTCTCCGTCTCAGTGGTCTGTCATATTGCCTTTACTCAGCATCTCTGCACCCCTGACCTATTGATGGGTCCTCTGCTTTTCAATCTTCACCGTTTTGCTTTGGCTGTACATTTTCTGAGTCTGCTCATCGATTTCCCTCTCCTTCTATCTTTCCGGGGATCTCATGTCTCTCATCCCATCTTAACATTAGTGTGTGTTCATTTTTGATTCCACAGTGCAGAAGTTCTATCCGCTCTTTTCTTTCCTTTCAGATGTTTTTTTTTTTTAATTCTTTGTATGAGTCCATAGAAAACATACCATTATAGCCCTGTGAGCTAAGTCACCCTCAAGCCAAAAGCATAGTAGTAGTATACATAAAATTCCATTGAAACAAATATATAGTTTAATGATAATATCTTTGGGGTATAAAGGTATATTTCAGCCCCATCAAAGTCATTCTTATTTCAGGCAACATGCATGATGAATTAATAACACAACCTAAGAATTTGGATTTTCCTTGGATATCATTAACAAATGGAATGGAGCTATCACTGATTAGGGCTAATGTCTTCGCAGCATCATATAACCCAAACAAGGAGCATTTATAAGAAAAATATGCTTTAATATGCATTTAGGCAAGTTGAAAATATTCAATATGACCCCTGGTCGGCACTAAAGAGACAGAAATGATCAAACTATAGTCCAGAGGTCCTCAGCCCTTAGCAATTTAGCAAATTGCTAAACAATCTGAATGTTAGAAATGTTGACGGCACTAAAGGAGCAGATCCATCCGTTATAGACGGATGGTCTATTCTTCATACTTACATAGGTGTTTGAATGGAACTCTGAGCTTCCCTGATCATGACCTCTTTTATCATCCTGCAGGAAGAGTTTTACATGTTCCCAGAAAGCAAGCCAACTCTCTTGATTTTAGCTTGGTGTGGTCCTCTCCCTATTTATTAGGTCCAGTTGCACCTATTCTGCACTGGTTTGTACTCACCCATCAGACAGAACTAAAGAGTGGGGATTCTCAATGGCACCCTGATTAAAAGTTGTTGGCACAGTTGTGAGACGTTTGAGTATTTTAAGTAGGCTTCATATCCAGCGTGGAGCCCAACGTGGGGCTTGAACTCATGACCCCAAGATCAAGACCTGAGCGAAAATCAAGAGTCATATGCTTAACAGACTGAGCCACCCAGGTGCTCCTAGGGTTAGAGTACTTTATAGAAAACAAACAAAGTCAGTGTTTTATCTTTTTTTCCTTCATGAATGAGATGTGTTTCCTGAACTTCAGTTATTATTCTAAAACCCTCAGATGCTTTTCTGGCACTGAATGCTGCTTTCAATAGCCCTGAGTTCTTGCACTTTTAAAAATCTTCTCCCTTATCTCCAGGTTAACTGCTATCTGTCTTATCAAACACAGTGACACCAAGGAACATCCATGGGCTTCCAGGTCAACAGACCTTGTTCCAAACTTAACTAACCATTAATTAGCTGCATAATCCTAAGCAACTTTATTCTTTCTTGAGATTCTGTCTTCTCACTGATAAAATGGTATGAACACTTCCTTTGAGAGATATTTTTAAGACTTAAAAAATTAGAATTTATGGGGAGCTTGGGTGGCTCAGTCAGTTAACGTCCGTCTTTGGCTCAGGTCATGATCTCATGGTTCATGGGTTCAAGCCCCACGTTGGGCTCTGTGCTGGCAGCTCAGAGCCTGGAACCTCTTTCAGATTCTGTATCTACCTCTCTCTCTGACCCTCCCCTGCTCACGCTGTCTGTCTGTCTCTCTCTCTCTCTCTCAGAAATAAATAAAACATTAAAAAAATTTTTAAATAGAATTTAAGGTAAAAATTTACATTTATACATAAGCATACACTCAATATAAAGCAATAATTACTAACGTTCATACTGGTCTGGCTCAAAGTACTGCTTTACTTTGTGCTCTAATCTCTCAATTCATACCCTGCTGCTCCCTTCTGCAGTTGACCTTATTTCAAACCATTATCAATACTGCTACAAGTGTGACTTTTCTAAAATGTGATCTTGTTTCATTTCACCCCCTGACAACAGTCAGTCAATGGCTCACTAATACTTTATCCAAAGCAAATCTCCACTTACAGTTCCCTGTGAGAGACTGTATTGGCTTCCTATTGCTGCTAAAACAAATTACTATAAGCTTAGTAGCTTGGAAAAAGTACCCATTTATTATCCCACAGTTCTAGAAGTCAGAAGTCTAAAACCAAGATGTTGGCATGGCTGTATTCCTTCTGGTGGCTCTAGGGGAACATTACTTACTCTGCCTTGTTGAGCTTGCAGAGGTCACCTGCATTCCTTGGCTCCTGGCCCTTTTCTCTGTCTTTGGAGATAGCCATGTGGCACTGTCATCCCACTCTCTGGCTCTGACTTCCCTTTGTATTTCCTCCTCTACTTTAAAGAACCCTTGTGATTATAGTGGGTCCATTTGCATAATCCAGGTAATCTCCTTATCTTAAAGTCAACTGATTAGTAAGCCTCATAGCATGTGCAACTTAAATTTCCCCTTGCCATGAAACATAACACAGCCATAGATTTCAGGGATTAGGATGGGGGCATCTTTGGTGTTTGGGGGGTGACAAAATTCTCCCTATAATGAGGGCCAAGTTTTTCCTTGCTCCTGTTTTCCTACATGCTATTCCCTCAGCCTATAATGCTCTTCCCTTGTTTCTCCAACTGAGTCCATCTCCGTTCATAGAATCAATTATCAACTCATTCAATACCCTTTTCTATATCCTAGCCCCATCTGAATTATGTTTCTCTCCTCCATGCTTATCTAACACTTTATATGTGTTAGATAGAACCTCTATATACGTTAGATAGAACTTCCTTGACCTCCACCACAGTGACTTCTTACTTGACATATGCCCAAAAGCAAGGGAATCAAGAGCAAAAATAAACTATTGGGACCTCATCAAGATCAAAAGCTTCTGCATGACAAAGGAAACAATCCAGAAAACTAATAGGCAACCAACGGAATGGGAAAAGATAGTTGCAAATGACATATCAGATAAAGGGTTAATATCGAAAATTTATAAGGAACTCACCAAACTCCACACCCGAAAAACAAACAACCCAGTGAAGAAATGGGCAGAAGATATGAACAGACACTTCTCCAAAAAGGACATCCAGATGGCCAACAGACACATGAAATGATGCTCAGCATCCCTCCTCATCAGGGAAATACAAATCAAAACCACAGTGAGATACCACCTCATGCTGGTCAGAGTGGCAAAAATGATCAAATCAGAGAACTCTAGATGCTGGCGAGGATGTGGAGAAACGGGCACCCTCCTACACTGTTGGCGGGAATGTAAACTGGTGCAGCCCCTCTGGAAAACAGTGGGGAGGTTCCTCAAAAAATTAACAATAGAACTCCCCTAGGACTCAGCAATAGCACTGCTAGGAATTTACCCAAGGGATACAGAAATGCTGACGCATAGGAGCACATGTTCCCCAATGTTCATAGCAGCATTCTCAACAATAGCTAAAACATGGAAAGAGTCTAACTGTACATCAACGGACGAATGGATCAAGAATATGTGGTTTATCTATATGATGGAATACTATATGGCAATGAGAAAGAATGAAATCTGGCCATGTGTAGCAACCTGGATGGATCCTGAGGGTGTTATGCTTAGCAAAATAAGTCAGGCAGAGATGGACAAACATCATATGTTTGCACTTATAGGAGGATTAGGAAGAACTTAACGGAGGACCATGGGGGAGAAGAAGGGGGGAAATGGTGGGGGAAAGGGAGAGAGGCAAACCATGAGAGACTCTTGAATGCTAAGAACAAACTGAGGACCGATGGATGGGGGTGGGGGGAGGGCACTTGTGGGGATGAGCACTGGATGTTATATGGAAACCAACTTGATAATAAACTATTTGTAAAAATTAAAAAATTAAAAAAAATACTGATGACTTGGTGCACCTGGGTGGCTCAGTCAGTTAAGTGTCCTGGTTTCATCTCAGGTCATAATCTCACTGTTTATGAGATTGAGCCACATCAGAGGACAGAGCGAAGCCTGCTTAGAATTCTCTCTCTGCCCCCTGCTCACTCTCACGCACGCACTCTCTCTCTCTCTCTCTCCCAAAACAAATAAATAAACTTAAAAAAATTTTTTTAAATACTGATGACTCCAACCCAGTCTCAGAGATTCTAGTGTGATTCTATAGTGTGACCTGGGTATTGGGATTTTTTAAGCTCCCAGAAAATCCCAAAGTACAGCCCAGTTTGAGAATCGCTGGTTTATACCTATTTCTTGAAGAATCCCTAGGGGGAAAAAGATTTCCTATGGCAATCTCAAGAACAATATTCTGTATTTTAAGATTAATGATGTTTGAGGGGCGCCTGGGTGGCTCAGTTGGTTAAGCATCTGACTTCAGCTCAGGTCATGATCTCACAGTTCATGAGTTCTCACAGCTCATGAGAACCCATGTCATGTTCTGTGCCTGGAGTCTGCTTCGGATTCTGTCTGTCTGTCTGTCTCTCTCTCTCTCTCCACCTCTTCCCCACTCATGTTCTGTCTCTGTCTCAAAAAATAAACATTAAAAAAATTTTTTTAAAGATTAATGACAATCGAGGGGCACCTGGGTGGCTCAGTCAGTTAAGCATCTGACTTTGGCTCAAGTCATGATCCCACAGTTCATGGGTTCAAGCCTCGTGTCAGACTCTGTGCTGACAGCTAGCTCAGAGCCTAGAGCCTGTTTCAGATTCTGTGTCTCCTTCTCTCTCTGATCTTCCCCTGTTCATGCGCTCTCTCTCTCTCTCTCTCTCTCTCAAAAATAAATAAAACATTAAAATTTTTTTTAAAGATTAATGACATTTGAATAATACAGCAGCATAGCGTAACGATCAGACATACCATTGCTAGTGAACAATGGTTATCCTCATTGTTGCGCTATTTGGAAAGAAAGACAAACTCCATGAGTTTCAGCTCACGCTCCCTTTTCTGATAAATTCTTTACATTCTCTTGAAGAAAAAGAAAGCCAAGTTTTATGTGTTTTTATTAAGTGGCTTTGTGCTATGAAGTAGAAATCATCTCAGCCTCTGAGGAGCTAATTCTCCTTGTTGTTGCATGACTGGCTCATTAAACTTTAGTGCTTGGGCCCCAGCTTCCTACCTCTGGGGCTTGGCCTGGGAGAAAGCGGAGACTCACAGAAAAGAAAGGCAAGTTCCTGCCTGTGGAGGCTCTTTGAGGCTGTACAAGGGCAACGCCTAACTCAGGAGGACTCCAGAGCCCAGACTTTTGCCAAATCGTCTATTTTTTGCCAATTTGTCAGTTAGCAAACTAAAAAGCATCAGTAATGATATCTGGGGGAAAAATATTAAATAAAGCTCAAAATGGATGAATGTACGATATGTTGCTAAAGGGAAGATGTCCTATGCAATCAGTTTAATACTTTACATTTAATAAAATCTCCTTTCCCTCCCAACCTCAAATGTTAATGTGGAAAACTACACCCATGGGTAAGAAAATTTGTTTTTCAAATGCCACACTGTTTTTGCACATGCAAAGGTTGAGAGCAGATTTAAGAGCATAGTACTTTAGGTGTGCTTTATAATATTTGCTAAGATATTACTACTGCCCTTGCTTAAACATAACTTGAAAAAATTAGAACACAAACATATTTTTTTCAATTATAAATGGCTATATAGCAAATTGCATAAACCAGAATATCTACTCTCTTGTATAAATTATGTATTCCTGGGTAACAAATTACCACAAACTTAGAGACTTTAAGCCATACATATTTGTTATCTCATAGTTTCTTTGGATTAGTAGTCCAAACACAATTTAACAGAGTCCTCTGCTCTGGATTCCAGAAAGTTGTAACCAAGGTGTCAACTGGGGTGGTAGTATCATCTGGAAGCTGAACTGGGGAAGAATCTGTCCTAAACTCAAACTATTGGTGGAATTCATTTTCTTACAACAGGACCTAGTGTCCTAGCTTCATACTGGCTATCAACTGCAAGCCACACTTCTAGAAGTTCCTAAAAGCTTCCTGTTACATGGCCCTCCCAATATGGCCAACTATTTCTTTAAATCTAGCTAGAGAGACAGAGTCTCTAGAGCAAGATTACTAGCAAGACCAGGAGTGACATCTATTCCCTTTTCCATATTCTACTGGTTATGAGTAGGCCATGGCTTCGACCCACCCTCCAGGGGGAGTTGATTACATAAAGATGTGAACATTAGCAGACAAAGGCCATTATGGGGTCACCCTAGAGTCTGTCTGCCACACTTCTTCGGCCACAGCATGATCTGTGGTAGGAGGAAGTGAAGATTAAGTTCACCCATTCCCACTATCTGAGACAATGATTATGAGCAAAGCTTCTTGGGCCATGGTTTCCTGAGACTGGAAACATTTCTAAGACTTTTTGGGAACTAAGGAGGTCCAACTAGAGAGCAGTTAGAGTTCTGTTTGTCCTTTGCTAAGAAAGATAAAGACATAAGTTAGGAAATATCTGGATATGCTTAAGTTAACTATTCTTGCCCAGTTCCAATCTAAGCGGATATTTGGGTTTTTCTTCTTCTTCTTTTTTTTCAAGAGTTCAGTAAAAGCATTTGTACAGTATTTAAAATAGCTAATTAACTCAAAAGACCACCTGGTAGGATAAAGCCTTGACATAAGGTAGAGCTTTGATTTCAGCTATGTTGCCTTACACAAGCCAGATATTCTATGAACACACATTGAATTCAAATGAATCAAGATGCTTCTTTAGTACCCCATAGGGAATGAGTGACTTGTCCACAGTCACACTGTTAGTAGCTTAGGGTTTTGCCACCAGGTGTCATATGCCAGGAACACCACCTTTCTGTCATAGTCAGCTACGTCCCTCCACAATTCCTCACACCGTTGTGTGTTTGTGTGTATCTCATTTGATCTTATAAGGAAACTTTCAGTCCTATTTGCGATATGGGGAAACTGGACTTCATAAAGGTAATTTCCCAAACACTACAAAGCACATATGATAAAGCCTAAATACAGATTCAGATGTGTCAGATTTAAGCACTGACATAAAGTAGCACTCTCTCCATTACACCAAGCTAATTTCCCATTTCTAGGATGGCCTCAACAGTGACTCAGCAGGCAAGAGATACAATGAGTTCCATGAAAATTGCCTTTCTAAACATTCATAAAAGCTCTGCAGTACAATCACTGCCATTTTTGAGCTTTCTACTGCCATAGTGAAAAGGGACATTTCACTTAAACCAGCCCATGGATCGGGTATCATAAACATGTAGTCACTTATCAGATACCAGCAAGCACCTCACCGAGAATCTGATCTAATGTACTGCCCCAACACAGCTGGGAAATTTCACTGGCCAGTTGCATATGAGGAGGAAATCTCTGTTTTTCAACTCTTCCATTAGCCAGTTCCTTTAGAGACATTATCATTCCTGTTATAGGCTAGACGTGTGTGCTGCTCCAAAACAATGTTCACACCCTAACCTCCAATGTGATGGCATTAGGCATTGGGGTCTCTGGGAAGTGATTATGTTTAGACGAGTTCATGAGGGTGGAGTCCGCATGATGCGATTAGTGCCCTCATTAAAAGAGACCAGAGGGTGTGTGTGTGTGTGTGTGTGTGTGTGTGTGTACCTCTTGTGAGGACATGGCAAGAAGGCAATCATCTGCAAGCCAGGAAGAACCTAACCAGGCTGCACCCTGATCTTGGAGTTCCCAACCTCCAGAACTATGAAAAAAAATGTTTGTGATTGAAGCATCTCAATCTATAGTATTTTGTTATAGCAGCCTGAGCTAAGGAAGACAATTCCTTTCCTTATGTGACATTCCTGAAAAGTGAGGAAAACAAAGGCCAGAGAGTGAAAGAAATTTTCTAAATAATGAGCTGTCGAGATGAATTCCAACCCATTCTACCATTCCAGATTGTCTCCTCTTTACTATGAACAGTGTGACTACTGGCAAATCACTTGCCTACCATCAAACTCTAGTTAGATGATCCATTAGCTCCCTTTCCTTGAATGGTAGGCTTTCAGAATTCTGACTCCCAACTAGTAGTTAGAAGGGTTATAGTGACTGATGTCACCGGGAGGGCAGAGTAGGACTCCCCAGCCTCCATCCCACCACAAAAGTCAACATTAGACAGCTACCCACAAACAAAAGCATCTCTTGGGGATCTCTGGAGCCCACTTAAGAAACTTTAGCAACATGTTGAAACAAACAAACAAAACTTGAGAATGGGAACACAAGAAGGAAGAATGGCACTTTCATTTTCCCTGCATCATTCCATCTCCCCAAGCTGGCCTTGTTCAGTGTCAAGAGTGAACTCCCTGGCTAGATAGAGTTCCACTCACAGGGAAAGGAAGAGTGGGATGAGCAATCCATTTCCCCAAACTCAAGATCTCCTTCCATTTCACCCAATCCAGAGACTGCCAAAGCTGAGATGTATAGATAGATCTAGAAACAGGGAGACACAAGCAGGGGCTACCAAAAGCACCCACAGAGTCAGAGAAATCTCAGTGCCCAGTGGCCTGTTTTACGGATAAAGCTAGCCATGATGGCCATGAACAAAACCAATAACCAGCACAGCTCGACAGACCTACTGCAGATTTCACCGGCTTTCACCCCACAGCTATTTGTCCTCACTGAAGCTAGCTCCCTGAGTCTCTCCTTGCTCCTGTATTCCCCTCCATTACCCCACCAGGCCCAGGAACCACAAAAGCAGCCAGCCTGGGCCCCTACAGCTGCTCCAGTGTAAGATGCCTGCCGAGAAGCCCAGGGCTGATCCCTACTGCTACGCACACACTCTAGGCTAACCCCTCCAGCTGTGCATTTACATTCTATGGGCCTGACACTCATCACCAGTCTCCACTGTCACCAACAGGCCCAGGGGGAGATGGTGCAGCCACTGGAGAGCACACTGACACCCAGGGCCCCACCGGCTGCCTGTGGACCCAGATTGTGATTTGTCTTCTGCCACTGGCCCGCACCACTGCATTCATCTGCAGCCAGCAACCCCATCTATGCACCTGTATGCCTCTGGCCCAACCCCCATCATTAGCCTCCACTTCAGTGCACCTGAGACAAGACCCAGGAGCCACAGCATATCAGACAACCAGGACCCATGCAGCTGCCAGCACACCCACAGTTGGCCCTGGTCGTCGCTGCCTGCCTTAGCCCCCCACCACTACATATTTGTTTGCAGTCGGCCCCCACCACTACACAGAAGCCTGCAGCTAGCTCTCACAGCCAAACATACATACACCACCAGTTCTAGCTGCTACCACTGCTTGTTCTTGTCTCTAACTACCAGGCCTGGATGTAATGCTGAGAATCCCTACAGCCCTTGCGGACTCTGGAACCCCCTATGGAACTCCCTTTCAGAACTGACATTGCTGTTGTCAATGCTTAGACCCCAATGGCCCGAGCGAATGAGCCACTACACCTCCTGGCCCCACTGCCAAAACAAGCCCCTGTAACTTGGTGACCTGCATCATTAGACATGAGGTCACAGCGCACTCCATGTGCTCCTACCGTTATGGAAGTCAGTCCATAAAGTCTGGAAGAGGTACTTCTTCTTCAAATGCAGACATCTATTCAAAGCTACAGGGATAAAGAATCAGGGAAACATAATTCCATCAAGAGAGAAAAAGAGGAACAAGGGAACTACAAAATAGCCTGAAAACAGCTGGCAAGATGGCAACAGCAAGTCCTTAACCTATCAATAATTCCTTTAACTGTAAATGGATTAAATGCACCAATCAAAAAAGTTGAATGGATTTAAGAAACAAGATGCAACTCTATGTTGCCTAGAAGAGACTCACTAAAGGTTCAGGGACACACATAGGCTCAACGTGAGAAAAACGGAAAACAGTACTCCATACAAATGGAAATCAAAAGAGATCAGGGGTAGCTATACTTAAAGCAGGCAAAATAGGCTAAGTCAAAAACTTTTACAAGAAACAAAGACAATCATTATACAATGATAAAGGGATCAATTCATCAAAGGAATAATTTAAATCATAGGTACCCAACACTGAAGTACTGAAATATATCAAACCAATACTAGCAGATTTGAAAGGAGTAATACAAACAATAATAGTAGGGGACTTCAATACACCACTTCCAACAATGGATTGATCATTCAGACAGAAAATCAATAAGGAAATACCGAATATGAACTAAACTTTAAACTAAATGGACCTAAAAGACATATACAGAACACACCATCCAATAGCAAAACAGATTCTTCTCAAGGACACGTGGAACATTCTCCGGGATGTTAAGTCACAAAACAATTATCAGCGATTTTAAAGATGTAAATTATATCAAGCATCTTTTCTGACTATAATAGTGTGGAACAAAATCAAGAGCAGGACGAAAAATGGAAAATTCAAAAATAATGCATATTAAACAACATATCTCTGAACAACCAATGGACCAAAGATGAAACCAAAATGGAAATCAAACCATACCTTGAATCAAACAGAAGTGGAAACATAACATGCCAAAACATAAGATGCAGCAAAAGCAGAATTAAGGGAAATTTTTATAGGGATGAATGCCTACATTAAGAAAAACAGATCAAGAGAAAAAAAAAGAGAAAAGAAAAACAGATCAAGTAAAAGCCTCACTTTACACCTCAAGGAACTAGAAAAACAAGAACAAAGCCAAAAATTAGAATAAGGAAGGAAATAACAAAGGCCAGAGTAGAAATAAATGAAACAAAGCACAGAAAAACAATAGAAAAGATCAACAAAACTCAGATTTTTTTTAAAAAGTTAAACAAAAGTGACAAAGCTTTAGCTACACTACCAAGAAAAAGAGAAGACCCAAATAAAATTATAAATGAAAAAGGAGACATTACAAGTGACACTATAGAAATACAAAAGTCTCATAAAAGGTTATAATCATATGCCAACAGATTGGACAACTGTGAAGAAATAAATTCCTAGAAACATGACCTATCAGGCTTGAATCATGAAGAAATAGAAAATCTGAGCAGATCAGTAACAAGTAAAGAAATTAAACCCATAATCTAAAGCTCCAAGAAACAAACACCCAGGAGAAGTCTTCACAGGTAAATTCTACCAAACATTGAAAGAAAAATTAACAGCAATTTTTCTCAAACTCTTCCAAAAATGATTGAAGAGATGGGAACTCTCTCAAAGTTGTTTTACAAGGCCAGCATTACCCAGATACCAAAGTCAGATGAGGATATTACAGGAAAAGAAAACTGCAGACCAGTATCTCTGGTGCATATAGATGAAAAATTCTCAACAAAGTATTAGCAAACCAAATTTAACAGCACACATCATGATCATAAATCGTGATAACATAGGATTTATCCATGGGATGCAAGGATATTTCAAGATACACAAAATGAGTGAATGTGATATATCACATCGATAGAACAGGGACCAAAACCATAAATGATCATTTCAGTTGATGCAGAAAAGGCATTTGATAAAAATTCAACATCCTTTCATGATAATACTCAACAAATTCAGCATAGAAGAAGTGGACCTCAACAAAATAAAGTCTGTATATAACCCAAATACAGCTAGCATTGTACTCAGTGGTGACAAGTCGAAAGCTTTCCCTCTAACGTCAGGAACAAAACAAGGATGGCCACTGTCACTACTCCTATTCAATACAGAACTCCAAGTCCCCATCCAAGAAATCAGGCAAGGGATAAAAAGCATTCCAGCTAGGGGCACTTGGGTGGCTCAGTTGGTTGCACGTGTGACTTTGGCTAAGGTCATGATCTCTCAGTCTGTGAGTTTACCCTCGGGTTGGGCTCTAAGCTGACAGCTGGGAGCCTAGAGCCTGCTTCCGATTCTGTCTCCCTCTCTTTCTGCCCCTCCCCTGCTTGTGCGCTCCCACGCTCACTTGCTCACACTCTCTCTCTCAAAAATAAACAAAACATTAAAAAGAAGAAGGCATTCAAACTTGAAAGGAAGGATTAAAATGATCCCTATTTGCTAGTGACATCTAATATGTAACAATTCGTAAAGATTCTACCAAACAACTATCAGACCTAATAAATAAATTCAGTAAAGTTGCAGGATATAAAACATTTTTAAAAAATCAGTGGATTCTATATACTACCAATGAACTATCTGAAAAAAAAGAAAAGAAACAATTCCATTTACAGTAGCATCAAAAACAACAAAATACTTAGCAATAAATTTAACCAATGAAGTTTAAGATCTATACACCAACAACTATAAGATATTGAAAAAAGAAATTGAAAACAACAAAAACATATGGAAAGATAGCTCATATCTATGGATCAAAAAAGTTAGTATCA
This sequence comes from Hyaena hyaena, assembly GCF_003009895.1. Taxonomy (NCBI): domain Eukaryota; kingdom Metazoa; phylum Chordata; class Mammalia; order Carnivora; family Hyaenidae; genus Hyaena; species Hyaena hyaena. The sequence continues at coordinate 305,724 of NW_024080945.1, forward strand.
TTTAAATACCCATACTACTCTAAGTTATCTACAGATTCAATGCAGTATCTGTTAAAATTCCAATGCCACATTTCACAGAAATAGAAAAAAAAAATGATAAAATTCATGTGGAATCACAAAAGACTCCAAATAGCCCAAGCAATCTTAACAAGAAAACTGCCAGCATCACACTTCCTGATTTCAACTACACTCCAGAGCAATGATCAAACAATATGGTACTAAAACAGACTTGTAGACCAATGGTTACAGAATTGAGAGCTCAGAAATAAAACCATGCAGATACAGTCTTACTAGTATGTTGATTAGATATGTTTGATGGGCTTTCCAAGAACACTCAATAGGAAAAGAACAGACTCTTTAGTAAATGGTATATACCACTTATAAAAGTTAATTTTAAATGGATTAAGGACCTGAATGTAATACCTGAAGCCATAAAATTCCTAGAAGAAACCATAAAATAAACACTCTTTGACAGTTTTTTGACAATGACTTTTTGTAAGTGACATCAACAATACAAGCAACAACAACAAAATTCAACAACTGGGACTATCTCACACTAAAAGCTTTTTCACATCAAACAAATCAACAAAATGAAACAGTGACCTTGGAAATGGCAAAAAGTATTTGCAAGCCATATATCTGATTAGGGGTTCATATCAAATATAAAAGAAACCCCTACAATATAATAGCAGAAAATAAGTAATCTGATTTAAAATTGGGCAGAGAAGCTGAATAGACATTGCTTCAAAGACAACATACAAATGGCCAACAAGTACATGAAAAGGTACCTGTTGTCACTAATCATTGGGGAAGTGCAAACCAGAATCACAAGGAGATATAGTTTATACCTGTGAGAAGGGCTAATAATCAAAGAGATAAGTGATCAAAAATGTTGGCAAGGAGTAGAGAAAGGGCAACCCTTGTGTAGTGTTGGTGGGCATGTAAAATGGTATAGACACTATGAAAAACAGTATGGAGTTTCCTCAGAAAATTACAAATAGAACTATTATATGGCCCTACAATCAAAGAAGATGAAAACCAAAATCTCAAAGAGCTACCTGCACCCCCATGTTCACTGCCGTGCTAATTCACAATGGCTAACACATGGGACAACTTAAGTGCCCTTTGATGGCTGAATGGATAAAGACGATGTGCTTCTATATGCAACGGGATAGTACTCAGCCATAAGAAAGAACTATTTGCGTTAGCTTGGGATGAACTTTGAGGGCATCATGCACCATGAAATAACTCCAAGAAAGCCAAATGCTGCATGATCTCAGTTCTATGTGGAACCTAAAAACATTAAACACATAGAAACAGAAATTAGAATGGCAGTTGCCAGAGATTTAGGAATGGGGGAAATGGGGAATGTTGGTCAAGGGTACAAACTTTCAGTTAAATAAGATGAATAAGTTCTGGGGATCTAAGGTACAGCATGGTGATTATAGTTAATAATACTGTATTGTATACTTGAAAGTTGCTGAGAGCAGGACTTTAATGAGAAAATTGTAACTATGCACAGTAAAGAATGTATTAACTAAGCTTACTGAGGTAAACATTTCCCACTATATACATGAAGCAAATCATCCCTGTGTACATCTTAAACTTACACAATATTAAATGTCAATTTTATTTCAATAAAGCTGGGGGAAAAATACAATAAAAGTGTCATATTTGATGTAAGAATAAAGAAACTTTTTCCTTTCTTTTTTAAACTATAAAATAATTTTTGAGACTATGAATGTATACTTTTCTCTCTAGGAATTCAAAGCATCCCATACAATAAACTCTAAATCTGATATATTCCACAACTACAAGATAAGAGTATCTGGCTTTGTATCCATCTGGAGTTGGCTATTTCTTACTCATTTTCTCCTACCACAGGCAGCATATACAAGATCTTGCAGAGGCTGGGCAGGTTATGGAGCAAGAACGTCTAAATTAGGCTGTATATACTGCCTTTAACCTTGAACCATTTACAACCTAATTCCTAAGTTGAGTATATTTAGACTGAAAATATGTAAGTACACAAATGTCTCAAAAGAACGCATATCCATTTACAATTTTCCAGAAATAGCAAGGGTATAATCTAGAAAAACATTAGAGAAAGGTGAATTTTGACTTGAATTTTGAAAAGGAGAAAGAATATTGTTGACCAAGAGTGCATCTAACCATGAAAAGGATCGGTCCAAGATCCCAGAGGATTTTAGGAAAGTGATACAGGTTGGATGGATGCCTCATCAAAAGATATTTTAGAGCACATGGATGGCTCAGTTGGTTAAGCATCCAAATCTTGACTTCAGCTCAGGTCATGTTCTCATGGTTCATGGGTTCAAACTCTGTGTTGGTCTCTGCACCAACAGTGTGGAACCTGCTTGGGATTCTCTCTGCCCCTCCCTGCTTACACACTCTCTCTCTCAACATAAATAAACTTTAAAAAAAATATATTTTAATAAAGATATCATTTGCAGTGTTATGGACAGGAGTTTGGGAGCCAGGGAGAAGCCATTTCCACACCTACTGAATGGGCGAAAGAAAGAAATGGCAGCACAGGGACCCAGTGAGACTGGGAGCCCTGACAGGAGCCGTAGGCATGGAGAATGTATCTGCTGCCAGAGGACACCACCAAATTAGAGGGTGAGAATTCTCTTTACTTCTGGTTCCTCCCATGGGGCCAAGGCCAGTGCAAAGTTGGTCAAGCTGGCACAGCTCCTGGGGAGAAAAGGGATGGCAGAGAAATGATCTGAAGTGTGCAAGCAGAGAAGAAAACTGGCCCGGGAGATGAGTTTATCCCTTCTTCTCTATATGCTAGAGGTTAAGAGGATAAAGCAGAGGTAAACTAATCTGGAGACTAGAAGTACAAGACCAAGGTGTTGGCCAGGTTGACTCCTCCTGGATGCTCTAAGGTAGGATCTACAGACACCTCTGCCCCAGCTTCTTCTAATAGTTGCTGGTAATTCTTGGTGTTCCTTGCCATATAGATGCATCACTCCAGTCTGCGCCTCCATCTTCACATGGTATTCGGTGTTATCTGTGTCCAATTTCCTCTTCTTGTAGGGACATCAGCCACTAGACTGGGGTCCATCTTAACCCAGTATGATTGCATCTTAGTAAAGATCCTATTTTCAAATAAGGTCACATTCACAGGTACTGGGGATTAGAGCTTGAACGTTATCTTTGGAGAGGGCAGAAATCAACTCACAATACAGAGAAACTGTGGACCATATAGACCTGGAACCTAAAGCCAGAGTAAAGTGAATCCAAGTCAGGGGCAAAGATTAAAGTAAAAAGAAAGAGAAGGTGTTGCAGAGGTCTTAAAAGAGAATGAGGAGTCCTCACAAGGATTCGCAAGTGGTTGCAGAGTAAACTTCCAGGACAAGAGTCCTGAGTATTAGGTAAAATCAGATGGGCACCTGGATGACTCAGTCAGTTAAGTATCTGGCTTCAGCCCAGGTCATGATCTCATGGTTTGCGGGTTTGAGCCCCGCATCAGACCCTCTGCTGTCAGCACAGAGCCCTCTTCAGATCTTCTGTCCCCTCTTCTCCTTCCCCACTCACATACACTCTCTTCCTCTCGCTCACAAATATAATAAAAATTTTCAAAAAAGAAATTGGGTTCCTGCCTTCCTAAGAAGAGCATTAGGAACTAAAGCTAACAGAAGAAGGGGAGAGACATAGAGGAAGGTATTATATTAAGGTAACAAAAGTTAAAATTATGCTGAAATTTTTAAGGAAATAGAGGTAAAAGCTTCATAAGAATTAGATATAAATACCTTGGAGCCAGTGTAACAATCTATAATGCTATGCCAAACATTCGCATAGAAAATCAAAATTGTATAGCCTCGTAAAACCGTGAATGTGGCTTTCATGAGTCACTGAATAAATACATTCTCGTGAATTACTCTCAGTTTTGAGCAATACTATTTGCTAGCAAATCAGTCTCAAGATAATTGTTCATGAACAGAAAGGGCCAAGGAAAAACCCCAGACATTAACTCCCTCCAAACTGTGGAAACTATAAATGAGCAAAACTTTGTTCTGGGGATTATAGTGTGAAATGACTGCGGTTTTTTTCTCCTCGGTCTACTTCCATTGCTTTTTGGTGTCCCCACAAATCAGGGACAGCTACGACATTTCTGTTGAGCCAGCACTTCCCACCCCTCTCCCACCAAGTGATCTCACAACATCTCAGAGAATGTTTGGAACTTTGTACACTCCTTGATACGCAAAAGAGAACCTTATTTCCAAGTGTCTTAAGTCAAAACAATGCTTGCATAAATCATATGGTCCAGAATAGAGAGGAGGATACTCCAAGGGTTAAAATTTGGGGAAAAAAAAAAAACATAGTGCCAGAAAGACTTGCCCCTCATCTTTGGAATCTTAGGAACAAAGATTTAACCACGTATTTCCTTGAATCCTTGATACTGCATTTTCTACTGTAAGTGAAGCAGTATTAGAAATATCAATAGCTAGGTAAAATGAAAGGCAAATGGGGAAATGGACATTTGCTCTATTTGTGATGAAAATAAAAGGTCGGTGAAATGAAATTGGAATGTGCAACTATTCTATTTCACTAAATTATCTTTCTTTCTCTTTCCTTCCCACTCCTCTGACCAAAATACTCTTACAGTCTTTATAACTGCTTCGGATGACAGAATGGATTCGATGGGGTGCAAAATGACTTAAGGGATGGATGGATGGGCACTCACACAAAAGACACCAAAGAGGGAAGGGGGAGGTTTGAAGTCCTCTCCTTAGCCAACTGGCTCATGACCTTTGTGCAAAAGCTAAACTCACTCCTACCTCACTGCAGCCGATAGGTGTGTGAATTGCTACAATCCAGAATCATGACCTCCAACATTGCCAATGGTAGCAGGCACTTCGTATGCCACAGAAACATGACAAGAAGGCAAGGTATTAATGCGAAAATGAAGTCCTTTCACAGAATGGAGATGTTCATAGTCAGTATATGAGAGGAGAGGTTCCCACTGAGAAAGGACCGCCCTGATCCAAGGAGTCCCAGCAAATGACAGAGAATCAGTGGTGAAATGAGGTTCACGCTTAAAAGAGGTGGGGGGTCCTCAGAGAAAATGGGCTGGAAAAACTTGTCGGGCTCAAAGGTTTATATCCTATCTTTTCAAAAGGTTCCCTATTTTCTAGATCTCCACATTCGTTGTTCACCTTGAAAGGGTAACACCTGGGGCGCCTGGGCGGCTCAGTCAGTTAATCATCTGACTTCAGCCCAGGTCATGATCTCATGGTTTGTGGGTTCAAGCCCCGTGTTGGGCTCTGTGCTGACAGCTCAGAGCCTGGAGCCTGTTTCAGATTCTGTATCTCCCTCTCTCTCTGACCCTCCCCTGCTGATGCTGTTTCTCTCTCTCTCTCTCTCTCTCTCTCTCTCTCTCTCAGAAATAAATTAAACATTAAAAATTTTTTTTAAAAAAGAAAGGATAGCACCCTGAACCCACTGTGTAGCTGAGCCTTTGTACCTCGAGTCTATTTTCTGTCTCCATCACTGCATCTAAGTATCCACCAACCTTCCAAACATAGACTCAATGGTCATAATCTTTGTTCATCCACATGCTATGTTCAGCTCTACTGGTCTTGTCCTTCATAAAACTCCCTCCTCCGCACATGTCACTGGATTCCACAAGGCCCTGGGGCCCCTTTGTTTCCAATTATTCCACTCTATCCTCCACTTCTTCTCTTTTTCCTAAGCAATGAAATCCACCCCAGACTTCTTCATTTTACTTCTCATTCATCTGTTCTTTCCAATGTCACCCACTTGCATGGCTTCAGTTATACGGTTGACCTTCTAAAGTGTCTCCCCAGGCTCATGTCCTCAAACTATCTCTAACTTGAATCTCCAACTGACAGCTATACCTCTTTTACTCAATGTTCCAGAAGCCTCTCAAAACACATAAGTGTAAAACTGAATTTGCCTTCCCATCACAATCTGCAAGTCCTTTGGATTTCCGTTAAAGGTGCCAATGACGGGGCACCTGGGTGGCTTAGTCGGTTAGGCGTCCAACTTTCACTTAGGTCATGATCTCGCGGTTCGTGGGTTCGAGCCCCGCGTCGGGCTCTGTGCTGACTGCCAGCTCAGAGCCTGGAGCCTGTTTCAGTCTGTGACTCCCTCTCTCTCTGACCCTCCCCTGCTCACATTGTCTCTCTCTCTCTCTCTCCTAGAAATAAATAAAACATTTTTAAAAAATTTAAAAAAAAAAAGGTGCCAATGACTACGTCTTCCTTCTCCTTTCCTCTTCCACATCCAACCCCTGTGACAATCTAGTTATCATCCTTCCAACTGAAATCTCTCTAGTTTCATGACTGACTGTCACTTGCCTTGCTAGTGACCACAATCTTCTACTGACCTGCCAGCCTCCAAAGTGTCCCTGTTCCCACCTATCAGTATCCCTTGTACCACTGACAGCACCCAGCTGCTCACTAAATGCCACTGCGCCTTTCCTGCCTGCATGTGAAAATGCAAATGCCCCAATCCAACCTCAATCCCCACAAAGGGATCCCAATCTCCCTTTCTAGAATTCTCTTTCATGATTGTCACACAGGACCCTCCCCTCCAGGTCCTTGCCCAGCTCCTGACTGCTTCATCTCTCTACCCTTCCCTCCTCTGCCCCAAATATCTAGGTTCTATCAGAGCGAGCTCCTTCCTCCCAGGTCAATAATAAAGGCCAGCGTCCACGAAAAGGCTGCCCATGTCCCACCCTCACTTAGATTTTGAACTATTTCTCTTTGAATCTTCATCATATAGGGAAGTGCCCCCTGGCTAGTGGTAGACTACTAGCTATTTGCCCATGCTTTTTATTCTTCTAGTCTAGGCGATTCGAGCAGTCAGGACAGAGCCCGGTTACATTTATCACTGCATCTCAAGAATGGAGGCCAAGGAAAATGTTTAAATCTATTTTTTCTCACAGAAATGAAAATTTCAATACATAAAAGACAGAAGTTTCTGTGGCTGTTTCCGAATCACATTTAGATTCAAAACCCATCTCCTTTCTATACAGAGAAATATAATCATCCTTCCTCCTTGTGAGACAAACTAGGCAGTATGCCCCTGATCTATAAATTGAAACTAGTGAACCTCTTTCAAATAACTTGGCATGAGCTGAAGTGAGGTAGAAAGCAACGAGTAGTTTTTCCTAAGACCTATCTTACATTGCTGCACCAGTAATCACGACGATACTTTTTTCCTACTTGATGTAAAAATATATATAAAAGCTTATTTCTTTGCCTACTTGAAACAACATTTAATATGCAACCCACAAGAAGATGCTCAAATCTTTAATAAAAAAAATACTACCCATTAGAGCACAGCCCTCTTTCCAGCTCTTCTGCCAGGAGCTCAGGCCACATCAAGAGAAAAACGGGTGTTCTTTTACCTGAATATTTGAAGAGTTTCAAGCAATTCATCTCTCATACCACTGAATTATTCTCCCTGCCCCCCACACCAAAACAATTAACTGTAAAGAAGATGCTTCACAACATCCATCAAGACATTCCAAGATACAGCCTTTAAATGAACAAAGTCTTGCCACAACATGGATCATCTTTGCAGACAAGAGGGGCCAGCGAGCCTGGGGAGATGAGGGAACCTCTCTCCTTCTGGACCTAATTGCCCGGCTGCAATCACATTTTCCATCACACTTTATTTAACTTTTTTTACTTATATCGCATAAATTAACTCAGCAGCCATGCAGAATAATTTTGCTTCATTTGGATCTAAATTAATGAGCATGATCACAAAGCCATGTGTACAATTTCAATGAAGATACACTGTAATTATTCTCTTGTCCGGGTTAGCATTTCAGCCGTGCACTAATGTATTTTGAATACATAGGATCTGATGCTTTTGTGGTCTTCTGCCATAACACCCCTACTGAAAAATGTCCTCCAGTTAAGAAACGTTAAAATAAATTATTAAACACAAAGGAAGAATAAAGGGGGAGGGAGGAAATCAGAAAAAAAAAAAAAAGAAAATGACAAAGGGAGATAGATATATGCTCCCAGGCACTCATTTCTTCAGAAATTTTATTTCCAAATCGCTTCATTAAGTAATGCATTAAGTGGCCCAACAATAGATATTTTTTTCCTCAGCATTTGAGAGAGGAGTTTTGCAGAGGGGAAACTCTGGGCATTTGAGCATATGTAAGAAAGAGAGAGGAGAAATCACAAAAGAACATAAGCACTTATGTCGGCAGTCAGTCATGAGTTACGCCGCTAAGTATCAGCTTGAGACCATGAATTATTTCTGCCCAGGCCATACAGTTCATGAAGCCCTGCTCAGGGAATATTAGACCCTTAGGGCAGGCAATTCTATGTCTTCAGGATTAATCCCAAACAAGACAATGATTCAGAAATAGACACATTCTCTTTTGAAGAGCTTTTAGTCATAAAAACGTCATTTTTTTTCTTTCCTGCCCTTAAGGCCTTCTAACACCCCCTTCCTCCCCTCTTCTATTAAAGGTATAAAACAGCTTCCACCTGCTAGCACTCACAGACCAATAACTTTAATTTTTGGCACTTATTTACAGGCTGAATAGACCCATCCACACCTGCTTTCCCCTTAATTAGCTGGCTATCTAAGGGCTGCAGATTGGAGGCTGCCGGCTTCCTGAACTAAGAGGAAGATCATTTACTTGCAGATGTAAGAGAACAAGAGTGGAGAAAGGAGGAAAAAAAGGATCTTCCTGTTAGATAAACTAGAGAGGAAACCATTAGCAAAAAAAAAGGGGGGGGGGGAGTAATCTCATACCTGAATAACGGAGCAAATTCTGTGTGTGTGTGTGTGTGTGTGTGTGTGTATGTGTGTGTGTGTATGTGTGTGTGTGTATATGTATAACAGAAAGTCTTGCCACAACATGGATCATCTATATATATGTACACATACATATATGTACATATGTGTGTGTGTATATATATATATATATATATATATATATATATATGTTACTTGAAGCCAGGAAAATATTTAACAGTCCTAAGCGGCAGTGATAGCCACTTCTCCTTAAGAACATCTGAAATCTTCCAAAATCCAACGTTCTTTCCAATTTATTGCCTAAGATGTCACCCAACGTCATCCAGGCAGAGGTGAGGGGAGTGACCCCCACCAGAGAAGAAAGAGGACTCAGCTGGGGTCTGAAGCCCCTGGGACCCTGGAGTTCACTCTGCCACTGACCCACTGCTGGAAACCGGAAACATCACATAATGAAGGCGCCTCAGTGTCCCCATCTGTAACTAGTGGGAATGGATAAGGCGGTCTCCAAATTCCCTCTTTAGCTTGAGGGATGTTGAATCAAAGCCCATTGTCATCTCAACCTCTCTCTTCAATAAGAACCACACCTGAGCCTACCCGGGACAGCTCAATATCAATTTGGTATAAATAAAAATATACTCCCCAAAGGCCCTTCAAGATTGGTACTAGCCCAGCATCGTATCTTATGCTCCCAGGGAGAGAAAACCATAACAAGAAGAATAGTACATTGTAAAAATTAGTCACTTTTCATGCCCCTGGAATGTTTGAAGTTTCAAATCACAATAGGGGAATTGTAATGCTCAAAGGAAACTTTAATGAGGATTTCCTTAATTTTCTCATGTTACAGATTAAGAAAAAAAAAAAAAAAGAAAGACCTAAGATGGTTTAACTAATTTGTCCCAGGTTCATGGAGCACAACTGAGACTAGAAATCAAGTTCAACTTCCTCCCCAGACAAATAACTGGTGATTTTGCAAGGAAACAATCTGACTATACATAACTGTCCGCAAGTTTGCACCAAAATAAAAGAAGGGCATGCTGCATGCCAAAGTTCAAGTGCAAGTTTATCTTTCCTTCCTACAGTTTACAGGCTCTTCATAGATACAGTGGGTGCTCAATATAATTTTAGTATAAATAAAAAATACTCCCGAAAGTCCCTTCAAGATCAATACTAGACCACAGGGGTGCTGGGTGGCTCAGTCAGTCAAGCATCTGACCCCACTGTTCAGCTCTTTGTTCAGGTCATGATCCCACAGTTCAGGAGATCGAGCTCCATATCAGGCTCTGTGCTGACAGCATGGAGCCTGTCTGTGATTCTCATTCTCTCTCTCTCTCTCTCTCTCTCTCCCCCTCCCCCCCTTCCCTGCTCATGCTTACTCACACACTCTCTCCCTCTCTCTCTCAAAATTAAAAAAAAAAAAAAGTGAAAAACAAAACAGATGAGTTCTAGCCCAGCAGATCTTAGGCTCCAGACCTGTTGTAAGCATAGTGCTGGAGCCATTGCACGTCTCAGCCTAAATCACACTGATAATTTCCACTGCCCTTAATGTCCACTACACCCTGACCTAGAAGGCCCCATGAGCCGACCATGGCTCACCTCTCCAGCTTTATCTCTGCGTGATGCTCACCCCCGGCAGACAGTGTCTTTCCACTGACTGAACCACTTGCAGTCCACGGGAACAGCCTGTTTTCTCCCACTTTCTAATCCTCTGCTCCTTTTCGCCAGCACTAACCTCGTTTTCTTGCTTTGCCTTGTGTATTTGTGTTGCTTCTCCCAAAAAGCATGACATGTGACCCTATGATCAGGTTGGCTGACACTGCTAATCTGTTCCTTGGGCTTACCTGTCTCTCCCACCACACAGTAAGTTTGGTAAGAGAAGGAATTTTCTTCTTCCCCGTTTAATGTCCCATAATGCTAGGCAACGTGACTGCTCAAAACTCTTTGTGAAATAAACTAGTTAGTATCAAGAGAGGTAAAACCATGGTTACCTATGACTCCCTTTCTTTATGGATCTTTTTAAAAAATTGACCACTCAGTAGAGCATGAGACTCTTAAAAATTGACTTTAAAATGTGGCTTTATGATTTCCATGACAAAATGTTAAAGTCTTTTCCTTTATTCCCATAGACCCATGGACCTTCCCAGGCCTTTGAGCTTCCTCAATTTCAGGAGATCGGCAGGCCAAGGCATGGAAGGGGGCTGTTGACTAGAGTAACTCAGGGACTGTTCTCCAGGCTTGTAGAATTATCAGTTCAATTAGGAGGAGCTTAACTGAGGACCATGGGGGAGAAGAAGGGGGGAAATGGTGGGGGAAAGGGAGAGAGGCAAACCATGAGAGACTCTTGAATGCTGACAAAAACTGAGGACTGATGGTTGTTGGGGGGAGGGAAGGGGGGATGGGCATGGAGGAGGGCACTTTGGGGATGAGCACTGGGTGTTATATGGAAACCAATTTGACAATAAACTATTTGTAAAAAAAATTTAAAAAATAAAATAAAATAAAATAAAATAAAAAATAATTGAGAAAAAAAAACAGAATTATCAGTTCAAATTCTGCCCCAGAGTCGACAGAAGAGAGTGATCAACACCAGATTTCTGGAGCCTTAGCTACCTGTGCTGAGTCTGAGCTCTGTCACTTACTGAAACCCTAAGCAAGTTGTTTTCTCTCTCACTACACCTCAGTGACCTCCTCTGTAAAGTGAGATAATATCACTACCTCTTAGAGTCATTGGAGTATGGAATTAGTTAATATATGGAAAAAAATCTTACTACAGTGCATGGCATATAGGAATTGTTCTAAGACTTCCTTAACATTTTTGTTATAATTATTATAATTATAATCATTATCCCTGAGTTTTTTATACATGTTGCCTTGCTTAACCTTCGTAACGGTGCAAGGAGGGAGTCATCTTCTCCACTACAAATTAAGACGTTATGAAACACTGCAATGTCACTATGGAATACTGGATGTTGGAAAAGTTGTATCTACAAATGTAATTGTAATATATACCCTTCCCCCACTTCACCTCTACCCTCTAAAAGTCAGTTGCCCCTCAAACATCGTTACTCTATTAATGCTAATTGATTCTCATGGGAAACCACAAACACACAATCCTGTGACTGGTCTCCATCAGAAGATGCAGCTAGTCTTCTATCTCTTGCATTCCTCTCCCTTTTTCATTCCCTGCTCACTCAGATCCCCATGGTCTCAAAATTAGATGGCTACACACTTAATAACTCTTGTTTTTAGCTTTAAAAATACATCAATTTCACAGAGCTAGAGTTTTCCTTCAGGTGTGAAATTTTTTTAAAAATCCAATGAGGGGTGCTTGGGTGGCTCAGTCAGTTGAGCATCCAAATTTGGTTCAGGTCATGATCTCAAAGTTTTTGAGTTTGAGCCCCACAACAGATTCGCTGATGTCAGTGCAGAGTCTGCTTTGGATGTTCAGTCCCCCTCTCTCTCTGCCCCTCCCCCACTCACACTCTTTCTCTCAAAAATAAACAAACATTTTAAAAAAATCCAATGAGGAGTGCCTGAGTGGCTCAGTCAGTTAACCATCCAACTTCTGTTCCGGTCATGATCTTGCTGTTCATTAGTTCAAGCCCTGCATCAGGCTCTGTGCTGACAGCCAGGACCTGGATCCTGCTTCAGAGTCTCTCTCTCAAAATAGATCAACATTAAACATTTTTTTAATCCAGAGAAGTCCACAAAAATCCACAAACTCCTCCTGATTATTTCCTTCTCCTCAACCCCCATCAAAAAAGTAGAAGAGACCAGGAAAAAACTGCCTTCCCATGATTCCCATATCACTACATTACACAGAAGGAGCTTCTGAAATAACCCAACTTGTCTCATTAAGAATGTAAATTCCACACAAATTTGACTTCACATTTTCTTAGTGACTTATTTGTGCTTTTTTTTCTTAGGGTAGTTAAGCAAGAGGAGATGCTTACTTAGTGAAATGAATTAACTTCTCTTCTACAATTTGGTTTTTACTGTACTGATAGCTTTTGCAAGACCAATTATGCTCTATCAATAAACTTTTTTCCTCTGCAGCTTTTAGAAATAAATAGATGAAGAGAAAGATTTATCTCAATTCTCCTTAAGGGTTTGTCAGTCTTTATTTGGCTAAGACTAACTTTCAATTAGGTTTCTTTCTGATTCTTGTGACTTCTGGGCCATGACAAAATCAGGAACAGTTCCTCTTCTCAAAAGCCAGAGGGCAATACCCGGACTGGTCTCTGTGAATGACCACCCCTAGGTCAGCCACAAAGTTTCCATCACCATCACAGCCTGATTGAACATCCAGTGGAGTAGACCAAATCCTATCTTATCTTCCTGGGACAGCATCAGAAAACCAGAGATGTAGTTCTACAGTGCTCCTGTGTCAATCAGTGCATCACACAGACACGCCTCTACTTGTCTGCCTACAGATCAGGTCTGCAATCCAAACAGTGCCCCTTTACTTTGTTCATTGTGAAAGAAGCTGATTTCAAATGATGACCATCTCCCTGAGGGGCTCTCCCCATGCCCTTCCCATGTTTAGAGAATAGTGGTCCCTTTGGCTAATATGAATCCATTCCCCACTCAAGACTCAGAATACTTTATTTTCAAAATAGATCTGAGATCCTAGCATAAATTATCTGCACAATTTTACTTTTAAACTTGGAAACCATGGAGTCAATTGAAAACATTTTTCCCAGAATTAAGCTCTAGGGTAAGTGCAAAAGAAATGAAAGAGAAAAGAAAATTTGAGAAGAAATAAAAATGGGCATATCTTTGTGTTTAAAGAGATCATTTAAAATACATTATTCTATTTGAAGATATAGGTTTCTTATAAAATTATGTTTGATATATTGATATATTAATGTTTAAGATAGTATGATCAAATATTAATTATAAAATGGCTAAGACACCATTTAGCCTTTCAAAGTGAAGCCAATATTCAGGAACTAGAGAAAACCCTCCTAACGGAAAAAAAAAAAAGAAAAAACCTAATTGCCTAATCTTAGAGAAAATAGGGTGTTTGGTTTTCTGGACTCAGTGTTAACTACTTAAAAGTGTTTTGTTTTCATTGAATTTACTTAGGAAAAAAAAGACAAAGAAAACCTCCCCAGACCCTGCTTTTAGTCCACAGATGATCTTTAAAATCTTCTCTTATTCTGAACTGTCACCTTCAGTGGCCTGAGTCTTCCAATGTTCCCTTATCATTTCCTGTCTTTTCAAACCTGTCTAATGGTCCTAAGGCAAGTATTCTTCAAAGCTTTCCAATATGTGATATTTCTCAATCCAGACAAGTTGCGTTCATGTTGCAGAAGACAAGAAGAACAACTAGACATATGCAAGCAGGATACTCAAGGCTGGGTCACTCAGAGGGCTTGTACAGCAAGCCAAGGCTCCATCAGCTCTCACGCTACGGACCCCTGACCAGAGGCCTCGATGTATCTTATTCTGCAAGAAGACAACGAAAACTTCCCACACCCACATCTGAGATTCTGTTTCATAGCTAGTCAAGTAGGGTAGCAGCCTCTTAACCCATTTCTGCTTTTGAAAATGGCTGCTCCCGGCAAAGGAAACAATCCATAAAACTAATAGGCAACCGATGGAATGGGAAAAGATAGTTGCAAATGACATATCAGATAAAGGGCTAGTATCCAAAATCTATAACGAACTCACCAAACTCCACACCCGAAAAACAAACAACCCAGTGAAGAAATGGGCAGAAGATACCAACAGACACTTCTCCAAAGAGGACATCCAGATGGCCAACAGACAATGCTCAGCATCCCTCCTCATCAGGGAAACACAAATCAAAACCACACTGAGATACCACCTCACGCCAGTCAGAGTGGCTAAAATGAGTAAATCAGAGGACTCTAGATGCTGGCGAGGATGTGGAGAAACGGGCACCCTCCTACACTGTTGGTGGGAATGTAAACTGGTGCAGCCCCTCTGGAAAACAGTGTGGAGGTTCCTCAAAAATTTAACAATAGAACTCCCCTATGACCCAGCAATAGCACTGCTAGGAATTTACCCAAGGGATACAGAAATGCTGACGCATAGGGGTACATGTACCCCAACGTTCATAGCAGCACTCTCAACAATAGCGAATGCATGGAAAGAGCCTAAGTGTCCATCCACTGAAAAATGGATCAAAAAGATGTGGTTCATCTATACGATGGAATACTACATGGCAATGAGAAAGAATGAAATCTGGCCATGTGTAGCAACATGGATGGACCTTGAGGGTGTTATGCTGAGCGAAATAAGTCAGTCAGGAAAGGACAGATACCATATGTTTGCACGTATAGGAGGATTAGGAGGAACCTAACAAAGGACCATGGAGGAGGAGAAGGGGGGAAATGGTGGGGGAGAGGGGGAGAGGCAAACCATGAGAGACTTGAATACTGAGAACAAACTGAGGACTGATGGAGGTGGGAGGAGGGGAAGGGGGGTGATGGGCATGGAGGAGGGCACTTGTGGGGATGAGCACTGGGTGTTATAT
Organism: Hyaena hyaena; assembly: GCF_003009895.1. NCBI lineage: Eukaryota > Metazoa > Chordata > Mammalia > Carnivora > Hyaenidae > Hyaena > Hyaena hyaena. Next base: position 321,001 of record NW_024080945.1, read on the forward strand.
GGAAACCAACTTGACAATAAACTATTTTTAAAAAAAAGAAAATGGCTGCTCCTGTAGACTGTGTTGGGACTCTTCTGTGAGCCCAACCACATGCACTGCATACTCCTCTACTCTGTATCCTGGAGGCCGACCTGTGTGCATCCCTCCATCAGCAGCAAGCTGGCTGCCAGTTAGGTTCTCTGGGGGATAACCCATTAGAGTAGATAGGAAATTAGAGATAGACCAAAATCAGCATGGACTACTCCATCATGAAGCTTCCTGTACTCTCCAGTGAAGATAATCCAATAGACAGGAAATCAGAAAGAGGAAAAGGTAGAGATCAGGTGGTCATTACCCAGAATCTTCTCTGTACTGTCACCACAGGAGGGCTCTGTCCCCAGACTAAGGGTCACAGGTCCTATCAAGCAGCCTTTTCCATATGCCTTTCTCTTTCAGAGTTCTGAGAACACTTCCTCTCCTCAGTCTTTCTGGATCATACCTGGTGGTTTCTCTACAATGTGAACACACTATTGTAAATAGTTCCCTTATTAAATTCTATCCAAAGTACCCAAATTCCAGCAAGGACATTGACTGACGTAGATTGCATTCAATTCCCACTCTGTGAACTAATCAATATTATGAGGTCATAGCTACAGACCCAATGTCACACACAGGAGGCAAAGCATCCCAACTTGAGAAAACATCAATGATCTCTGAAAGCCAGAAAGTATCCAACTCTTTTTTACAATGTTGTACTGAACTGCTTGCCTTTAAAATAGAAAAAATGGTACACTTTCTAACAAATCATGCACAATTCTAAATGTCTTTAGAAATAGTAGGAATAAATTCTAGGTAGCAAAACATAAAATGCTTCATACTGATTTTTAAAATTCTAGAATAGGAGAGGGGGCAAGATGGCGGAGAAGGAAGGAGCTCCGTACTTGCACTCGCGCCCATACATCACACGGAAAAGATCGGAAGCCATTGGAAACCTTACAAAACCTGAGAGATTGAGAGAAAAAGGACGCAGAATCCACTGAGAGAGGCTTCTAACGTGAGTGCGAACCGGGGAAGATAAAATCGGGCCGGGATCGGAGACTCCAGGGTGGGAGGTGATCCCCTCTACCCTCTACGGGGAGTGAGAGGGGAAAAGGAGAGAGTCCGAAATAGAAAAACCTCTGCTCGGGGGGGGTAAACCTCCGCTCAGGGCATAGAAAGACCATACTTGCCAAATACCAGCACGCCAGGTCCCCTCTCGCCAGCTGGTCCCGGGGGTGCTGAGCACACAGACTGCTGCTTTGTGCTGCTCCCGGCGGCTGGACGTCAGAGCAGCGGCGCGCCTGCCGCCATTGTAGCTCCGGGGCGGCTGGGGCCCCTGAAAGAGCCGCGCGGACACCGACGTCCGCGCTCCTGGCTGCCTGGGGCTCTGGAGGGAAGGCAAGGAGCTAAAAGCTGGGAAATTTGCCTGTGAGTTCATGTCTCGGGTGACGAGCCATAGAGGGACCTGATCTTCCTCACTCCAAAGGGCTCGGCTCACCCAGCAGTCAAGCCCCCGCGCATGCGCGCCAGCCCGACACAGAGAAGGAAGCAGTGGTTCTGACTCCGCCCCCAGAGCTCGGCAGGGGGCCTGGAATCGCCCGAGGGGGCTGCCTGGGACGCTGTGTCTACGGCACTTTCAGCGGGGCGCGGACTGGGACTTGGAGACTGGGCCTGGCCTGGGTTGAGCAGTGCAACCAGCTTCGGCTGCGCCCCCGGCACGGGGAGTCTACACGCCCAAAAGAGCGAGGTGCAGCGCCTGGCTCAAGAAGGGACTGGAGCACCTTCACTCTCCTCCCCACACCCGCCAAGGCGGAGCTCCCGCCTGAGGCAGTGGGTCACGCCGCGCCCATCCCTGCCTGAGAGCTGCCCGCCTCCCTTTTTCTTCTCTTCTTTTTTTCTTCTTCTTTCTCCTTTCTCTCTTTTTTCCCCAGAACACTGACGTGATTAACTCTGGTCGCCAGCTTGCTTAAACAATCACAACGAGTCCATTCTGTAAATGTACATTCTACACCTACCGACATTTTCAGCTCTTTCTCTCAGGAGTAATTAGACTATATAGTTTCTCTGGATAATTCCAGCACCCTTCTCTCACCTATCCAACCATATTCTACCCTTTACCTCTTTGAAAAAAGCTTCTTATCCCTTCTGCCTGTTCATTCTATTTCCAATTTTGCCTCATCCCGCCCTGTCTTCTCTCTCTCTATGCTCTTCAACCAGCACTGCATACACACGGCTATTTAATTGTAGCTGGGAAATCCAGTTATATGCTTTAAACCATTCTTTGTCCATCGGTTTTCTTCTTTTTTCCTTTTCTTTTCCCCTTTTTGACCCTTTTATGTATTTTATACTCCCTATTATTCGCCCTCCCTCCTCCATCTTTTCTCTTTACTTTTTCGTTTTCCCACTCGCTTTGCATGTTAGCGGAATTAGCCTGTGCGTTTGTGTGCTCCTGCTCCCTGTGTGTTTGTCTGTCTGTTTTCTATTCCAGGGCTACCTCAAGAAACAAGCCAGAGTACACAAGGTGGAGAGTCCCAAATATCACTACGAATAGGAAAATAAAATAACCAAGGTCCCAACAAGAAAGACCAAGGGATACCATTCAAAAAAC